>NC_091985.1:82717959-83023321 GCF_044704955.1 Pristiophorus japonicus
GTTTCCTCTCGTGGGGGAATCTAGAACTAGGGGGCATAGTCTCAGGATAAGGGGCCACACATTTAAGACGGAAATGAGAAAGAATTTCTTCTCTCAGAGGGTCATGAATCTTTGGAATTCTCTATCCCACAGAGCTGTGGAGGCTGTGTAATTGAAGAATTTTTAGGTGGAGATAAATAGATTTTTGAAAGGTAAAGGAGTCAAGAGTAATGGGGAAAGGGCAGGGAAGTGGAGTTGACGCCAAGATCAGATCAGCCATGATCTTATTGAATGGCGGAGCAGGATTGAGGGGCCAGATGGCCTACTCCTGCTCCTAATTCTTATGTTCTTAAAAGCAGTGGTCCTAGTACCGACCCTTGGGGAACACCACTGTATACCTTCCTCCAGTCCGAAAAACAAACATTCACTATTCCTCTCTGTTTCCTATCACTTAGCCAATTTTGCAACATGGTGTCACTGTTCCTTTTATTCCATGGGCTTCAACTTTGCTGGCAAACTTCTTATGTGGCACTTTATTAAACGACTTTTGAAAATACATGTACACATCAACCGCATTGTCCTCATCAACCCTCTCTGTTATCTCATCAAAAACTTAATCAAGTTCGTTAAACACGATTTTCTTTTTACAGATCCATGCTGGCTTTCCTTAGTTAATCCACACTTGTCCAAAAGGCTGTTAATTTTGTCCCTGATTATCGTTTCTAAAAGCTTCCCACTACCGAGGTTAAACTGACTGGCCTGTAGTTGCTGAGTTTATCCTTACACCCTTTTTTTGGAACAAGGGTGTAACATTTGAAATTCTCAAGTCTTCTGGCCAGCCCCGTATCCAACGAGGAATGGAAGATTATGGCCAGTACCTCTTCAATTTCCACCTTTACTTCCCTCAGCTTCCAAGGATGCATCCCATCTGGTCCTGGTGGCTTATCTGCTTTAAGGGCCTCTATCTTATCAATTTTTATACCATCCAGTATCTCACATACCTCCTCTTTTACTATTACTTTGGCAGCATGTTTTTCCTTGGTAAAGACAGGTGCAAAGTACTCATTTAGTACCTCCGCTATGCCATCTGCCTCCATGCGAAGGTTTCCCTTTTGGCCCCTAATTGGCTCCACTCCTCTTAATACCTGTTTACTATTTACATGAAAAAAAATTTTTTCTTACCATTCTGGGAAAATTTCAGTTCCTCTCAAGATAGATCAGAAACAACATAAATCATACATTAAGAATGAAGCAGAAATCATAGCACTCATCAGATGGGAATGAAGAATCAAACATTAAGCAATTTAGCTACCATTTGATACCTATACATCTAAGCATTAAAAGGCAGATTCATCTTGACTCAAAGCTGTTTAAATCAGAGATAAGCCAACCATTCTAGTCTTAACATTTTGGAGCATCGTAATCCTGACACAAAGGAAAATAATTGTTGGAGACCAAACATCAGGCTCAGGACAATGATGCAGGAGTTCTTCAGAGATGGGTCTTCAACCCAACCACCTTTAGCTGCTTCATAAGTAATCTTCACTCCATTATCATATAGGAGTGGGGCTGTTCACTGATGTTTCCATTTATAATTCCTCTGATAATGAAGCAGCCCATGCCAACCTATAGCAGGACCTGGACAATATCCAGAATTGGGCAATTAATATTTGTATTGAGACTAAAATTCCTGCCTTGCTGGGTCCATATGGAATGCACACGGACCAGGCGAGGCCTCGCAAAAGCCGGTTTTCCGGGTGCAATGCGCATGCGCCAGAAACAGACTTTTCCGATCTGTCAAGACTTGTATTGCCAGATTGAATGCATCCCAGCAGGAAGGATATGCGCATGGCCGAGATTGGGCTATTTGCCCAACTCATGCCCAGCGAATGTCCTTCAAACACTTACACCTGGTAAAAGCAGGCATATAGCCTACATTTACCAGTGTAAGTGTTTTAAAACATATAAAAATTAAATTTAAAAACACATTTTTATGTTAAAAATCATGTCCATTAAGGTACATTTATTTCAAACCGTATTAAAACACATTAAAAAAAAATTCAAAAAAGATATATTTTTTCTAAAACATTTAATTAACTTTAATTTCAATTAATTTTAAAAATGGGAGGTGTTTTACTTATTTATTATGTTGTGTTTGGGTGTTTTAGGGGTTTTTCTCATTGATAGTAATGAGAACTCATACAAACGGAGCTCCCATTATTATCAGTGAGAATACTGCATCGTGATTGGTTGTCCAGGCCCATGTGACTCCAGCTTAGACTTACATATCTCGAAGACAGGTCCCCATGCGATGTGCAGTGAATCTAGGCCTCCAACCAGGAACCTACGTTTCTCTGGGACCAACAGGTAGATTCGTAGATTTTTTTTCGGGTCGGTGGCGTCCAATTTTAGGCCCAATATGTAAATGCCAGGCATGAACCATCTTCAACAAAAAAACGACCCAACCACCTGTCCTTGACCTTCAAAGCCACCACCATCACCAAGTCACCTACCAACAACGCCCCGGAGTCACCATGCAGCAGCAACTTAACTGGACCAGTCATATCAACAACGCGGCTATAAAAGCAGGGTAGAAGCTGGCCTGCAAAGTCTCCTGTCACTGCAAAATTAGCATCTATAAAGCTCAAGTCAGGAATGTGATGGAATACTCACCACTTGCTTGGAAAGGTACAGCTACAACAAGATTCAAGAAGATTGAACCCAACCAGGACAAAGCAATCACTTAATTAGCACCCCTGCCACGGAAATTAATATCCACTCTTTCCACTACCGACACACTGTGGCTGTAGTATTTATTATTAAACGATGCATAGCAGCAACTCACCAAGCTAGCTTTGACCACACCTCACAGCCCTGTGACCTGTACCACAAAGAAGGACAAGAGCAACAAGATCATGGAGCACCATCACATCCAAGTTCCCCTACAAATCACACACCATCCTGACTTGGATATATATTATGTTGCTTCATTTTCACTAAGTCAAAATCGTGGATACCCTACATAACATCATTGTGAGCGCATCATCACCACAATGAGTGCAATGCTTTAGGAAATGGACCACACCCACTACTTTCTCAGTGCAACTAGAAATAGACAATACATGCATTCTTGCCAGTGCTACCCATATCTTGAAATCAAATGAAAACATTGAGGATAGAAATGGTCCAAACACCAGTGTTTGTATTCCTCCAGCCTGAAAAATATCCATGACTCTCTATTCTTTATCCTTTACATAAAAACATAAGAAATAGGAGCTGAAGTAGGCCATTTGGCACTTTGCGCCTGCTCCGCTACTCAACAAGATCATGGCTGATCTTCCACCTCAATTCCACCTTCCTGCACTATCCCCATATGCCTTAATTCCCTTAGGTCCCAAAAATTTATCGACCTCTATCTTGAATATACTCAACCACTGAGCATCCACAGCTCTCTGGGGTAGAGAATGTTCAAAAACATCTATTTTGCCTTGCTTTGTCCTGAGATATGTACCACACTCTGAGCCAGCAATCGGCCATGCAATACTTTGTATGAGGCTTTCATTTGTGCCTCCTGAGGAGCTAAGGCTGAAGAGTTTGGCACCTTAGGTAACATAGCCTCCAAGATTACTGCATGACGTGTGTACCAGTACTGGGTCTCGAATCCAACTGAAATAAAAACAGAAAATATTGGGAATCTCAGCGGGTCAGGCAGCATCTGTTGAGAGAAACAGAGTTTAAGGGCCCAAATTTGGTCCTCCGTTTTATTTGAAGAGGTGCGCTGACTTCCTACGCTCAAAACGGCGCTGAAAAGATATCCCCGTATTCTCCCTACTCTGTCGACAGTCCTTGTGCTTGGCACAGTGTGACAATTCAATTAGGGGGCGGAGCTATGGCCATGTGCTCAAAAGAGTGCTGGCAGCTCAATGCATGCACACTGGAGGTTTCGCGCATGCGCAGTAGCTCCTGTGCAGCGTGGGACCCGATGTCCCGCCCCTACCCAAGGCGAGTGGCCTCACAATGCGCGTCGGGCTGCTGCACGTCATGGAGAGTGATATTTCCTTACTATACAGTATAAATGCACACGAGGCCCATACTTGAGAGAAGGTCACTCTGTGACCAGTTACCTTTATTACGAAGACCTCAAGTGATAAAGGTGGGTGGAGCTTCCCCTTTTATTCCTGAAAGTCCAGGTTAGGAGAGTCTCCCACAAGTTTGCCCCTTGTGGTCAATGTTCTCAAGGTGTACAACTTAGGTCAGCTTATACATGGGTTACAATGAGAGTTGAATACATGACATCACCTCCCCCGCAAAGTCTTATTGAGATCACAGGTTAAGTCTCTCTGGTGGTTTACGCTCCCTTGGAGTTAGGGCTCCGGTTGTTGAGTGCTGGCCTGAGTGTCTGCTGTTTGCGGTGCCTCAGGCCTGTCCGGACTGCCCACAGTGACTGGGTTCTCCTCCACTTGGTTCCGGTGTTCGGCCACCTGTGGTGCAGTAAACTCTACGTCGTGTTCTTCCTCTGCTTCTTCTATGGGGTTGCTGAACCTCCTTTTAGTTTGATCCATGTGTTTGCGGCAGATTTGTCCATTGGTAAGTTTAACTACCAAAACCCTATTCCCCTCTTTGGCAATCACAGTGCCTGCAAGCCATTTGTGCCCTGCAGCGTAATTAAGGACAAAAACAGGGTCATTGACATCAATACATCGCGCCCTCGCATTCCTGTCATGGTAGTCACATTGTGACTGACGTCTGCTCTCAACAATTTCCTTCATATTAGGGTGTATAAGGGATAACCTGGTTTTGAGCATCCTTTTCATTAGCAGCTCTGCGGGTGGAACCCCTGTAAGCGAGTGTGGTCAGGATCTATTGGCCAACAGGAGGCGTGATAAGCGGTGTTGTAGGGAACCCCCTTGGATTCTGAGCATCCCCTGTTTGATTATCTGCACTGCTCGTTCCGCCTGGCCATTTGAAGCCAGCTTGAACGGTGCCATTCTGTCATGGTTGATACCATTGCCTGCCATCAAGTCTTGGAATTCAGTGCTTGTGAAGCACAGACCACTGTCACTGACCAACACATCCGGTAGACCATGGGCGGCAAACGTAGCCCATAGACTTTCTGGCACATGGCAGAGGATGTGCTTGAATTTAAAATGGCACACTCAATCCATTTGGAGTAGGCATCTACTCCAACCAAAAACATTTTTCCCATGAAAGGATCTGCGTAGTCCACATGGATGCGTGACCATGGCTTGGCAGGCCAGGACCAGGGGTAAGGGGGGCTTCACTGGGTGCGTTGCCCAACTGAGCACATGTGTTGCACCTGCGAACACAACGTCCAGGTCTGCATCTATCCCTGCCCACCAAACGTGTGACCTGGCAATTGCCTTCATCATGACAATGCCCGGGTGCTCATTGTGAAGTTCTCTGATAAACACCTCTCTGCCCCTCTGAGGCATGACTGCTCGGTTTCCCAGAATAGGCAATCGGCCTGAATCGAGAGTTCATCCTTGCGACTATGAAACGGTTTAATTTCCTCAGGGCATGCCCTGTACGTGGCTGCCCAGTCCCCATTCAGGACACATTTCTTAACTAAAGACAGTAGCGGGTCTTTATTTGTCCAGACTTTAATCTGACGGGCTGTCACAGGTGAGCCTTTGCTTTCGAAAGCTTCAACAGCCATGACCATCTCAGCATCATGCTCAGTTGCCCCCTCAGTGGTGGCTAGTGGGAGCCTGCTGAGTGCATCGGCGCAGTTTTCAGTGCTCGGTCTGTGCTGAATTGTGTAGTCATAGGTGGCTAACGTGAGTGCCCACCTCTGTATGCGGGTGATGCATTCGCATTTATGGCCTTGTTGTCGGCCAAAAGGGATGTTAGGGGTTTGTGATCTGTCTCTAGTTCAAATTTCCTGCCAAACAGGTACCGGTGCATTTTTCTTACTGTATATACACATGCTAGCGCTTCCTTTTCTACCATCCCGTAGCCCCTTTCTGCCTGGGACAGACTTCTGGAGGCATAAGCTACCAGCTGTAACTGACCATTGGCATTCATATGCTGCAACACACACCCGACCCCATAGGACGACGCATCGCACGTTAAAACAAGTTTCTTACACGAGTCATATAACATTAACAGTTTGTTGGAGCATAACAAATTGCGTGCTCTATCAAAAGCCCTTTTCTGGCTGTCCCCCCAGACCCAATCGCAGCCTTTGCGAAGGAGCACGTGTAGCGGCTCTAACAGCATGCTCAATTTGGGAAGAAAGTTACCAAAATAGTTCAGGAGCCCCAGCAATGAATGCAGCTCCATCGTGTTCCGGGACCTGGGTGCTCTGTGGATCACTTCCGTTTTGGACGCAGTAGTTCTGATCCCGTCTGCTGCTACCCTCCTCCCCAGGAATTCTAACTCTGGAGCCAAGAAGACGTACTTCGCCTTTTTCAGTCACAGCTCTACCCAGTCCAGTCTGCGTAGCACCTCCTCCAGGTTGTGGAGGTGTTCTTCAGTATCGCGACCCGTGATGAGGATGTCGTCTTGAAAAACCACCGTCCCTGGAATCGACTTGAGGAGGCTTTCCATATTTTGCTGAAAGACCGCGACGGCTGAACGAATCCCGAACGGACATCTGTTGTACTCAAATAACCCCTTGTGTGTCGTGATGGTGGTCAGCTTCTTTGACTCACTCGCCAGCTCCTGGGTCATGTAAGCTGAGGTCAGGTCCAATTTTGAAAAAGATTTGCCACCAGATAGCGTCGCAAAGAGGTCCTCCGCTCTCGGTAGTGGGTACTGGTCTTGGAGTGACACCCGATTGATGGTGGCCTTGTAATCGCCACATATCCTGACTGACCCAACCGCCTTGAGCACCAGCATGATCCAGCTCGCCCAGTCACTGAATTCGACTGGCGAGATGATGCCTTCCCTCAGCAGGCGGTCCAATTCGCATTCTCTCTTTTGCCGCACTGCTCTGGCCTTGTGATGTACTGGCCTGGCGTCCGGGTTTATGTGAATCACTACCTTGGCCTCCATGAAAGTGCCGATGCTGGGTTGAAATAATGAGTCAAATTTGTCCAGGACCTGTGAGCATGACGCTCGCTCCACAGAGGAAATTGCATTGACATCGCCCCATTTCCAGTTCATGACAGCAAGCCATCCTCCCCAGTAGTGCCCGTCCCCCGGGACAATCCAGAGTGGCAACCTGTTCTTCGAATCTTTGTGGGTCACAACTACGGTGGTGCTGCCTCGCACCTGAATGATCTCCTTTGTATATGTCCGTAGCTGTGCGTCAATCGGCAATAATTTTGGCCTCCTGGCCTTGGACACCCACAACCTTTCGAACTGTTTGATACTCATCAGGGACTGGCTGGCCCCCGTGTCTAGCTCCATTAATACTGGGATGCCATTGAGGAACACTTTCATCATTATCGGTGGCGTCCTGGTATATGAACTGTATATGTGCTCCACATGAACTCGCTGAACTTCAGCTTCCAGCGATTTCCCCTAGTATTCATTTGGCCTCGTAGGGCTTACATCGGGCCCGTCCTCCTCGTACATCAACCTGGCTGCAGGCTTCCTGCATATACGTGCCAAGTGACCGCTGACATTGCAGCTTCTGCAGGTATATTGCTGATACTTGCAAGCTCTGGCTGGGTGTCTGTCTCTGCACCTCCAGCATGAGCTGGAGGCCCCGTTGTTGGAAACAAAGCGTCCATTACCAGTTGATTGTCTCTGACTGTCTTTGTAACTGTCCTTAAGCACACCATTGACAGGTGTTGATGGCCCCATTACTGGCCGCATTGTCCCTTGCGATGGAATGAATCGCCGTTCAGCTAGCCATTGTCTCTGTTGAATTCCCCCTTTGGGTTCGACTACATGCTCGGGCATGTCCGATTGCCCTTGTCTGCCTAGAGAACTGTGTGCCACGTTAACAATGTTGACTCCCTGGTCGTTTGCCGCATTTGAGCCAAGATTTTTGTCATGCATCATTCTGGTCTCTTCCTCCCCTGAGATAAATGTCTGTGCTATCAGAGCCGCCACTTCCAAGGTCAAGTCTTTGGTCTCAATCAGTTTCCTGAAAACCCCAGCGTGCCTGATGCCCTCAATAAAAAAGTCTCACAGTATCTCTGCTCTGCATGCATCTGGGAACTTTCATAGGCTCGCCAGTCGCTGGAGATCTGCCAAGAAGTTTGGAACGCTTTGCCCTTCTCGCCGCCGGTGCATGTAAAACCGGTGTCTCGCCATGTGCATGCTGCTCGCCGGTTTAAGGTGTTCCCCGATCAACTTACTGAGCTCTTTGAACGTCTTGTCCGCCGGCTTCTCTGGTGCTAGAAGGTCCTTCATCAGGGAGTATGTTCTGGATCCACAAACTGTCAGGAGGTGAGCCCTGCGTCTGTCGGCCGAATCCGTTCCCACCATTCCTTAGTGACAAAACTTTGCTGTAGTCTCTCAATAAAGTCTTCCCAATCATCACCAACACAGTACCTCTCTTCTGTGCTGCTAGTGGCCATGCTCGGTTTAAATCCCAGTTTCTCATCGCCAATGATATGTCCTTACTATACAGTATAAATGCACACGAGGCCTATACTTGAGAGAAGATCATTCTGTGACCAGTTACCTTTATTACCACGACCTCAAGTGATGAAGATGGGTGGAGCTTCCCCTTTTATACCTGAAAGTCCAGGTTAGGACTGTCTCCCACAAGTTCGCCCCTTGTGGTCAATGTTCTCAAGGTGTACAACTTAGGTCAGCTTATGCATGGGTTACAATGATAGTTGAATACGTGACAGAGAGAGTGCCGCACCTACCCCCAGCCGAGTGGCCTCCCGCTCCGGCCGGCCTGCCCGCTGACTTCCCGGGCCGAGGTAGGACTTGAGTTTTATTTTTTATTTATTGATGGTTGTGCTTTGTTTAGCGAGGAGAATTTTGATGGGGGGGGTGGGGGGGTGGGGGAAGAGTTTTCATCCGGGCGGGGGGTTCGAGTGTTTCGATCGGGGGGTGGTGGTGTGGAGTTGACTCCTGCAGCCTCCGTGTTCTGTGAGCCCAGCCTGCTGTGTGTTGTGTGTGGCCAGTTACCTGTGCGCTCTCTCTTCCGCCCGTGTGTCCACCCACCTGCACCAATCCCCAATAGAGTGGCCTCTCGCACCGGCAGGCCCGTTGACTTCCCGGGCCGAGTTATGAAGGTAGGACTTAAGTTTTATTTTTCATTTTTTATTTATTTATTTTTAATTTATTATTGATGGTTTTTATGCTTCTTGAATGTTGTTGTGAAGCTGTTTGCAAGATCCTCTCCATTTCCTTCCCCCCTTTCCCCCCCCCCCCCCCACCTCCCGCCCCTCCCATCTCTGGCTACCTGCGCTGATTTCTTAACTCTCCGCTAGGGTTTTCTGTGCGGCCACAAGTGGCCACATACGCTGGCCTAAGTTAGCTCAGAGCAACTATTAGCTGTCCAAACTGACGAAAAGAGGCGTAGGTGGCTGGTAATGCCTCCTTTTGAAAAAAAACTAAACTAAAAAAAAATCCTGCCGCAAATTAAATGTGCAGAATGGGGATTTATAAGATACTCCAGAAAAATAAAGTTGCTCCAAAAAAACGGAGCAACTCCTGGGCAAATTTGGGCCCAATGTTTCAGGTAGATGACCCTTTGTCAGAACTCTCGAATGTTCGCAATTGTCCTGTTTCAGGAACAATAAAAAAACAATATACCAACAAGGGAAACTTATTTTAATCCACTCTCCTGAACAAAAACATTGTTTTGGCATGTTTGAAGTCCCCTACTTCCACAAGTCTACATAATTTTAAAATTAAACATGCATAAATTAACAATCACTCGGTAAACTTTATGTGCAAGCAGTTAAAAATTAGATTTCGTTCTCCATCCTGGAATGGCTGTATTTTATCAATAACCTTGCAGCTGATGATTATAAATCTTTGAGTTCTGGCGCAAGATCATATTATAGTCAATTGTATTTGTTATGGCTATCAAATATTGAATAGTATTTAATTCCTTGCAGGTATTCACACATGCATTTCAGAGGCAATTTATCATAATTGTTATATACGAAGTAATTAGTGTTCTACATACTGCAATCTGATCTGCCATATTGTCAGAGTGGGAAATAACTTTCCCCATATTACAAAGACCACCTCCTCCCACTTCTCCCTCATTTCAGGAATGTCACATAACAAGATAAGGTTTTCAATTATAGCTGAAAGAACAGAATGTAATTCTCAATGATATGGCAGGATGTTTACCAGCATGTTTCAAGAAATACAGAACTCTGCAATTAAAGCATGTTTCCTGAGTTCTAAGACTAGTAGCACCGTGATTAAAGAGCAGAGAGGCTATTTTTGGTTTCTAACATCTATCAGGTCAGTGGTAGGTGGACATCCTAGTGCAGTTGGGAGGAAGCTGGATCAATTTTCGTGTTCAGGCCTCAATTACTTTGAATAGGTGAGCTACGAGTGCTAATCATACTCCATTTAGACAGCTGTACAATTGGGAGGTCAGGGTGTCCACTGCAGGAGGACAGCGCACCATCCCTTAAAGGGCAAATGCACTTTCCAAAGGCGGTTAATGAAGAATGAGTCATTGAAGCAAAAGTCAACATGATGTCAAGGAATTCATGGTCATCTAGGGGCTTATCCTAAGGGTGTTGATGCTATCAGCTTCTTCTAACACCAGTGGCTCTGGGCCCTCACTTGTTTCTCATTGGCAATAAGGCCCATGCTGTTAAGGAACATGTTAATGTTGTCATCCCATCTTGCTCTGGGTCTGCCTCATGATCTCTTCCATGTTGGCGGTTTGGTGATGGATGCAGTGACAGGTTCAGACTCAGCATGGCTCTTGAGGTGTCCATACCAGAGGAGTTGGTAAAGATCAACCCTCCGGAATAGCGATTGCTAATTAGTCAGGTTGCGTATAATCTCAAATCAGATTTTGTCCTGAGGTTTAACTTTGTTAAAAAAACATGCCTGAAGGCTCTGTGCCGCAATGCGAGGAGTATTCGGAATAAGGTGGATGAATTAACTGCGCAGATAGCAGTTAACGGATACAATGTGATTGGCATCACGGAGACATGGTTCCAGGGTGACCAAGGCTGGGAACTCAACATCCAAGGGTATTCAGCATTTAGGAAGGATAGACAGAAAGGAAAAGGAGGCGGGGTGGCGTACCTGGTTAAAGATTAAATCAATGCAATTGTAAGGAAGGACATTAGCCTGGATGATGTGGAATCGGTATGAGTGGAGCTACGGAATTCAAAAGGGCAGAAAACGCTTGTGGGAGTTGTGTATAGACCACCAAATAATAGTAGTGAGGTTGGGGACAGCATCAAACAAGAAATAAAGGATGTGTGCAATAAAGGTGTAGCAGTAATCATGGACGACTTTAATCTACACATTGATTGGGCTAACCTAACTGGTAGCAATGCGGTGGAGGAGGATTTCCTGGAGTGTATTAGGGATGGCTTTCTAGACCAATATGTCGAGGAACCAACCAGGGAGATGGCCATCCTAGACTGGGTGATGTGTAATGAGAAGGGACTAATTAGCTATCTTGTTGTGCAAGGTCCCTTGGGGAAAAGTGACCATAATATGGTAGAATTCCTTATTAAGATGGAGAGTGACAAAGTTAATTCGGAAACTAGGGTCCTGAACTTAAGGAAAGGTAACTTCGACAGTATGAGGCGTGAATTGGCTAGAATAGACTGGCAAACGATACTCAAAGGGTTGACAGTGGATAAGCAATGGCAAACATTTAAAGATCACATGGATTAACTTCAGCAATTGTACATCCCTGTCTCGAGTAAAAATAAAACTGGGAAGGTGGCTCAACCATGGCTAACAAAGGAAATTAAGGATAGTGTTAAAGCCAAGGAAGAGTCATATAAATTGGTTAGAAATAGCAACAAATCTGAGGACTGGGAAAAATTTAGAATTCAACAGAGGAGGACTAAGGGTTTAATTAAGAGGGGGAAAATAGAGTACGAGAGGAAGCTTGCAGGGAATATAAAAACTGACTGCAAAAGCTTCTATAAATATGTGAAGAGAAGAAGATTAGTAAAAACAAACGTCGGTTCCTTGCAGTCGGATTTAGGTGAATTTATAATGGGGAACAAGGAAATGGCAGACCAATTGAACCAATACTTCAGTTCTGTCTTCACAAAGGAAAATACAAATAACCTTCCGAAGGTACTAGGGGACAGTGGGTCGAGTGAGAAGGAGGAACTGAAGGATATCCTTATTAGGTGGGAAATTGTGTTAGAGAAATTGATGGGATTGAAGGCCGATCAATCCCCGGGGCCTGATAGTCTGCATCCCAGAGTGCTCAAGGAAGTGGCCCTAGAAATAGTGGATGCATTGGAGATCATTTTCCAACGGTATATCGACTCTGGATCAGTTCCCATGGACTGGAGGGTAGCTAATGTAACACCACTTTTTTGAAAAGGAGGGAGAGAGAAAACGTGTAATTATAGACTGGTTAGCTTGACATCAGTAGTGGGGAAAATGTTGGAATCAATCATGAAGGATGAAATAGCAGCGCATTTGGAAAGCAGTGACAGGATCGGACCAAGTCAGCATGGATTTATGAAAGGGAAATCATGCTTGACGAATCTTCTGGAATTTTTTGAGGATGTAACTAGCAGAGTGGACAAGGGAGAACCAGTGGATGTGTTGTACTTGGACTTTCAAAAGGCTTTTGACAAGGTCCCACACAAGAGTTTGGTGTGCAAAATCAAAGCACATGGTATTGGGGGTAATATACTGACGTGGATAGGGAACTGGTTGGCAGACAGGAAGCAGAGAGTCGGGATAAACGGGTCCTTTTCAGAATGGCAGGCAGTGACTAGTGGAGTGCCGCAGGGCTCAGTGCTGGGACCCCAGCTCTTTACATTATACATTAACAATTTGGATAAAGGAATAGAGTGTAATATCTCCAAGTTTGCAGATGACACTAAACTGGGTGGCGGTGTGAGCTGTGAGGAGGACGCTAAGAGGCTGCAGGGTGACTTGGACAGGTTCGGTGAGTGGGCAAATGCATGGCAGATGCAGAATAATGTGGATAAATGTGAGGTTATCCATTTTGGGGGCAAAAACATGGAGGCAAAATATTAGCTGAATGGCGGCAGACTAGGAAAAGGGGAGGTGCAACGAGACCTGGGTGTCATGGTTTATCAGTCACTGAAAGTGGGCACGCACGTGCAGCAGGCGATGAAGAAAGCAAATGGCATGCTGGCCTTCATAGCGAGAGGATTTGAGTATAGGAGCAGGGAGATCTTACTGTAGTTGTAGAGGGCCTTGGTGAGACCACACCTTGAGTATTGTGTGCAGTTTTGGTCTCCTAATCTGAGGAAGGACATTCTTGCTATTGAGGGAGTGCAGCGAAGGTTCACCAGACTGATTCCAGGGATGGCTGGGCTGTCATATGAAGAGAGACTGGATCAACTGGGCCTTTATTCACTGGAGTTTAGAAGAATGAGAGGGGATCTCAGAAACATATAAGATTCTGATGGGACTGGACAGGTTAGATGCGGGAAGAATGTTCCCGATGTTGGGGAATCCAGAACCAGGGGACATAGTCTTAGGATAAGGGGTAGGCCATTTAGGACTGAGATGAGGAGAAACTTCTTCACTCAGAGAGTTGTTAACCTGTGGAATTCCCTGCTGCAGAGAGTTGTTAATGCCAGGTCACTGGATATATTCAAGAGGGAGTTAGATATGGCCCTTACGGTTAAGGGGATCAATGGGTATGGAGAGAAAGCATCAAAGACCATGGTAACAACTTCAGTTGGATATCTTCGGTCCAGTTGAAGCAGCTCCACAACACCAGCGTTTCCTTGTTGTAGTAAATGACCTGCATTCCAAATGGCCAGAAATCGCTACAAGTTCAGTGACCTCATCAACGATTGTCACTATTCTGCAGCGTATGTTCACAAAGTGGGGCATTCCAGAGGTCATAATTACTGACAATGGACCACAGTTTGTGTCCAACCATTTTGCGGATTTGCTCATTCGTCATGCTATGGGGTATCGCCTTACTGCTTGGTACAAGCAACGGAGGTGTTGAGCGTTTAAACAGCATCATCAAAGAGGGTTTGAAAGCCAACCTTACAGCAGGCCAAACATTTGACGAAGTGGTTCAAACCATTTATTTACGCATACACAACACTTCACACATCTTCAAGCAGGGCACACAGTAGCTCACTGCCACTCATCTTGTAGGGGATGCTGGCACACAACTGAAGGGAGAGTTCAAAAACTGCAAACTCTCATTCCAAAGGAGGACACATCCATCGATATCATTGGCAGAGGGAGGTCATGCAATATGGGAGATGGCCAGGCTGGAAACCACACAGGATGTTTGGGCATTTGCCTTCCTTTTGTCTTTCTACTTAGCTCTCTCTCTCTCACACACACACACTCATTGACAACCTGGGCTTCATTTCACTGCCGCTCATCTGCTACTGCTTAATGTTGCCAATATGTGCTAATCCTTGTCCATTTTGCCCTTTTTCTAAGTCCTTCAGATGACTTTGGCCCTGCAGCAATGCAGACAGAGGGGGAGAACCCTCCCAAAAATGCACTATCGCTCTTACCATTCTAAGCACCAACATAGAAATTGGTACCCGCATGTGGTACAGATAGCAAGTTAGAGGGGTGAGCACAGAGTAATGCACTGAGTATGAGTGAGCAGGACTAGGTGTAGGATGGCCCTGAAAATAGCTCATCGCACGGCAGCTCAGGTGCAGACGTTTGGGCCATGTTTTTAAAAGAAAAATATTTTCTGGGCATCTGCACCTGCTTAAGGTATTGGACGGCCTGTGGTGAAGCCTGTGCAACATATCAGAGAGTGTGAAGGAGTCCGCTATAGAAACATAGAAAGTAGGTGCAGGAGTAGGCCATTCAGCCTTTCGAGCCTGCACCACCATTCAATATGATCATGGCTGATCATGCAACTTCAGTATCCCACTCCTGCCTTCTTGCCATACACCTTGATCCCTTTAGCCGTAAGGGCCACATCTAACTCCCCCTTTTGAATATATCTAACGAACTGGCCTCAACAACTTTCTGTGGTAGAGAATTCCACAGCTTCACAATTCTCTGAGTGAAGAAGTTTCTCCTCATCTCGGTCCTAAATGGCTTACCCCTTATCCTTAGACTGTGACCCCTGGTTCTGGACTTCCCCAACATCGGGAACATTCTTCCTGCATCTAACCCGTCAGAATTTTATATGTTTCTACGAGATCCCCTCTCATTCTTCTCAATTCTAGTGAATATAAGCCTAGTCAATCAGTCTTTGCTCATATGTCAGCCCTGCCATCCCGGGAATCAGTCTGGTGAACCTTCGCTGCACTCCCTCAATAGCAAGAATGTCCTTCCTCAGACTAGGAGACCAAAACTGCACACAATACTCAAGGTGTGGTCTCACCAAGGCCCTCTACAACTACAGTAAGACCTCCCTGCTCCTATACTCAAATCCTCTCGCTATGAAGGCCAGCATGCCATTTGCTTTCTTTACTGCATGCTGTACCTGCATGCCTACCTTCAATGACTGATGTACCATGACACCCAGGTCTCGTTGCAGCTCCCCTTTTACAAATCTGTCATCATTCAGATAATAATCTGCCTTCGTATTTTTGCCACCAAAGTGGATAACCTCACATTTATCCACATTATACTGCATCTGCCATGCATTTACCCATTCACCTAACCTGTCCAAGTCCCCCTGCAGCCTCCTAGCATCCTCCTCGCAGCTCGCTCTGCCACCCAGTTTAGTGTCATCTGCAAACTTGGAGATATTACATTCAATTCCTTCGACCAAATCATTAATGTATATTGTAAATAGTTGAGGTCCCAGCGCTGAATCCTGCGGCACCCAACTAGTCACTGCCTGCCATTCTGAAAAGGACCCGTTTATTCCCACTCTTTGCTTCCTATCTGCCAACCAATTCTCTATCCACGTCAATACATTCCCTCCAATATCAGACCCGTGTCATGTTCCTCCTGTGCCATGCAGGAAATCAGGAACGCTTCCAGTGTCCCTGATGACTATGTGTGCAGGAAGTGTATCCAGCTGCAGCTCCTGTTAGACTGCATGACGACACTGGAGCTGCAGATGAATTCACTCTGGAGCATGCATGATGCTGAAGATGTCATGGATAGCACGTTCAGTGAGTTGGTCACACTGCAGGTAAAGGTTACAAAGACAGATAGAGGATGGGTGACCACCAGGCAGAGCAGGAGTAGGAAGGCAATGCAGGAATTCCCTGTGGTCATCTCCCTCCAAAACAGATATACCGCTTTGGATATTGTTGGGGGAGATAGCTCACCAGGGAAAGGCAGCAGCAGCCAAGTTCATGGCACCGTGGGTGGCTCTGCTGCACAGGAGGGCAGGAAAAGGAGAGCTATAGTGGTGGGGGTTTCTATTTAAGGGGGATAGATAGGTGTTTCTGCGGTCGCAACCAAGACTCCAGGATGGTATGTTGCCTCCCTCGTGCAAGGGTCAAGGATGTCTCGGAGCAGCTGCAGGGCATTCTGGAGCGGGAGGGTGAACAGCCAGCTGTCGTGGTGCATATAGGTACCAATGACATAGGTAAAAAGCGGGATGAGATCCTACAAGCTGAATTTAGGGAGCTAGGAGTTAAATTAAAAAGTAGGACCTCAAAGATAGAAATCTCAGGATTTCCACCAGTGCCATGAGCTAGTCAGAGTAGGAATTGCAGGATAGCTAAGATGAATACGTGGCTTGAGGAGTGGTGCAAGAGGGAGGGATTCTAATTCCTGGGACATTGGAACCGATTCTGGGGGAGTTGGGACGATGCAAACTGGACGGTCTCCACCTGGGCAGGACCAGAACCAATGTCCTAGGGGGAGTGTTTGCTCGTGCTGTTGAGGAGAGGTTAAACTAATATGGCAGGGGGATGGAAACCTATGCAGGGAGACACAGGGAAATAAAATGGGGGCAGAAGCAAAAGATAGAAAGGAGAATAGTAAAAGTGGAGGGCAGAGAAACCCAAGACAAAAATCAAAAAGAGCCACATTACATCAAAATTCTAAAGGGACAAAGACTGCTAAAAAGACAAGTCTGAAGGTTCTGTGCCTCAATGCGAGGAGTATTCGTAATAAGGTGGATGAATTAACTGCGTAGGCAGCTATTAACGATTATGATATAATTGTGATTACGGAGACATGGCTCCAGGGGGACCAAGGCTGGGAACACAAAATCCAGGGGTATTCAATATTCAGGAAGGATGGACAGAAAGGAAAAGGAGGTGGGGTATCATTGCTGGTTATAGAAGAAATTAACACAATAGTAAGGAAGGACATTAGCTTGGATGATGTGGAATCTGTATGGGTAGAGCTACAGAATACCAAAAGGCAGAAAACGCTAGTGGGAGTTGTGTTCAGACCACCAAACAATAGTAGTGAGGTTGGGGATGGCATCAAACAGGAAATTAGGGATGCATGAAATAAAGGTACAGCAGTTATCATGGGAGACTTTAATCTACATATAGATTGAGCTAACCAAGCTGGTAGCAATGCGGTGGAGGAGGATTTCCTGGAGTGTATTAGGGATGGCTTTCAAGACCAATATATCAAGGAACCAACTAGAGAGCTGGCCATCCAAGACTGGGTGTTGTGTAATGAGAGAGGACTAATTAGCAATCTTGTTGTGCGAGGCCCCCTGGGGAAGAGTGACCATAATATGGTACAATTCTTTATTAAGAAGGAGAGTGACAGTGTTAATTCAGAAACTAGGGTCCTGAACTTAAGGAAAGGTAACTTTGATGGTATGAGACGTGAATTGGCTAGGATAGCGTAGCAAATGATACTTACCAAGAGTTGACAGTGGATAGGCAATGGCAGACATTTATAGAATACGTGGATGAACTTCCACAATTGTACATCCTTGTTTGGAGTAAAAATAAAACGGGGAAGATGGCTCAACCGTGGCTAACAAGGGAAATTCGGGATAGTGTTAAATCTAAGGAAGAGGCATATAAATTGGCCAGAAAAAGCAGCAAACCTGAGGACTGGGAGAAATTTAGAATTCAGCAGCATAAAAACTGACTGCAAAAGCTTCTATAGATATGTGAAGAGAAAAAGAATAGTGAATACTAACGTAGGACCCTTGCAGTCAGAATCAGGAGAATTTATAACGGGGAACAAGGAAATGGCAGACCAATTGAACAAATAGTTTGGTTCTGTCTTCATTAAGGAATAGACGAATAACCTCCCGAAAATACTAGGGGACCGAGGGACAAGCCAGAAGGGGGAACTGAGGGAAATCCTTACTAGTCAGGAAATATTTTTTTAACACTCTTTGTCCTTTTAGAATTATGTTGTAATGTGGCCCTTTTTGATTTTTGCCCTAGATTTCTCTGCTCTCCACTCTTGCTTTTCTCCTTCCTACCTTTTGCTTCTGCCCCCTTTTTACTTCCCTCTGCCTCCCTGCATAGGTTCCCATTCCCCTGCCTTTATAGTTTAAACCCTCCCCAACAACACTAGCAAACACTCCACCGAGGAGATTGGTTCCGGTCCTGCCCAGGTGCAGACCGTCCGGTTTGTACTGGTCCCACCTCCCCCAGAACCGGTTCCAATGTCCCAGGAATTTGAATTCCTCCCCCTTGCACCATTCCTCAAGCCACTTATTCATCTGAGCTATCCTGCAATTCCTACTCTGACTAGCACGTGGCACTGGTTGCAATCCTGAGATTACTACCTTTGAGGTCCTACTTTTTAATTGAACTCCTAGCTCCCTAAGTTCAGCTTGTAGGACCTCATCCCGTTTTTTACCTATATCGTTGGTACATTTATGTACCACAACAGCTGGCTGCTCACCTCCCCCTCCAGAATGCGCTGCAGCCGCTCTGAGATATCCTTGACCCTTGCACCACCAGGGGAGGTAACATAACATCCTGGAGTCTTGTTTGCGGCCACCGAAACGCCTTTCTATTCCCCTTACAATAGAATCCCCTTTCACTATAGCTCTCCCACTCTTTTTCCTGCCCTCCTGTGCAGCAAAGCCACCCTTGGTGCCATGGACTTGGCTGCTGCTGCCTTTCCCTGATGAATCATCTCCTCCAACAGTACCCAAAACAGCGTATCTGTTTTGGAAGGAGATGACCGCAGGGGAACTCTGCACTACCTTCCTTCCATGCTCTACCTGATGGTCACCCATTCCCTATCTGGCTGTGTAACCTTTACCAGGGTGTGACCAATTCACTAAATGTGCTATTCACGACATCCTCAGCATCGCAGATGCTCCAGAGTGAATCCATGCGCAGCTCCAGTGCTGCAATGTGGTCTGTCAGGAGCTGCAGCTGCATACACTTCCTGCACATGTAGTTGTCAGGGACACTGGGAGCGTCCCTGACTTCCCACATAGCACAGAAGGAGCGTGACATGGGAATGGGCTCTCCTGCATGGCTTAACCCTTAAATTAACCTAATTGATAACAACACCAAAGGTTTCTTACTGATCAGAAAAGAAAAAGAAAAAGATTAAATACTCACCAATCCACCAGCCAATCACTTACCCGCTTGGCTGTGACGTCACACTTTGATTTCTTTTTGCTTCTTTGTTTACCTTCTTCTCCTGCCCCTGTACCAGCTGGCCTCCTCCGACTGCTAGGTCCCCTTTTATGGGCCTCGCTGTCCTGACCTGCTCCGCTCCGACCTCCTCTGCTCCTCCGGCTCCCGCTCTTTTTAAACTGCCCGCTCCTCCGATTTTCCGATCCTCATCAGAAGTGAATTACTCACCTACCTCCGGCCCTCCTGCTCCTCGGACTCCTGGCCTCCCGAACTCGCTGACCTCCTGAACTCTCGGACTCTCCCGAACTCTCTGACCTCCTGAACTCTCGGCCCTCCCGAACTCTTGGACCTCCCTAACTCTCTGACCTCCTGAACTCTCGGACTCTCCCGAACTCTTGGACCTCCTGAACTCTCGGACTCTCCCGAACTCTTGGACCTCCCAAACTCTCAGACTCTCACGAACTCTCGGACCTCTCGAACTCTCTGACCTCACAAACTCTCTGACCTCCCGAACTCTCGGACCTTCCGAACTCTCTGACCTCACAAACTCTCTGACCTCACAAACTCTCTGACCTCCCGAACTCACGGACCTCCCAAACTCTTGGACCTCCTGAACTCTCGGACTCTCCTGAACGCTCTGACCTACCGAGCTCTTGGACCTCCCAAACTCGCTGACCTCCCGAACTCTCTGACCTCACGAACTCTCTGGCCTCCTGAGCTCTCAACTTTGCTGGAATCTCGAATGTGGCATTGACACTCTACAATCAACCTTGGAGTGTGAACAATGCAGCTGAACCCTCCTTACAGGAGTCTGTGGCACCAGTAGTAGCATCTATCAGGGGTGCTTATACTGGGACAGCAGGCGACAGGCTCCATCATCTCCGCTGTTTTGGACAGGCTGGGAGACCGAATGGATAGGGCCTTCAGTTGGATCATGGATGGGTTATCGTCTACTCTTACGCAGATCAGTAGGAGTGCTGACCCACAGTCCACTAGCAACAGGAATGGAACGTGTTGCCCTTTCTCAGGACAACAGCGTGTCTGCGCCCCCGTCACCCATTCAACTCATACCCGCCCTGCTGCCAGAAAGCCAGCTGGACCAGATTGCCCCAGCAGCTGTTGAAGTGGGTCCTCTCATACCCAAGCTCCTAATGGTTATAAACCACAAACTTCTCAAGAGCCCTTGACTGAGCCATTACAGCCTTCTGCTAAAGCTATTGGGGAGTAGCTCTTAGGAGAACTACAGTAGGTGAAAGAGCACTTGATACAGGCACTAGAAATTCATAACTGGGTGATAATTAGTGTGTCGACATTTATCTAAGGCAGAAAAATGTTAAACATTTTAAAAATGTTAAACATTTTAAAAATGTTGTGTGCTGAGTGTTCTTAGAGTAGCTGTTGATCTAGAACATTGGCTGACATTATATCAAAGCTGCTCTTTGGACAGATGTAGTTTATTTGAGGATGGAAGGGCTGGGAGAGATGATGGACATGACTGTTAATGCAGGGGAGCGTAGATTCTTCAACTGAAGCGCTCTTCAATGAGTTGCTGCTAAAGAGCTCTGGCTGTGGGCAACTGTTGGAGCCTTTTCACTTCCTTGCCATTCTCTATATCACCAGGGTCATTTCCCTTATCATGTTGCAGTTCATTGTTCATTTATGAGTCTATTTGTTATTCCTGTTGCAGAGCAAATTTATGCAGCATAGAGCAAACAGCTGTCTTACAGAACACACTTTATAGGCTGTTTAGAAGGAAGCCACCAGACCTGTCCAGGCATTGTAATCATTGCATAAAGACCCTAATGGACTGCTATTTGAGGACTCTAGTTTAGTCATGGATCTGACTGTGGTATAGTATAGCTGCCAAGCATGGGTTTCTGAGAGGAATCATGTTCCACACGTGAATGGATTAGCCCTTATCCTCAAGCAGCTAACCTCTCATTTGTTGTGCAAGGGAACAAAGTGAGTGGGATGGAGGATTGTCACTAAAAATTATGGCAGCTGTCAGTAAAGTAGGATCAGACCTGTATGATGCACTGCTGGTAATCACACATCAGTTGTACATTAACTGAGTGGAAACACATACAATTCATGAAGGCAATAAGGTCATGAGAAGGAACCTGTAGAGTGATGTGGGTGCCGTCAATGAGGCCCTATACATAGAAAGACAGAAATAATGAAAGAACTTGCAATTATATAACGCCTTTCATTACCAAAGGATGCCCCATAGCACTTTACAGCCAAATAAGTACCTTTGAAGTGTTGTCACTGTTGTAATATAGGGAAACATGATAGCTAATTTGCACACAGCAAGGTTCAAAAAACAAATAATTGATTTTAATGATACTTGTTGAGGGATAAATGTTGGTCAGGACAACAGATAAACTCCCCAGCGCTTCTTGAAAATGTGCTTTGGGATCTTTTACATACACCTGAGAGGGCAGATGGAGCCTCAGTTTAAAGTCTCATCTGAAAGACGACACCTCAGACAGTGCCTTGTACTTAGGGAAAGTCTGCAATCTGTGTGAACTCAGAGCTTTATTCTGCTGCTTTTGGTTGTGCATGGGGAAAGTGAAGAAATTGTATGCTTGAACAAACATGATATCAGTCATTTGTTTTGTAATGTCCTTACACAATACTACAAATCCACATGAGGCACATTCTATGGACAAGATCACTCCATGACCTGAATCTTTATTCACAGGACCAAGAAGTGATGACCCTACATGGAACCTCCCTTTATATACCTGGATGACCAGGTGAGGAGTGTCTCCCACAAGTTCACCCCCTGTGGTCAAGGTGCGCATTTTTTATGTATATACAGTATTGCAGTGTTGTTACATAAAGGTTACATACATGACATCACTTCCCCCTCAACATCTTATTGGGATCATAGGTTAAGTTTCTCGGGTGGTCTGCGCTCTCTCATGGAGCGCCGCAGTTGGGGCTCTGGTTGTTGAGCCTTGGTATGCGTGTCTATCACCTGTGGTGATTCCGGCCTGTCCGGGCTGACCGCAGGGACTGTGCATGCTGCTGAATGTTCTTGTTGCTTGTTCATTGGCGGTGGTGTGAATACCATCTCATGATCTTCCTCAGGTTCCTCAGTGTCCATGCTGAACCTTTTTTGTACTTGGTCCAGATGCTTGCGGCATATCTGCCCATTGTTAAGTTTAACCACGATGACCCTATTCCCCTCTTTGTCTATTACAATACCCTCAAGCCATATGGGCCCCAAAGCGTGATTGAGAACAAATACAGGGTCATCAATTTCTATACAACTCTCCCTTGAATATCGGTCATGGTACTCATTTTGGGACTGGCGCTTGCCCTCAACAATGTCGGACAGAACTGGATGAATGAGGGACAGCCGAGTTTTGAGTGTTCGTTTCATGAATAGCTCCGCGGGCGGGATCCCCGTGAACGAGTGCAGTCAGGACCTATAGGCCAACAGGAGGCGCGATAGGCGGCATTGAAGGGAGGGTCCTTGAAACCGGAGCACGCCTTGTTTTATGATTTGGACCGCAAGTTCCGCCTGGCCATTGGAGGCCGGCTTGAACGGTGCTGTCCTGACATGGTTAATGCCATTACCCGACATGAACTCCCGGAATTCATAGCTTGTGAAACATGGGCCATTATCGCTAACAAGGATGTCCGGCAAGCTGTGGGTCGCAAAGACCACGTGCAGACTCCACGGTGGTGGATGTCATGCACGAATTCAAAATGATGCACTCGATCCATTTCGAGTACGCATCAACCACAATGAGAAACATTTTTCCCATGAACGGGCCCGCATAGTCTATGTGAATATGTGACCATGGCCTGGACCACGGGCTGAGCGGGGCCTCCCTGGGGGCATTACCTAGCTGGGCACACGTTGTGCGCCTGCGAACACAGTGTTCCAGGTCTGAATCAATTCCCAGTCACCACACATGTGACCGGGCAATGGCCTTCATCAGCACGATGCCTGGGTGCTCGCTGTGAAGTTCCCCGATGAATGCTTCCCTGCCCCTCTGGGGCATGACTACCCGGCTGCCCCATAGTAGGCAGTCGGCTTGGATGGAGAGCTCATCCATCCGTCTGTGAAACGGTCTGACCTCCTCAGGGCATGCTCCGTATGCGGGCGCCCAATCCCCAGTCAGGACACATTTCTTAATCAAGTATAGGAGGGGATCTCTGTTGGTCCAGATTTTAATCTGGCGGGCTGTGATGAGGGAGCCAGCGCTGTCAAAGGCATCGACAGCCATGACCATCTCAGCGCTTTGCTCCGCTGCCCCCTCAGTGGTGGCCAGTGGAAGCCTGCTGAGCGTGTCAGCGCAGTTTTCGGTGCCGGGCCGATGCTGGATGGTGTAATCATACGCAGCGAGCGTGAGAGCCCATCGCTGTATGCGAGCTGACGCATTGGCATTGACAGCCTTGCTGTCTGACAGCAGGGATGTTAACGGCTTGTGGTCCGTTTCTAATTCGAACCTCCTGCCAAAAAGGTACTGATGCATCTTTTTCACCCCATAGACACATGCGAGTGCTTCCTTCTCAACCATTCCATATCCTCATTCAGATTGGGAGAGCGACCTGGAGGCATAAGCCACAGGTTGTAGTTGGCCCTCAGAGTTACCCTGCTGCAACATGCACCCAACCCCATAGGACGATGCATCACATGTCAGAACCAATTTCTTACGGGGGTCGTACAGGGTCAACAACTTATTTGAACGAAGTAGGTTCCGCGGCCGATTGAAAGCCCGTTCCTGACAGTCCCCCCAAAACCATTCGCAACCATTACACAGGAGCATGTGTAGCGGCTCCAACAATGTGCTTAAGTTCGGCAGAAAGTTCCCAAATAGTTCAAGAGTCCCAGAAATGAACGCAACTCCGATGTGTTGCAGAGTCTGGGCGCTCGTCGAATTGCCTCCGTTTTGGATTCGGTAGGCCGAATCCCGTCTGCAGCAACCCTCCTGCCCAGAAACTCGACCTCGGGAGCCAAAAACACATGCTTTGATTTCTTGAGTCGCAGGCCTACCCGGTCCAGTCGGCGTAGCACCTCCTCCAGGTTGTGGAGGTGTTCCTCAGTGTCACGACCGGTGATGAGGATGTCGTCCTGAAATATGATCGTTCCGGGAATGGATTTGAGCAGGCTTTCCATGTTTCTTTGAAAAATCGCGGCGGCTGACCGAATGCCAAACGGACACCTGTTATAAACAAACAGTCCCTTGTGCGTGGTGATGGTGGTCAGTAATTTAGATTCATCGACCACTTCTTGGGTCATGTAGGCTGAAGTGAGGTCCAACTTGGTGAACAGCTTGCCACCTGACAGCGTGGCAAAAAGGTCCTCCGCTCTCGGGAGCGAGTATTGGTCTTGTAGGGACACCTGCTTGATAGTGGCCTTGTAGTCGCCACAGATCCTGACTGAAGCCATCCGCTTTTAGGACGGGAACGATGGGGCTCGCCCAGTCGCTGAATTCAACGGGCGAGATGATGCCCTCTCTCAGCAACCGGTTCAACTCGCTCTCAATTTTCTCCCGCATCACATACGGCACAGCTCTGGCTTTATGGTGCACTGGTCTGGCGCCCGGGGTGATGCGTATCACTACTTTGGTACCTTTGAAAGTCCCGATGCCAGGTTGAAATAGACTCAAATTGCTGTAGGACCTGTGAGCATGAATTTCGCTCCACAGATGACATGGCGTGCACATCCCCCCATTTCCAGTTCATCTCAGCGAACCAGCTCCTCCCCAACAGTGCAAGACCATTGCCTGGGACAATCCAGAGCGGCAGCCGGTTCACCGATTCATTGTGTGTGACCGCCAACATTGCACTGCCTAGCACTGGAATGATTTCTTTGGTGTACATCCGTAATTGCGTCTCAATGCATTTTAGTTTGGGTCTGCTGGCTTTGAGTGGCCACAGCTTTTCGAATTGTTGAACACTCATGAGTGACTGGCTGGCCCCCGTGTCCAGCTCCATGCATACAGGGATGCCATTTAATAGGACTTTTATCATCATAGGTGACGTTTTCGTATATGAGCTGTGAATGTTTTCCACATGAACCCGCTGAACTTCAGCGTCCATTGATTTGCCCCAAGCGTCATCCTGCCTCGCAGATCCCTTATCTGGTTCATCCGCCTCGTATATTAGCCTGGTTACAGGCTTTCTGCACATTCTGGCTAAATGGTCACTGAGGTTACAATTTCTGCAGATGAACTGTTGAAACCTGCAAGTCCTGGCAGCATGTCTGCCCCCACACCTCCAGCATGAACTGAGATTCCCATTGTTGTCAACAAAAGAGCTGTTACAAAGCATTCCTCGCTGATTGTCCCTTTGACTGCTCTTGAGCACCCCGGGCCGCATTTTCCATTGGGGGGGGCGTAAATGTCTGTTCAGCCTGCCATTGTCTCTGTTGGAGACTTACTCTTGGGTCTATTGCTTGCTGGGGTGTGTCGAACTGCCCTTGCCTGCCTGCGGGGCTCTGTGTTGCGTTTATGATATTGACTCCCTGATGCTTCGCCACGTTGGAGGCAGAATTGCACATGTATATAATCTTGGTTTCCTCCTCCCCCGCCATAAAAGTCTGAGCCATCAACGCCGCCGCTTCCAAGGTCAAGTCCTTGGTCTCAATTAGCTTTCTGAAAATCCCAGCATGACCGATGCCCTCAATAAAGAAATCCCTTAGCGTCTCCCCCCTGCAGGCGTCTGTGAACATACACAGGCTGGCCAAGCGCCGGAGGTCCGCAACGAAATCCAGTATGCTCTGTCCTTCCCGACGTCGGTGGGTATGGAATTTGTGACGGGCATGTGTACGCTGCTCGCCGGTTTGAGGTGCTCACCGATTAGTTTGCTGAGCTCTTCAAAGGTTTTGTCCGCTGGAGTCTCTCAATGAAATCGTCCCAGTCCTCACCAACACAGTACCGTTCATCTGTGCTGCCGGTGGCCATTCTCGTGGGTCGTTGATTCCCATTTCTCATCGCCAATGTAATGTTCTTACATAATACCAGAAATCCACACGAGGCACATTCTATGGACAAGGTCACTCCATGACCTGAACCTTTATTCACAGGACCAAGAAGTGATGACCCTGCGTGGGACCTCCCTTTATATACCTGGATGACCAGGTGAGGAGTGTCTCCCACAAGTTCACCCCCTGTGGTCAAGGTGTGCATTTCTTACAGTATTGCAGTATTGTGACATAAAGGTTACATACATGACATGTTTAATAAAAACATGGAATACAGACTAACTGGTGTTACTGATATTCCCCATGGCAGTATAGAAGGAACTGGAGACAAAGGATTTGGGGGCTGCAGTAACCTTGACTGCCACAGATCAAACAACACAACTGTGACAGTTTTCTTAGAGAATTCGACTGCTCCTCAGAGACCTGTAGGTGTGTGTCCTGGGCCCATTGACTGCTGGAAGAGTAAAGATTCTTGTGAACATGCCTTCTTCTGTTTGATCTTCCTCCAGCTTCAGCTTTGTTTGCTCCTTCCTCCTATTGCTCCTCCTCCTCCTTGTCACAGATTGGAATTGTCAGAAGGAATCGTGAAGAAAAGCATGCATTGTTCATAGCCCTTTAAGAAATCAGAGTATTGCCACTAGAAGCACGTTAATATAGTCAAAGTGACAAATAATCGCAATGTAATAAAAAGCAAAATGTCTGGCAGTTTACCTGAGAACCAGTCAGTGTCCATTTAAATACCATTGGAACTGGCTGCCTCCTGACTTGTATTGGCCATGGTTTTGTGGGTGGGTTGAGGAACTGGCATTTGCAATGCAGGTAGAGACAAAGCTGCCATTGGGGTTTTGATGCCATCATTTGGCCTCCTGTCTATATATAAATGAGGCCCCACCTGTTTCCGGTGGGAGCGCTCACTGCCTTATTAAGGTTCTCCCAAAATTCATAATGGACGGACCTTCAGCGTTAAGTTCGCGGGACAATCCCCCACTTCTTTTGGTGCAGATACTGTTCCATTTGTTTGCGTAAACAGACTGGTAATAGGATGAAAATTAACCTCCAGGAGAAAAAGGTAATGAAATTCAGCTGTCTCTGCAATGGAAACACTCTCGATATAAGACCTAGTGCCTGGAAGGGTTTACTGATGTTTCCTTCCAAAGTCTGGTACAAGTTTTCAGGCTGGAACCTGTCGGAACTGCACATCACATTTAAGGCCATAACACATTTGCTGGCCCTCAGTCAAAGCATACAGAACCTAACATCAGTACTCCTGGCACAACAGCAGTGGGTACCAGATTTAACATAACATGTTCAGAAAACTGAAATAAAATAAAGGGCAAATAGGGTAGCTTGTCTGGTTTCTCCAAAGATGCTAACTCACCTGCTGAATGTTTCTAGCATTTTCTGTTTTTTTTCAGATTTCCAGCATGTGCAGTTTCTCTATGTTGTCGTGATAAATGTTCACTTCTTACATGCACAATACTACCTCAACTAAAATAATAGCTGTGCTGTGATATAATATATATATTCATTGCTTCCTCGGTATCCAAGGTTTTATATAAAATATCCTCTCCACAACATTTGTTATATTTGACTCACAACTAGCATAAAGGGTCTACTGTATATGTTAGCCCTTCACACTAGCATTCTGATAGAAACTCTTAGGGCTCAATTTTTCATATTGCAGATTTTTGGTGTAGTTGAAGAATTACGGCCGATTATTTTGTGCCCAATTACGCCAAAAAAAAAGTTGCAAGTTTCCCTGTTTTAACTTGTGAATGTGGCCCGGCATAGATTGTCCTGAAGCTCTGTGGGTGAAGCATAAGATGTGCGCCAAAAAACTCCGCCCAGCTGGAGCCCGGTGCCGCTCCTAGCCCGGACCGAATGCCCCCCCCGCCACCGCCCCCTGCCCCTCCCGCTGTTGTCCCGGTCGTGGAACTGGATCTTCGGCACTGGTTCTCTTACCTGTGCTGATTTTGTTAACTGCCCAGAAGCTTTATCAGAGCGGTCACTTACGCCGTCTTAAAAAAAAATCGTAGTTGGCCAAACTTGCATAAATAACAGAATTGGTGCGGGTGGCAGGTTACACACCCAACGAGATAAAAAAAATCGTAACATAAAAAATTGTATTAAAGTGAATTACGCTGGTGAGGAAACTTTGGGGAAACTTGGAGATTTTAATTTACTCCAAAAAAAACGGTGCACGCCAAAAAAGCGGCGCAGATAATTGGGGAAAATTGAACCCTAATTTAGCAATTCATTTGATGGCTCCTTCATTAATAGAAAATCCATAATCATGGTTATGACTTGCTTCTCTAATCTAACTTGTATTAGAACATAAGAACATAAGAAATAGGAGCAGGAGTAGGCCACTTGGCCTTCGAGCCTGCATCGCCATTCAATAAAATCATGGCTGATCTTCTACCTCAACTCCACTTGCCTGCACTATCCCTATATCCCTTGATTCCCTTAATATCCAAAAATCTATCGATCTCTATCTTGAATATACTCAATGGCTAAGCTTCCACAGCACTCTGGGGTACAGAATTCCAAAGATTCACCACCCTCTGATTGAAGAAATTTTTCCTCATCTCAGTCCTAAATGGCGACCCCTTATTCTGAGACTGTGAACCCTGGTTATAGAATCCCCAGCCAGGGGAAACATCCTCCCTGCATCTACCCTGTCAAGCCCTGTAAGAACTTTGTAAGTTTCAATGAGACCACCTCTCATTCTTCTAAACGCTAGAGAATATAGGCCTAGCCTACTCAATCTCTTCTCATAGGGCAATCTACCCCATTCCAGGAATCAGTCTGGTGAATCTTTTTTGCACTCTCTCTATGGGAAGTATATCCTTCCTTCGGTAAGGAGATCAACTCTACACAATGCTCCAGGTGTGGTCTCACCAGGGCCCTATATAATTCTAGTAAGACGTCTTTACTCTTATCCAGGTGTGACGTCCAAAATCCGGAGTTCTGGAATCCGGAAAGTTCTGGAATCTGGACACCGGGCAGATCTGTGGCGGGGTCGTCCGGAAAATGTTCCGAATTCCGGACTCCTCCGCCTCGGCGGCTCGACCTCCGTCGGCCTTGGTCTGACCTCTGGTCGCCCGACCTCACCTCGACCCGACCTCCCCTGGCCTCCGGCTGCCTGACCTTCCCCTGCCTCGGCCACCACCCCCCGCCTCGGCCCAACCTACCCCCGCCTCGGCCCGACCTCCAGCCGCTTGACCTCCCCGGCCTCAGCCCGACCTCAGGCCGCCCAGCCTCCCCCAATCTCCCCTGGCCTTGACCCAACCGACCTCCCCCAGCCTCAGACCGACTGACACCCTCCCAACCCGACCAAGCCTCTGACCTCCTGCAGCCCATCCGACCCCTCCCCGGCCCGATGACCCCCCCAGCCACGGCCCGACTGACCCCCCCTGACCTACCTCCCCTACCTACCTTCCTCGGGCCAGGCAAAGACGTTCCAAAATCCGGAAATACCCAAAATCCGGAACAGCCTCGGTCCCGAGGTTTCCGGATTTTGGACTTCACACCTGTACTCAAATTCTCTTGTAATAAAGGACAACATACCATTTGCTTTCTTAATTGTTTGCTGTACCTGCATGTTATCTCTCAGTAATTTGTGTACAAGGACACCCAGGTCCCTGTGAACACCAACATTTCCCAATCACTCACCATTTAAAAAATACTCTGCTTTTCTATTTTTTCTACCAAAGTGGATAACCACATTCCTCCACATTATATTCAATTTGCCATGTTCTTGTCCACTCACTTAGCCTGTCTATATCCCCTTGAAGTCTCTTTGCATCCTCCTCACAATTTACATTCCCACCTAGCTTTGTATTATCAGCAAACTGGATATATAGGGCCCAAGTTTCGGGCCGCGCCTAGAACGGCGCAGCCCCAACCTGGACGCCCATTTTTCGCGCCACAAAGTGCGCCTAAAAAAAACTTACAGATTCTCCGGCTCCCTGCTGGTCCTCTGGAGTCGGGCATGGCGCAGCATGAGCTGTAGGGGGCGGAGCCAGGTCCCTGCGTTGAAAACAGTGCCGGGACCTCTGCACATGTGCGCTACAGTGGGCGCACATGTGCAGTAGCTCCAGGTGACCAAAACTGTGTGGGAGGGGCCCGAAGCACGCAGCCCCTAGCCCTGGCTGAATTGCCTCACTAGGGCCGTGTGGATAAGGCTGCCTCCCACGCCCAGCTCCTGCTTCCTCCCGACCCGACTCGACTCCCGCTCCCACCCCCCCCCCGCCCCCGGACCCCGGACCCGACCCATCCCCGATACCGACCCGACTCCCGCTTCACCCACCCCCCCCCCCCGCCCCCGGACCGGACCGGACCGGACCTCCCGGACTGGACCCGACCTGCGCCCCCCCCCCACCCGACCTGACCTCCCTCTCCCTCCCTCCCCCCCCCGACCCGAACCGAACCGACCTCCCTCCCACCAGCCCCCCCCGACCCGACCCGTGCTCCCGACCCCCTCCCCCACCTCCCCCCGGACCGGACCCCGACCCAACCTGACCTCCCTCTGCCTCCCCCCCCCCCCCCCCACCCGACCTGACCCGACCCGTGCTCCTGATCGCCCCCCCCCCGGACCGGACCCGACCCGACCCGACCCGCACTCCCGACCCCGGACCCGACCCGACCCAACGCCACCTATTGTAAATCTGGTGCTGGGGACGGGCCCTGCTCGAAGTCTTGGGCCCGGCCGGGCCCGGCCCGTTCAGCCTCCCCCCCACCTTCTCCTTCCTCCCCCACTTCTCCTTCCCCCCCTTCTCCTTCCCCCCCTCCTTCCCTCCCCGTCCTTCCCCCCTCTCTTTCCCCTTCCCCTCTCCCCCCCTTTCCCCTTCTCCTTCCCCCCTTTCCCCTTCTCCTTCCCCCCTCTTTCCCCTTCTCCCCCCTTTCCCCTTCTCCTCTCCCCCCTTCCCTTCTGCTCTCCCCGCCTTCCCCATCTCCCCCCCTTTCCCCTTCTCCCCCCTTTCCCCTTCTCCTTCCCCCCTTCTCCTCCCCACCTTCTCCTCTCACCCCCTTCCACTCCCCCCTTTCCCTTCTCCTCTCCCCTTCCCCTTCTCCTCCTCCCCCCTTCCCCTTCCCCTTCTCCTTCCCCCCTTCCCCTTCTCCTCCTCCCCCTTCCCCTTCTCCTCCTCCCCCCCTTCCCCTTCTCCTCCTCCCCCCCTTCCCCTTCTCCTTCCACCCTTCCCCTTCTCCTTCCACCCCCTTCCCCTTCTCCTCCCCCCTTCTTCCCCTTCTCCTTCCACCCCCTTCCCCTTCTCCTTCCCCCCTTCTCCCCCTTCCCTCCCTCCCTCCCCTCCCTCTGCCCCCCCCTCTCCCTCTACACCCCTCCTCCCCCTCCCCTCGCTGTCAGAAACACAGACACTGACAGAGAGTGAGAGACACACACAGACTGACAGACAGAGAGATAGAGACACTGACAGAGACACACTGGGGGGGGGGGCATCCCAGCACGCTGTTGGAGGGCTCCCGGTGCTGCAGTCGGTAAGTAGGAAATGTTTTATTTATTGATTTAAAAAAAAATTATTTCTTATTAATTTTTTTGGATTGATTTATTGGTTGATTTATTGATGTTTTTATCATTTATTATTGATGATGGCTCTTTATTTGTAAAACTAAAGTGTTTAATGTTTGTAAACTTCCCTTTAAACCCCCCCCCCCTCCCCATTCCCGACGCCTGATTTGTAACCTACGCCTGATTTTCTAAAGTGTAGACAAGGTTTTTTCGAGCGTACAAAAATCTTCGCTTACTCCATTCTAAGTTAGTTTGGAGTAAGTTTTCACTGCCAAAACTTTGAAAACAGGCGTAAGATGCCGGACACGCACCCTTTTGAAAAAAAAATTCTGTTCCAAAGTGAAACTGTTCGAACTGACTAGAACTGGAGCGAACTAAATGCTGAGAATTTGAATTTCTAAGATACTCCATTCTGCACCAGTTGCTCCAAAAAATCAGGAACCCGAAAATGACTCATTATTCCTACTCTCTGTCTTCTGTCCATTAACCAACCTCTTGCTGTTTCTTAGCTCCACCCAAACTGATTCTATTTCTTGATTTTCAAAGAAATCCTTTCTCTCTATTGTCTTTGTCCCAGCCTTTATTATCAGGGCTACCCCTCCTCCTTTTCCATTTTGCCTATCTCGTCTAAAAGTTAAGTATCCTGGAATATTTATTTCCCAACAATGGCCACTTTCCAACACGTTTCCATAATGGCTATTAGATCAAACCTACTCATTTCTATCTGTACTATTAATTTATCTACTTTGTTGCAAATGCTTCACGCATTCAGATATGGGGCTAGAACCTCCACTTTTGAGCTTAATGCCCAAAAATGGGCGTTATTTCCAGCGTGGGCAGTAAAAAAGGGTTTTCCGATCGCCAGCTTCTCGCCCATTCTCAAAAAACCTAGTTTACATTTTTGAAAATGGGCGTTACCGTGAGCGATATCAAATGGGCGTATCATTAAATTTTTTTAACCTTCTGCCATAAAGTGTGGCCATTCTTAGCAAAGGCATGGCAACGCTCGATTCCTACGATTCAGGAGGTCAAGGGTTACCATGACATGCGCAGAAGAGGAGGTAGAGAGAGTGGAAGCTCAGAGAGACTGACGGCGTAGCTGGGTGTGGTATGGCTGCATTGGGAAGAAGGAGGGAGACTTTAGAGCTTCACAGCAAGTAGGCAAACAAAAAGTAGCTGTTACTAGCCACATATTTGATCGAGTTTGCCCTATACTGGAGGGAGAGGAGGAGACATCACAGCACGCTGTGGAGACTGACGCGGGAGAGAGCAGTGAGGTGGGAGTGCAGCACATTGGAGGCCATAAAAGAGCCAGGAGGTTTTCTGATGAGGCAAATGCCTCCCTCCTGCAGGAGGACGAGTTATGCTGGGGTGATTTGACACAGGGAGGGCATGGGAAACATAGAAACATAGAAAATAGGTGCAGGAGTAGGCAATTCGGCCCTTCGAGCCTGCACCGCCATTCACTGAGTTCATGACTGAACATACAACTTCAGTACCCCATTCCTGCTTTCTCACCATACCCCTTGATCCCCCTAGTAGTAAGGACTACATCTAACTCCTTTTTGAATATATTTAGTTCATTGGCCTCAACAACTTTCTGTGGTAGAGAATTCCATGGTTCACCACTCTCTGGGTGAAGACGTTTCTCCTCATCTCGGTACTAAATGGCTTACCTCTTATCCTTAGACTGTGACCCCTGGTTCTGGACTTCCCCAACATTGGGAACATTCTTCCTGCATCTAACCTGTCTGAACCCATCAGAATTTTAAAAGTTTCTATGAGGTCCCCTCTCATTCTTCTGAACTCCAGTGAATACAAGCCCAGTTGATCCAGTCTTTCTTGATAGGTCAGTCCCGCCATCCCGGGAATCAGTCTGGTGAACCTTCGCTGCACTCCCTCAATAGCAAGAATGTCCTTCCTCAAGTTAGGAGACCAAAACTGTACACAATACTCCAGGTGTTGCCTCACCAAGGCCCTGTACAACGATAGCAACACCTCCCTGCCCCTGTACTCAAATCCCCTCGCTATGAAGGCCAACATGCCATTTGCTTTCTTAACCGCCTGCTATACCTGCATGCCAACCTTCAATGACTGATGTACCATGATATCCAGGTCTCGTTGCACCTCCCCTTTTCCTAATCTGTCACCATTCAGATAATAGTCTGTCTCTCTGTTTTTACCACCAAAGTGGATAACCTCACATTTATCCACATTATACTTCATCTGCCATGCATTTGCCCACTCACCTAACCTATCCAAGTCACTCTTCAGCCTCATAGCATTCTCCTTGCAGCTCACACTGCCACCGAACTTAGTGTCATCTGCAAATTTGGAGATACTACATTTAATCCCCTCGTCTAAATCATTAATGTACAATGTAAACACAAATGTACAATGAAGCCCACTACAAAGGCCGACCAGAGGATATGGACCGAGATAGTAGAGGTGGTCTCGTCGGCAACCAACGAGGTGCGTGAGGGCAACCAATGCCGCAAACAATGGAACGACCTTGTGGGATCCGCAAGAGTAAGTATTATATTAATTTACATGTACTTATGTATTTATATAATTTGATTTGTAACAGTCATGAGTGACTATCAGCACTCTTACTGGAAATGTTTTACTCAAAACCTGCGGTCACAGTGCATGTCTTAGGTAAAGAATGATAATAATCATAATAATCATGATTACATCTGTCGGTTATGTGTTGTATCAGTGTCTGTGACAATACCTAGCAATGATATCATGCAATGATCTCATGCCATGTCATCCTGTCACCTTTTACAGAAGAAACTATCGACGATGTGGTCCATGCAGAGGCGAACAGGTGGGGGGCCACCAGTCCCCAATGGCATCACTGACATGGAGGAGCGAGTGCTCGCACTCGTGGGGAAGCAGCCCCCGGACAGCCATAGATGCATCTGCAGACCCTGAAGTGATGCCACGTGAGTAAAGCTTACATCATTAAGTGATGTCAAGTCAATAAATGCCACACCAACTCATATCCAACCAATCATGTATGATAGATGATTTCTAAAAGTGTCAAAGAAATAATGCTGGCCTAATGAAAATCATTGCAATCCACAATGTGTTGATGGTCATGAAATGTGATGTCTGTGATGATTTTGAGAGCGGTGGTGCTTTTGTCGTGCATATGCTGTATGTAGCGCTGGACTCACCTTGTCATCCTAGCACCCCCCCCTCTCCTCTAACAACCTCATTTGTGTCCAGCAGCGTGGGCCCAGGCAAGGCCACAGAGGCCAGAAGGTGGGGGCGCAGGGCAGGAGTCAGAGGACCACCCGACTACATCTGGTGCTGAGGAGCTCCGATTGTCGCCCGTCAATCCGCTGGGTCTGTTCTCGATGGATGAGAGCACAGACTTCGAAGAACCTGCATCGCCATGCTCCAGAACCCATTCCACCCACCCCAAGCCCATCTATTCGTCCTCCGATCATTCCTGCCTCAATTCTGGAGGTTCCGGACCCAAGCATCTCTCCACAGGACACCCCATTTGTCCCGAGGACGACGCCGTCCCCGCGGAGACCTCGTGTACACGGCAGGTCTGTTCCACGAGCGCGACATGACAGCGGAGAGATGGTTCAGTTGTCCAGGAGAACTGTAGACATTGGTGACCAGCTCATCGAAGCTTTGGGGGGCATATCCCGACACCTGGACACCATGTCCGAGTAAATTCCGTGCATGGCGGAGTCCCTGGATGTGATAGCCAGGAACACTGCTGCCACAGCCGTTCCAGTGGTCCCAGAGCTCGGCTCTCCACCCCTAGGTTCGGCACCACCACTGCGAACAACAGATGCGAGCAACGCCCAAGATCCTGCTTCTGCATCAGGGAATGTTTTCCCCTTGGCACCCCCCGCTCCCATACCCGTCCAACCAACGCATCTGCCTTCATCCCCCCAATGAGGCACCGCCTGAGGAGCTCCTCGGCCAGGCGGCGTGGAGAGAGGGTGGGAAGGGATAGAGGTGGGGAGAAGAAAGAAACGGGGGAAGGAAAGTGAGGTGCATGTGCGCAGGTGATGGCTGTATTATATCTCCATCTGGGTGTATGCAATTTGTTGCAATGTTTGGTTACTGGGGACCACGTTACTGCTTTGCCTTTGTATTCTGTGTTGCTGGACATGTTGACCATGTGATTTATGTCAATGGTGGAAAAAGTGGGATGTGGGTAGGAATTGGGTGTTATTGGCTTTGTTACTTATGATTCCAGACTAATGTTGGTATTAAACTTTTGTTATTGAACATAACCTTCTTGCGCATTGTCTCAGATAGCTGGACCATTAGACACTGGTGATTCTTTACCGTGAAAGGGTTAAATACAACTTAACATCAATCAACGTAAACTTTAACTGGCACCAAGGTGATGGGCACCATTGATGTCTGAGCTGCACACACACAGCATTGTGTCAGCATTGTCAATCACATCAGTGCTCTTTCAGGCAAATCTTTCCGATATCAGCTCCTCACGTAAGAGTGGGATTTAACAAATGCCAGACACACTGCTGCCGTCCGTCCCGGTTATTTCCACTTTATGTGGGCGGTATTTTGAGTGATATGTGTGGGAGGTGGTGAAATTGACGGTGGGTGATCTCCATGACCACTAGTTTGGGTAAATATGCTCTTTACGACAAAAATCAGTCGCAGGGTGTTATTATTGAATCTCGGCATTAAGACCTTGAGGAAAGTAACGCTGGGTGATAATATGGGTGTTGAAATCGCCCATTCTGCTGATTCCACCCCCAAAAAAGTGGGCAGGCGGTAATATTTTTTCTCGGCGTTAAGCCCATTGGGAAAATAATGCTCTGCGATAAGTCTCCTAAAAAAGCCCGTTAGTTTCCATTTTTGTCAAAATGGGCGATATCTGGGCGTTATACTTCATTTCATCAGTTAAATGGGTATTAAGTGGGCGTTAAGCAGGCAAAAAAAGTGGAGGTTCTGGCCCATATTGCCTTTAGCTTTTGATTTATTTCTAGTTTTCCATGATTTCACCTTAGTCAGTAATGCCCTATACCCTTTGTTACTCTCTCTGTCCCTTCCTGACTCACTCTGCTTATATTTACCCGCAACTCTACTGTGCTCGAGAGCCTTGACATTTCTCTTGCTGCTTTTAAATTTGCTCTTTCCTGAATCATCCCCCCACCCCTCACCCCACTTCATTAGTTTAAAGCCCTATCTATTGCCCTAGTTATTTAGTTCGCCAGGACACTGGTCCCAGCCCGGTTTAAGTGGAGCCCGTCCCAACGGAACAGTTCCCTCTTTTCCCAGTACTGGTGCCAATGCCTCATTAATTGAAACCCCTTCCTTACACACCGCTCTTTGAGCCACACATTTAAATGTCGAATCTATTCATCTCTATGCCAATTTGCACATGGCTCAGGTAATAATCCAGAGATTATTACCTTTGAGGTTCTGCTTTTTAATTTTGATCCTAGCTCCTCAAACTCACTCAGCAGAACCTCATTCCTGGTTCTATCTATGTCATTGGTTCCTATGTGGACTACAACAAGTGCAAGGAGATATCTTTAACCCTGGCACTGGGCAGGCAACACAACCTCCAGAACTCCCTGTCATGGCTGCAGAGAACAGTATCTATCCCTCTGACTATACTGTTGCCTACCACTAACAGATTCCTTTTTATTCTTGCCAATTAAATGGCCTCCTGTAACACGGTGCTGTGGTAGTTTACCCATCCTCCCTGCAGTCCTTGTACCTCATACCTGTTGGACAGGATCAAGGGCTGAGGCTTCTCCATCACCATATCCTGTGTCCCCATTCATTCCTGACTTGCATTCACACACTTTTGTCCTGACAATTGACGAACTCTAAAGTAATGCTTAACTGAAGGGGTGTGACTGCCTCCTGGACAGGCTTACCTGAAGTGTCCAGGTAACTCCCCTCCTCCCTGATTCATCGCTATATCTGCAGTTCGGACTCCAGCTCAATAACTCTGAGCCGAAGTTCCTCGGGCTGCAGGCACTTACCGCAGATATGATTGCTCGGGATCTCATTGGTCTCCACCAACTCCCACATGTACAATGCATCACCTGCACTGTGATCTCTATCAATCTTAATTTATTTATATAATTAGTTACAGTATTTATTCAAATGATTATTTTCATTTTTAATTTGTAGTTTTAATTAGTTAATTTAGTCTAGCCCATATAGTTAATACTCTTCCAGTTCCGAATTTAATCCACTTACCTAACCTAGAGAACAAAAGAGCTGTAATACTCACCAACCAATCACCTACCTGCTGTCTTGTGATATCACGTCTTGTGTGATATATTCACAGAGCACAGCACACACAGCTTCCTAACATGGCAGGCAGCTCTCTCGGCAGTCTCCGGAAATCTGCCTGGTTCTGTTTATTATTAACCCTGCACTTGCAGTACACAATATGTCCACATCCACAGTGTGGAGCTTCAAACATTACAAGCTTACAGACATGACACTTCTCCCTTCTTAATGAAGAAGCCATCATAACAAACATCATACATAACCTTCATGTTTATACATAACACAGGATATAAACTTATTTCTTTTCCATATTTACAAATTTAACTTTACCACTTGTTTTCTGTTTCGAAGAGGATACCTTCACTCTCGAACAGAACCTTCCAAACATGGTGTCGAATCTAAGCTCATTCAAGGCTCATCCTGAGGAACGTTTTCCTCCATGGAATTTCCTTGATTTTCATTTGAACTCACTCTAACTTCAGGCTCTTTGTTTTCCTGACTCAGACTCAGACTTTCATTCTGATTCTCTTCTGGATTTGTTTCCAGTACATTGGTTTTAGGATTTGCTCCTGGTGTATCAAAACTATCTGATGAGTAAGAAATAATTGAATCATTTCCACCTTCAACTCCTTCCATGTCTGTCGGTAAAATATGATCAACATGAACAAACCTAACCTGTCCATTATCAAACATCTTTACCAAATATGTGCGAGGACCACATATCTTCACCACTTTTCCTGGTAACCACTTTAACCATTTATGGTGATGGTTCTTCACTCTCACCTTCTGGTTTAATTTCACACTTCTCTCTTTTACTCTATCTCTATCCTGAATCTCTTTCTGTCTTAATTGTGTCTCATCTACAGACTGTGCCACATTTGGCTTTAACAACGAGAATCTGGTTTGTGGCTGTCATTTGAGAAACAACTCTGCTGGTGTTCTACCAGTAGTTGTATGAGCAGTATTTCGATATGTAATCAAAAAATTAATCAATTTGTGATCCAATGACAACTGTCATTTCCTTGGATTTGGATCTAACATTTGTTTTATGAGGGCACGTTTTACAATTTGTACAGTGCGCTCTGCTGCACCATTCGAAGCAGGATGGTATGAAGCAGGACGACCATACAAGTACTTTTGAAACTTCTTGACCCCAAAAATTAATGCCAAAGCTTCCCTTTCAATTTGCGCATAATTACTCTCACTGGCACTGAGAGTGCGTGAAGCAAAAGCAATTGGTCTCTCCTACCCACTACTTAATACATGAGAGATTACTGCCCCAACTCCATACGGAGAGGCATCACATGCTAGCTTAATCTCCTTAGATATGTCATAGTGAACTAACATGGTGCTCTCTACCAATTTGCTTTTACACTCCTTGAATGCTGTATCGCATTCTTTTGACCACTTCCAATGGACCTGTTTTTTCAAAAGTTCATTCAGTGGATGTAATACTGTAGCCAAATTTGGTAGGAACTTCCCATAATAGTTCAAAAGACCCAAGAATGAACGAAGTTCAGTGACATTCCTGGGAGTGGGTGCATTTCTGATCACATCCAATTTTTCCATGGTTGGATGTAAACCATCTTTGTACCCTAAGTACTCCACTGAGTTTTTAAATAACTCACACTTATGAGCAGACACTCATACTCTGTGCTTCTCTAGCCGTTTGAGGACTTCATTCAATATGTTATTATGAATTTGCCTATTTGGTGCTGAAATTAGTATGTCATCCAAATAACATACTACCCCTTCAATACCTTGCAAAATCTGGTTCATCACCCCTTGGAATATGGCAGGGGTGGAAGACACTCCAAACGGTAGCCTATTAAATTGATATAGGCCTAGATGAATATTTATAGTCAAACATGACTTGGATTCCTTATCTAGTTCAAGCTGTAAGTAGGCATTCGTAAGATCTAGTTTTGAGAAGATCTGACCACCTGTCAGTATTGTGAACAAATCTTCTATATTCGGCAATGTATTGGGGACATTACCCTCTAGAACTTGGTTTACGGTTACTTTATAATCACCACCCAATCTTACCTTACCATCGGACTTAGGTACAACAACAATGGGTGTAGCCCAATTACATCGATCTATCTTACAAATAATGTTCTCAGTCTCTAATCTTTTGAGTTCTTGCTCAACTTTCTACTTGAGTGCATATGGTACGGAACGTGGCTTGTAATAAACCGATCTAGCGCCCTTCTGTACCCTGACACTTGCCTTGAAGCCTTGGATCGGACTGCCTGTTGCACAGAACACCTTCGGATACTTCTTGATAACCTCATCCGTTGATGAAAATCTCGCTTCCACACAGAAAATCTTACTCCAATCCAGCTTCAGTGAGCTCAACCAATTTCTTCCTAGTAAGGCAGACTTGTGTCCCTTCACGACTATTAGAGGCAAGTTCTGAAATTGATCTTTATATTTCACTGGTACGGTGATACGACCTACCACAGGAATTTTCTCTCCCGAGTAGCCTCGCAGCTCTATCTTGGATTTCTCCAGTTGAAAATCACGCAATTTGTCGTGGTATAGTGACTCCGGTACTACACTCACGGATGCACCCGTGTCAATTTCCATTGGTATCTTGAATCCCGCAATATCTATGTGGATTTTGATGCTTTCCGAATCGCTGTCCGTTAACCTCGTGCTCCTGATGACGTGTAACTTGTGAAAGCTCTTGCAGAGAGCTGGCATGGGTTCGACAGACCTCCTTCTGTCCTGTAACTGTTCTATAATTCCATGATTCTTTGATTTTAAATAGTGAATCACTGAAAGCAAAAGTACACATGCCTGAACTGCACATATTTTCTCATAATCCTACACTATTTTACACTCTTCATTTGAATTAAAAAATTGGTTATCCAATTATAGTTCTTGATTTACTGATCTATCTTAAACCCATTATCAACAAAAAAAAGAAAGATTTGCATTTATATAGCACCTTTCATGGCTGCCAGACTCTTCATAGCCAATGAAATACTTTTTGAGTGTTGTCACCACAAACAACCAAGTGATTAAGACCATTGAGGATAAATATTGGCCAGGTCACTGGGGCTAATTCCCCTGCTCGTCTTCAAAATAGTGGCAAGGGATCGTTCATGTCCAACCGAGCCTCACTTTAACGTCTCATCCCTCATGTACTGCACTGGAGTGTCAGCCTAAATCTTTGTACTCTGGAGCGCACGTGAGACATGAGATACAAATACACATTAATGTGCACAGTTGTGTTTACAAGGTTCTTGTTTTGTCCAATTCCATAGTTTCTGCTATGAACTTGCAGCAGCAAATGTACTTCGAGTACCACCATGACAACAATGCTACTCTCTAAAGGAATTGTTCAACTTTGTACCAGTTACAGTCTGGCTCCCTTTCATTTCCTTGTGATCAATCACAGTTTACCAGTTAATATATAAGAAGGAATTTGGGCTAGAAATTCGGTATCGCCCATTTTGAGGCAGTAATCCCGGTTGTTCGCTAAGTGCAGCGCCTTGTGAAAGTTAACGCCGTCTACCACGAAATTCTGTTTCAGCGCTCCAAGAGGGAAATGGATTGGTTGCACAATTCTCTTAGGGCGGTGAAGCCGAAAATTGTTGCAATAATTCCCAGAGTGAATGTGGATGAGGCGACAGTCAGTAAACATTCCGATGCCAGCCGCTTCTTAAAGGGGTAGTAAGATGACTCTGTGCAGACGTAGTTTCGCCATCTCAGTCTGGTCAGAGCGGCAACGTGGCTGAGGCTGGAGGTCGCCAGCGTATTCACCACATTTCCAACGCAGCCCTGGAGGTGTTGATGGAGGCTGTGGAAAGGCGAATGGAAGTCTTGCAGCCTGAGAGGGGCAGGAGGCTGCTGCCTAGAGTTCTCAAACGTTTGTGGAGGGAGGTGGCACGGCACGTGTCGGTAAGAAGCACGGTGCCCAGAATTGCGACACAATGTCACAAGAAGTTAAACGACCTCACTCGGGTCATCAGGGTGAGTACCCTTTCTATTAACCTTACAATGCCATAATGTGAACCTCACTGTCTCACACAATGTACAGTCTGTGCAGTACCTGCTCCTTCACTATGTGTACCAGCCCATGCTCTTCGTTGCTGAACAAAGCTGCAAAATTCCACCTCAGTTCAGCAGCCATAGCTCTCCTGCTTGGTCCCTACTCAGCCTCACCGCTCCTCTTACTACCTTTTCACTCTTTACATGTGTTTGCAAAACTTTAGCCTTACCCTTAATCTTAGCTGGTAGCCATCAAATCCCATTGTCCACACAGCCATTCTGCGCAGCTACTGAGTGTCAAATGGACATCTGCACACTTCCATACAGTAGCAGCTATTTAACTCCGCAAGAAACATGTGGCAGATGATTAGTTGAACACTTACTCACACCTTCTTCTGTTTGTTATTACAGGTGAAACTCGCTCACAACAAGCGGCAACAAATGCAGACCGGAGGAGGGGAGCCTGAACTCCACACCCTCACAGAGGTGGAAGCGCAAGTGTCCACCCTCATGGACGCACAAGTGCATGCGGTAGCAGTCGGGGAAGCCGAGCCCCTGGGGCCAGTGACGGTACGTTCATCCCCTTTCCCTCTTATATGAGTCCATTTACCCCTGAAACCACATGCCTTTCCCACTTCACATATAAATGCTCCATGTCACCTCCTTCTTCCCTTTCTGCCCCTCCCCTGCTGCAAACCACACTTCTGTTGCTTAGGGATTACAAATAATGAACCAGAAGCACAACAGCCTGTCCATGAGGTGTCCACCTTCAATGACAGGGGAGACGAGGAGGAAGGGGACAACAGCTCTGCACCACTCCGGCAGGATCCATCTGCTGCAGACAGTGGGGACACCACCTCGGTGGGCGAGCCTATCTTCCTGGGGTTTGATGAGCCTCAGGTTCCTGGACCCAGTGGCCTGCAGCAAAGCCCAGCGTGAAGAGAGGCTCAGGGTCCAGCTCCTCGGAGGGTGAGTCAGCGCCTGAGTCCTGCTGAGCATGATTCAGATGTGGACCTGGATTTGGAGGGTATGGCGAGAGCGTCTCAGGGGATGCACTGCGAGCTTATGGGTGCATTGGCAAGGGTCCCGCAGAGCATGGATGCACTGTGAGGTTGGGGGAGACCCCATCAAGCATTGCCTGTGCCTCTGAGCATTCCATCCAGCCCATCCTTGGCAAGTACCAAAGGATGTTGAAGTCGATGAGCGACCGTGGGGACCCTGAGGTGATGGCGCGTGCCATGGTGATGTGGCTGTAGCTATCACAGTGCAGGCCGAAGCTACACAAGGCCTTTGTGATGTGATGCAGTAACTGGTTGGTGGCATCAACTCTCAGTCTGTTGCATTACAGACTCAAGTCTGCTCTCATGCAGACTCAGATTGAAGCCACGCAAGCATTGACTGCTGCCATCCTCTCTGGATTCCCCAGAGTCCAATGGGGAACTCATGGTGCCGAAGCAGGCCAGCAATCTGTGCTCCAGCCGATTGCTCCGTATGCTGAGGCTATGCCATGGGGGAGTGGCACTGTGTCAATGGAAGTGGAAGATGCTGTCCTCTCTTATAGTGACAGCATTCTGCCTCTGACTACTGCCACTCCACCTTTGCACCTGCCGCAGTCTGCACCCTACCCATCCCAGACTGCTGCCACTCATGCTGAGGTGATGTAGTCTGCAGCCGGGCCTTCCAGGCCCAGAGCTGGGCCAGGGCATCCTGCTAGACCATCTGCAGTCTCTGCCTTACAGAAACAGCAACCTTCAAGCAGCATTGCTGCATGCACTGCGGACACATTAAGGAGGAACACTAGGTGCAGTAGGGGGGGGAAAGGGAAGGGGTGGCCAGATATCCACATCTTGTAAATATAATTGTACATATTTTGTTGCTGATGTTTGACACCTGTTATTTGTGAAAGGGTTTTGGCATAATTATGGTTCATGGAAGCTGGTCTTGCATTTCAGATGGGAGGGCCATTTGTCTCTATAATCATGGTTGCTTGTGTTGTGCTGTTTCAAGGGGCATTATTAGTTGCTGGTGAATTAATTATTGGTGTGCTGCTTGAGGGCACAGTCTTGTAAAATGTTGATTTGACTGTTTGCATTGCCGCCATTTGTATGAATGGAGAATTTCACGGAGCTGCACCGTCAGACTTGCACATAGCGATATGACTGTGAGACCCAGTAGTCATCTGGTCGATGATTCATCAGAATCGATGCAGGATGAGGTACTGACGGCGACTCTTGCAGCAGCAGCATTGGCATGGTGCCTCCTCCGTGGCTGCTGATCCTCCTCCTCGTCTGCCTCGCCATGCTGTGCATCATCATGCTCCTCCTGAGGTGGAGCTGCAATCCCTAGTGGCAATGCCTGGGCCCTCATGATGGCCAGGCTGTGCAGCATGCAGCAGACCACAATGACCCACGAGACTTGATCAGGGAAGTACTGAAGACTGCCTCCAGAGTGGTCAAAGCATTGGAGTTGCGGATGGGTGTCATGAGCCAGGTGACTAGAGCATAGCCTTTGTTGCCGAGCAGCCAGCCGCGACCTTCATGTGGTGGTTGGAAGAGTCACTGCACAGGGCTCTCCCACAGGATGAAAGCATCGTGAGCCCTGCTAGGATAGCGGACATTCATAGCAAGGATACACTGCCAGGATAGTGGGCATTCACAGCGAGGATGCGCTGCCAGGATAGCGGGTATTCACAGCGAGGATGCACTGCCAGAATAGTGGGCATTCACAACATGGATGTGCTGCCAGGATAACGGGCATTCACAGCGAGGATGCACTGCCAAGATAGCGGGTATTTACAGCATGGATGCGCTGTGTGTGGTCGCACACCAACTACAGATTGAGAGAGTAGTAGCACTTGCGGTTGCGAAATACCTCCGCATTCTGGTGGTGCACGCAATGCCATGTGAGTGCAATCAATGGTGCCTGAACCATCGAAAAGCCCGCTATCCTGGCGAACCCACATGAGTGTCCCTCCTGTTTCTCTCTCGTCATGGGAAAGTTTATGTAGTGCATTCTCCTACGGTAGAGAGCATCTGTGACCTTGTGGATGCAGCAATGAACAGCAAATTACGACACACTGCAGATGTCCATTGTTGCAGCATGGAAGGAGCTGGAGGCATAGAAACTAAGCACCACAGTGACCTTTACTGCGATGGACAGTGAAGTCCTAGTCCTGATATCAGTCTCTAGGTCTGGATGCAGGAGATGGAATAGCTTAGTGACCTTCTTGCTGAACCGCAGCCTTCTAACGCACTGCTCCTCAGACATGTCTGGTTATGATAAGTGCTACCAATATACCCGTAAGGAGTAAGGCCACCTGCCCCGACGTCCACAGGGTCTGCTCATTCGTGGACCCACATTCCCAATCTCCCTTCTCTGTAGACGCCATCTACCAATTACTTGGAGGAGGCGAAGGTGGCGTGCTAGCACTGCACCCATCTAAGTACACACCTAAATTTGCTATTTAACTGTAACTTATAAGAAAATCTGCTGCAGCAATCCCAGAGATACACACACTGTGCTATGTGGAAATATAGCACTCACTGTGAACTTTGAGTAACCCGGTTGCTCATCCCTTTAAGTGCCCTCTCGGCATCGCCCAAAGCAATTGGGGCCACCTGCTTTCTCTGGCGTGTTCAGCAGTTGTCAGTAAATGAGGCGCACAAACCAAATTTCGCACCCGGGGAGCTAACGGGGCATTGCATGCGTACTGATGTCATGATTGAAGAAGGAAGGATGACTAAAAAAATGATTAAGAAAGGGAAGATAGACTATGAAAGTAAACTAGCACGAAATATAAAAACAGATAGCAAGAGTTTCGAAAAGTATATGAAAAGGAAAAGAGTGGCTAATATAAATGTTGGTCCCATGGAGGACGAAACAGGGGAGTTAGTAATGGGGAACATGGAGATGGCAGAAACTCTGAACAAATATTTTGTATCAGTCTTTACGGTAGAGTACACTAAAAATATCCCAACAGTGGATAGTTAAGGGGCTATAGCGGGTGAGGAATTTAACACAATCACAATCACTAAGGAGGTGGTACTCAGTAAGTTAAGGGAATAAAGGCGGATAAATCCCCTGGACCGGATGGCTTGCATCCTAGGGGCTTAAGAGAAGTAATGGCAGGGATAGTGAATGCATTGGTTGTCACTTTCCAAAATTCCCTGGATTCTGGGGAGGTCCCAGCAGATTGGAAAGCGGCAAATGTAACTCCCCTATTTACAAAAGGAGGCAGACAAAAAGCAGGAAACTATAGAACAGTTAGCCTAACATCTGTGGTTGGGAAAACGTTGGAGTCCATTATTAAAGAAGCAGTTGCAGGACATCTGGAAAAACATAATTCAGTCAAGCAGAGTCAGCATGGATTTATGATGGGGAAGTCATGTTTGACAAATTTGCTGGAATTCTTTGAGAATGTAATGAATAGGGTGGATAAAGGGGAACCAGTGGATGTGGTGTATTTAGACTTCCAGAAGGCCACATAAAAGGTTACTGCACAAGATAAAGGTTCACGGGGTTGGGGGTAATATATTAGCATGGATAGAGGATTGGCTAACTAACAGAAAACAGAGAGTTGAGATAAATGGTTCATTCTCGAATTGGCAATCAATAACTAGTGGGGTGCAGCAAGGATCAGTGCTGGGACCCTAACTATTTACAATCTATATTAATGACTTGGAAGAAGAGACCAAGTGTAACGTAGCCAAGTTTGCTGATGATACAAAGATGGGAGGAAAAGCAATGTGTGAGGAGGACACAAAAAATCTTCAAAAGGACATAGGCAGGCTAAGCGAGTAGGCAAACATTTGGCAGATAGAGTATAATGTTGGAAAGTGTGAGGTTATGCACTTTGGCAGAAAACATCAAAGAGCAAGTTATTATTTAAATGGAGAAAAATTGCAAAGTGCTGCAGTACAGTGGGACATAGAAACATTAAAAATAGGTGCAGGAGTCGGCCATTCGGCCCTTCGAGCCTGCACTGCCATTCAATGAGTTCATGGCTGAACATGCAACTTCAGTACCCCATTCCTGCTTTCTCGCCATACCCCTTGATCCCCCTAGTAGTAAGGACTACATCGAACTCCTTTTTGACCTGGAGGTACTTGTGCATGAAACACAAAAGGTTAGTGTTATGTATGCAACATCTTGTAATCAGCATTCTACCACCACCAGAGGGCGCATCTGTTGGAGTCCCAAGGAATCCCAGCATCCCTTGGGAGCACTGCATTTCAGCAGGCCTCCCATGCTGTGCCAGACACTGGAGTCAGAATAAAGAGACTAATTTCACACTTACTCAAGTCTACAGTTCTCAGTCATATTGCTTTATTTGAGACACCACAACTGGCGACGAGTAATAGATAACAAACCATCACGCAAAAATGCAGAGAACTATTGGTATCCTGGAGAAATTCTCAGAAGGTGATGATTGGGAAGCCTTCGTGGAGTGACTCGATCAATACTTTGTGGCCAATGAGCTGGAAGGGAATGAGAACGCTGTCAAACGAAGGGCGATCCTCCTCACCATCTGCGGGGCGACAACCTATAGCCTCATGAAGAATCTTCTTGTTCCGGTGAAACCAACAACCAAATTGTATGAAGAACTGTGTACACTGGTCCGGGAGCACCTAAATCCGAAGGAGAGCATTCTGATGGCAAGGTATAGATTTTAGACATGTCAATGGTCTGAAGGCCAGGAAGTGGCCGAACTAAGGCACATTGCAGGACATTGTGAATTCAATGGATTCCTGGAGCAAGTGCTAAGAGACTTTTTCTGTGCTTGGCATTGGCCATGAGGTTATCCTTCGCAAACTGCTGACTGTTGAAACACCAAACCTGAGCAAAGCCATAACGATAGCCCAGGCATTTATGTCCACCAGCGATACCACCAAACAAATTTCACTGCATAAAGATACATCAGCAAGTACTGTACATAAAATAACGTCGTTTTCAGGCAGGAATGCATATGGCAAAACGTACACGCCTGCAGCTGCACGACCTCAGATGACTCAGAGACCGCCATCAAGTGTGAATGCGAGGCAATTAACACCATGTTGGTGCTGCGGAGGTGATCATTGAGCCCATCAATGCCGCTTCAAACACTATGCATGCAAAGGTTGCAGAACAATGGAACACCTCCAGTGAATGTGCAGATGAGCTTAAACCCTGCAAACCACCACATTGCAGATGAAGACCGATCCATGGCAGATCAAACTGAACTAGAGACTCGAACCGAGGAGGCAGATGTTTACAGGGTTCACACCTTCACCACGAAATGTCCACCAATCATGTTAAAAGTTGAACTGAATGGAATTCTAGTATCTATGGAATTGGACATGGGTGCGAGTCAGTCTATCATGAGCAAAAAGGCCTTCGAGAGGCTGTGGTGCAACAAGGCACAAAGGCCCAAGCTGAGCCCTATTCATACCAAGCTGAGAACTTATACTAAAGAGCTGATCCTTATAATTGGCAGTGCAGCAGTAAAAGTCTCCAATGATGGAGCGGTGTACAAACTACCACTATGGATCATACCAGGAGATGGCCCCGCACTGTTCGGCATAAGCTGTCTGGGAAAATTCCGCTGGAACTGGGATGATATCCGAGCACTTTCGTCCATCGACGATGCTTCATGTGCCCAGGCTTTGAGCAAGTTCCTGTCATTGTTTGAGCCAGGCATCGGAAATTTCTCTGGGGCGAAGGTGCAGATCCACTTGGTTCCCAGTACACAACCCATCCACCACAAGGCACGTGCGGTGCCATGCATGATGCGAGAGAAAGTGGCGATCTAGCTGGACAGGTTGCAATAAGAGGGCAGCAACGCGCTGGTTGAGTTCAACGAATGGGCCAGTCCGATTGTTCCGGTTCTCAAGTGCGATGGCACGGTCAGAATTTGTGGTGACTATAAAGTAACAATTAATCATTTTTCGCTGCAGGACCACTACCCAAGGCAGATGACCTATTTGCGACGCTGGCAGGAGGGAAGACGTTCACCAAGTTGAACCTGACCTCGGCCTACGTGACGCAGGAATTGGCAGAAACTTCGAAAGGCCTCACCTGCATCAACACGCACAAAGGTCTGTTCATCTACAGTAGATGCCCGTTGGCAAATAGGAAGCAGAGAGTAGGAATAAACGGGTCCTTTTCAGAATGGCAGGCAGTGACTAGTGGGGTGCCACAGGGATTCAGATGAAGGAATTGAGTGTAATATCTCCAAGTTTGCAGATGACACTAATCTGGGTGGCGGTGTGAGCTGTGAGGAGGATGCTAAGAGATTGCAGGGTGATTTGGACAGGTGTGGTGAGTGGGCAAATGCATGGCAGATGCAGTATAATGTGGATAAATGTGAGGTTATCCACTTTGGTGGCAAAAACATGAAGGCAGAATATTATCTGAATGACGGCAGATTACTAAAAGGGGAGGTGCAACAAGACCTGGGTGTCATGGTTCATCAGTCATTGAAAGTTGGCATGCAGGTACAGCAGGCGTTGAAGAAGGCAAATGGCATGTTGTCCTTCATAGCTAGGGGATTTGAGTAGAGGAGCAGGGAGGTCTTAATGCAGTGTACAGGGCCTTGGTGAGCCCTACCTGGAATATTGTGTTCAGTTTTGGTCTCCTAATCTGAGGAAGGACATTCTTGTTATTGAGGGAGTGCAGCGAAGGTTCACCAGACTGATTCCCGGGATGGCGGGACTGACATATAAGGAGAGATTGGATCGACTGGGCCTGTATTCACTGGAGTTTAGAAGAATGAGAGGGGATCTCATAGAAACATATAAAATTCTGATGGGACTGGACAGGTTAGAGGCAGGAAGAATGTTCTCGATGTTGGGGAAGTCCAGAACCAGTGGTCACAGTCTAAGGATAAGGGGTAAGCCATTTAGGTCTGAGATGACAAGAAACTTCTTCATTCAGAGAGGTGTTAATTTATGGAATTCTCTACCGCAGAGAGTTGTTGATGCCAGTTCGTTAGATATATTCAAGAGGGAGTTAGATATGGCCCTGACGGCTAAAGGGATCAAGGGGTATGGAGAGAAAGCAGGAAAGGGGTACTGAGGTGAATGATCAGCCATGATCTTATTGAATGGTGGTGCAGGCTCGAAGGGCCAAATGGCCTACTCCTGCACCTAGTTTCTATGTTTCGATGTTTGGGATTCGATCGGCCGCAGCTATTTTTCGAAGGGACATGGAGATTCTGCTAAAGTCGGTTCCGCGCACCGTGGTTTTCCAGGAGGACATATTGATCACAAGTCGGGACACCATCGAACACTTGCAGAATCTGGAAGAGGTTCTAAGTCAGCTAGAGCTTGTGGGATTCAGGTTGAAATGCTCGAAGTGTGTTTTCCTAATGCCAGAGGTCGAGTTCTTAGCGAGAAGAATCGTGGCATAGGCATCAGACGCACCGACGCCAAGACGGAGACCATCAAGAACTCGCCGAGACCACAGAACGTGACAGAGCTGCGGTCGTTTCTGGGACTCCTCAATTATTTCGGTAATTTCCTACCAGGGTTAAGCACCTTGCTAGAACCTCTACATGTGTTGCTGCGCAAGGGAGATGACTGGGTATGGGGGAAATCACAAGAGCCTGCCTTTGAGAAAGCCAGAAATCTGTTATGTTCCAACAAACTGCTTGTTCTGTATGACCCATGTAAACGTTTAGTGCTAGCTTGCGTCTTCGTACGGGGGTGTGTGTTACAACAGGCTAACAAATTGGGAACATTGCAACCGATCGCTTATGCGTCCACGAGTTTGTCCAAGGCCAAAAGGGCCTACAGAATGATTGAAAAAGAAGCTGTGCCATGCGTTTACGGGGTGAAAAAAATGCACCAGTATCTGTTTGGGCTTAAGTTCGAGTTAGAAACTGACCATAAGCCACTCATATCTCTATTCTCAGAGAGCAAAGGTATTAATACCAATGCCTCTGCTCGCATCCAAAGATGGGCGCTCACGCTGTCTGCATATAACTATGTAATTCGCCACAGGCCAGGCACAGAGAACTGCGCTGATGTTCTCTGTCGGCTACCATTGCCCACCACCAAGGTGGAAATGGCACAGCCTGCAAACTTGCTCTTGGTGATGGATGCATTTGAAAACGAAAAGTCACTCATTACGGCCCGCCAGATCAGGACCTGGACAATCCAAGATACTTTACTGTCCCTTGTAAAAAACTGTATCCTCCATGGGAGCTGGTCCATCATTCCAGTGGAGGTGCATGAAGAGATCAAGCTGTTCCAGCGACGCAAAGACGAAATGTCCATACAGGCGGACTGTCTTTTGTGGGGTAATCGTGTGGTTTTGCCTAAGAAAGGCAGGGAAACGTTCATACGCGACCTACACAGTACCCACCCAGGCATAGTAATGCTGAAAGCTCTAGCCAGATCCCATGTGTGGTGGCCCGGCATCGACTCAGATTTGGAGTCTTGTGTGCGCCAATGCAACACTTGCTCTCAACTGAGCAATGCACCCAGGGAGGTACCGATAAGTTTGTGGTCATGGCCCTCCAAATCGTGGTCCAGGATCCACGTTGACTTTGCTGGCCCATTTCTAGGCAAAATGTTTTTGGTTGTTGTGGATGCTTTTTCAAAATGGATTGAGTGTGTAATTATGTCTGTAAGTACGTCCACTGCCACCATTGAAAGCCAACGAGTCATGTTTGCCACGCACGGCCTGCTCCTGATGTCCTTGTCAGCGACAATGGGCCGTGCTTGACCAGCACTGAATTCAAGGAATTCATGACCCGCAATGGGATCAAGCACGTCACATCTGCCCCGTTCAAGCCCGCATCTCACGGGCCAGGCCGAACGGGCAGTCCAAACCATCAAGCAAAGCTTGAAACACGTGTCGGAAGGCTCCCTGCAGACCCGCCTGTCCCGAGTCCTGCTCAGCTACCGCACAAGACCCCACTCACTCATCGGGGTTCCCCCTGCCGAACTGCTCATGAAAAAGGCAATCAAAACAAGGCTCTCTCGAGTCCACCCTGATCGCCATGATCATGTCGCGGGCAGGCGGCATCAACAAAGCATGTACCATGATCGCGCAAATTTATCATACGATATTGAAGTATTGAAGTCAATGACCCTGTATTTGTACTCAACTATGGACATGGTCCTAAATGGCTTGCCGGCACTATCATAGTCAAAGAAGGGAGTTCGGTGTTTGAGGTCAAATTTGCAAATGGACTAACTTGCAGATAGCATTTGGACCAAACCAAACTGCGACTCACAGACAGCCACGAGCAACCTGAAGAGGACACCACCAACTTTGACCCACCAATACACACACAAGTGGCAACCGACATCACGGTTGACCACGAAGCTGAACCCATCATCCCCAGCAGCCCAGCAAGGCCAACTATACAGCAGCCCAGCAAAGGCCCAACCAACTCACCTGCACCTGTGTTTGTACCGAGACGATCGACTAGGGAGCAGAAAGTCCCAGATCATCTCACCCTGTAAATAAATGTACTATTGACTTTGGGGGGGAGTGATGTTATGTATGCAATACCTTGTAACCAGTATTCTACCGCCACCAAAGGGTGCATCTGATGGAGTCCCAAGGGATCCCAGCATCCCTTGGCAGCACTGCAGATAAGAAGGCCTCCCATGCTGTGCCAGACTCTGGAGTCAGGGGGGAGGCCATCTTAGACTGGGTGTTGTGTAATGAGAGAGGATTAATTAACAATCTCATTGTGCGAGGCCCCTTGGGGAAGAGTGACCATAATATGGTGGAATTCTACATTAGGATGGAGAATGAAACAGTTAATTCAGAGACCATGGTCCAGAACTTAAAGAAGGGTAACTTTGAAGGTATGAGGCGTGAATTGGCTAGGGTAGATTGGCGAATGATACTTAAGGGGTTGACTGTGGATGGGCAATGGCAGACATTTAGAGACCGCATGGATGAACTACAACAATTGTACATCCTTGTCTGGCGTAAAAATAAAAAAGGGAAGGTGGCTCAACCGTGGCTATCAAGGGAAATCAGGGATAGTATTAAAGCCAAGGAAGTGGCATACAAATTGGCCAGAAATAGCAGCGAACCTGGGGACTGGGAGAAATTTAGAACTCAGCAGAGGAGGACAAAGGGTTTGATTAGGGCAGGGTAAATAGAGTACGAGAAGAAGCTTGCAGGGAAGATTAAGACGGACTGCAAAAGTTTCTATAGATATGTAAAGAGAAAAAGGTTAGTAAAGACAACGTAGGTCCCCTGCAGTCAGAATCAGGGGAAGTCATAAGGGGGAACAAAGAAATGGCAGACCAATTGAACAAGTACTTTGGTTCGTTATTCACTAAGGAGGACACAAACAACTTCCGGATATAAAAGGGGTCAGAGGGTCTAGTAAGAAGGAGGAACTGAGGGAAATCCTTATTAGTCGGGAAATTGTGTTGGGGAAATTGATGGGATTGAATGCCGATAAATCCCCAGGGCCTGATGGACTGCATCCCAGAGTACTTAAGGAGGTGGCCTTGGAAATAGCGGATGCATTGACAGTCATTTTGCAACATTCCATAGACTCTGGATCAGTTCCTATTGAGTGGAGGGTAGCCAATGTAACCCCACTTTTTAAAAAAGGAGGGAGAGAGAAAACAGGGAATTATAGACCGGTCAGCCTGACGTCAGTAGTGGGTAAAATGATGGAATCAATTATTAAGGATGTCATAGCAGCGCATTTGGAAAGCGGTGACATGATAGGTCCAAGTCAGCATGGATTTATGAAAGGGAAATCATGCTTGACAAATCTTCTGGAATTTTTTGAGGATGTTTCTAGTAGAGTGGACAAGGGAGAACCAGTTGATGTGGTATATTTGGACTTTCAGAAGGCTTTCAACAAGGTCCCACACAAGAGATTAATGTGAAAGTTAAAGCACATGGGATTGGGGGTAGTGTGCTGACATGGATTGAGAACTGGTTGTCAGACAGGAAGCGAAGAGTAGGAGTAAATGGGTACTTTTCAGAATGGCAGGCAGTGACTAGTGGGGTACCGCAAGGTTCTGTGCTGGGGCCCCAGCTGTTTACATTATACATTAATGATTTAGACGAGGGGATTAAATGTAGTATCTCCAAATTTGCGGATGACACTAAGTTGGGTGGCAGTGTGAGCTGCGAGGAGGATGCTATGAGGCTGCAGAGTGACTTGGATAGGTTAGTGGGCAAATGCATGGCAGATGAAGTATAATGTGGATAAATGTGAGGTTATCCACTTTGGTGGTAAAAACAGAGAGACAGACTATTATCTGAATGATGACAGATTAGGAAAAGGGCAGGTGCAAGGAGACCTGGGTGTCATGGTACATCAGTCATTGAAGGTTGGCATGCAGGTACAGCAGGCGGTTAAGAAAGCAAATGGCATGTTGGCCTTCATAGAGAGGAGATTTGAGTACAGGGGCAGGGAGGTGTTGCTACAGTTGTACAGGGCCTTGGTGAGGCCACACCTGGAGTATTGTGTACAGTTTTGGTCTCCTAACTTGAGGAAGGACATTCTTGCTATTGAGGGAGTGCAGCGAAGGTTCACCAGACTGATTCCCGGGATGGCAGGACTGACATATCAAGAAAGACTGGATCAACTGGGCTTGTATTCACTGGAGTTCAGAAGAATGAGAGAGGATCTCATAGAAACGTTTAAAATTCTGACGGGTTTAGACAGGTTAGATGCAGGAAGAATGTTCCCAATGTTGGGGAAGTCCAGAACCAGGGGCACAGTCTAAAGATAAGGGGTAAGCTATTTAGGACCGAGATGAGGAGAAGCTTCTTCACCCAGAGAGTGGTGAACCTGTGGAATTCTCTACCACAGAAAGTTGTTGAGGCCAATTCACTAAATATATTCAAAAAGGATTAAGATGTAGTCCTTACTACTAGGGGGATCAAGGGATATGTCGAGAAAGCAGGAATGGGGTACTGAAGTTGCATGTTCAGCCATGAACTCATTGAAGGGCGGTGCAGGCTCGAAGGGCCGAATTGCCTACTCCTGCACCTATTTTCTATGTTTCTATGTTTCTCTGTTTCTAAAGAGACTAAGATCACACTTACTCAAGTCTACGGCACTCAGTCACATTGCTTTATTTGAGCGTTAGTATGCAGGTACAGCAAGTGATCAGGAAAGCCAATTGAATCTTGGCCTTTATTGCAAAGGGGATGGAATATAAAAGCAGGGAAGTCTTGCTACAGTTATACAGGGTATTGGTGAGGCTACACCTGGAATACTGCATACAGTTTTGGTTTCCATATTTAAGAAAGGATATACTTGCTTTGGAGGCAGTTCAGAGAAGGTTCACTAGGTTGATTCCGGAGATGAGTGGGTTGACTTATGAAGATAGATTGAGTAGGTTGGGCCTCTACTCATTGGAATTCAGAAGAATGAGAGGTGATCTTATCAAAACATTTAAGATTATGAGGGGGCTTGACAAGGTCGATGCAGAGAGGATGTTTCCACTGATAGAGGAGACTAGAAATAGGGGGCATAATCTTAGAATAAGGGGCTGCCCATTTAAAACTGAGATGAGGATGAATTTCTTCTCTGAGGGTTGTAAATTTGTAGAATTCGCTGCCTCAGAGAACTGTGGGTCATTGAACACATTTAAGACAGACATAGACAGTTTCTTAACCGATAAGGGAATAAGGGGTTATGAGGAGCGGGCAGGGAAGTGGTCCATGATCAGATCAGCCATGATCGTATTAAATGGTGGAGCAGGCTCGATGGGCTGTATGGCCTACTCCTGCTCCTATTTCTTATGTTCTTATGTTCTTATGATTTGGTTGGCATTACAGGGCGAGGCGATAACTGTTAGCGCCGCCGGTAAAGGTGAGCCGAATTTAACAGGTGTCATTAAAATTTTCACGGCCGGGCATTAGCTCCGGAGCACTAACCTTAGGCGATACCCAACTGAATTTCACATCCATGGCATTTATTTAACACCTCATTGTGACTTTTGAAGATGCTCCAAGCACTTCTTCTACAATGAATTAATTGCAGTGCAGCCATTGTTACTTTGTGGGTAATCACAGCAGCCAGTTTGTCTATAGGAAGATCCCACTAACATCAGTGAGATAAATAGCAGTGAGATAAATGACCAACTAATCTGTTTTTGGTGTTGTTGGCTGAGAGGACTGTACATCGGAAGAAGTCTGGAGAAAACAAAGCTACCGAAAGACTCTATCGAATATGAAAATATGTTATTGTACATATGTGCTGGCAATGTGTGTTCATTTATAGTAGTCAAGTTTTAAATACTACATTTTAAATACTACTATTGAACATTTCAATCCATAAGGCACCAAATACAGCACTATGAATACATTTGTCATGAACGTTTGAAGGACACTCACTTTGTGCAATGCCCGTCAGTGCCCAATCATAAATTCTGTTTCCCATGCTCTCGGGAGAGCATCAAGGCTCAGGGGGCGAATGGAGAAGATTATTGCCCCTGTGGAGAAAAATGCCGTTTAGTAGGTTCAAATGTCCCTTGGGCATGCAAGGAGAGATTACTACAATCTTAGCAGGGAACGTTAAGGTCAAAAAAAAAAGAGACCCGTAATTTTTTAACTTCAGTAATTGAAGTAAAATGTGAATAAGAACTAAAAGGTTGGATAATAAAAAATTGTATTGATTAATTTACAGATTGAATCTGCACAGTTTGTATATAGAAACATAGAAACATAGAAAATAAGTGCAGGAGCAGGCCATTCAGCCCTTCGAGCCTGCACCACCATTCAGTATGATCATGGCTGATCATGCAACTTCAGTACCCCACTCCTGCCTTCTCTCCATACCCCCTGATCTCTTTAGCTGTGAGGGCCACATCTAACTCCCTTTTGAATCTATCCAACGAACTGGACTCAACAACTTTCTATGGTAGAGAATTCCAAAGGTTCACAATTCTCTGGGTGAAAAAGTTTTGCCTCATCTCGGTTCTATATGGCTTATCCCTTATCCTTAGATGGTGACCCCTGGTTCTGGACATCCCCAACATCGAGAACATTCATCTTGCATTTAACCTGTCCAATCCCAACAGAATTTTATATATTTCTATGAGATCCCCCCTCATTCTTCTAAATTTTAATGAATATAAGCCTAGTCGATCCAGTCTTTCTTCATCTGTCAGTCCTGCCATTCCGGGAATCAGTCTGGTGAACCTTCGCTGCACTCCCTCAATAGCAAGAATGTCCTTCCTCAGATTAGGAGACCAAAACTACACACAATACTCAAGGTGTGGCCTCACCAAGGCCCTGTACAACTGCAGTAAGACCTCCCTGCTCCTATACTCAAATCCTCTCGCTATGAAGGCCAACATGCCATTTGCTTTCTTAACTGCCTGCTGTATTTGCATGCATGCATGTATGGTTATAATTTCCTGTGATGATTTCCAAAAGATGCTGGGAATTTTGTGTTGTTTTATATGCTCTTTTTGACAACATGTTTATGTTCTTATTTCTAAGTTTTGTTGTTTATAAGTTTAATCGAAAAGTATTGATGCAAGTGATCACAGCAAATATGATAATGTGATTCGAAAGTTCCCTCAATGAAGAGCAGTCTAGTTCCATAAACCCATTTTGTCTTATTAGTTTTTAATATAAAATAAACAATATCTGGGGTTGTCATCCTTCATAGCATTTTTCAAACTTATCAGCAACTCTGGGAAATACGTTGGTTTATTTTTAGCACCAGGATACTTAAAATAACATGTTCTTGCTTAGCTTTCCTGTATCCTGCACCACACTAAATCCTGTACACCTATCACTCCCATCCTCATTCATCTTCATTGGCTTCCTGCCCCTCCCCCATGCATCAAAAATAAAATCCTCACCCTTGTTTTCAAATCCCTCATGCTCTAATCCCATTCCATCTCTGCAACCTCCTCCAGCCTTAATTCCCCAACCATATCCTTCAGTCCCCTCACTCCTTTTGTGAACACCCAAGCTAATGGTAATAGAGAATTCAGCCACGCTGAATTTTAGGCTTTGCTGTTTTCGGGGCAAAAACTGAGGCGGGGCGGGAAAGTTACCGGCTAGGAACAGACTGCTATTTGGTAAGGAAGTTTTGGCATCTGGGCCCTGCGCCGGGGGCGCAGCGCGAAGGGAGACGTTGTACACTTTTTGTCGCGTTAAAATGGGAAATTCACAAACTAAACTGCTGGGCCGTGTGCGCTCCAGGAGAAGCTTGGGGCAGGGATGGGGGAAATCTTACAAATAAAATACAAAAACATTCATAAAAACATTGCGCATGCCACCAAAACACAAATCGTTGAAAGAAATTAAAAGAACAAACACTCGCACTTACCTTCGGAGTACTTTACCTTTATCTGCACCGCCAGCTATGCTGGACTGCACTGATTTCCCAGACAATCATTGTGGGCATACTTCCAGGGGACAGGTCAGAGAAAAGTCCAAACTACTGCCGGTGTCGCAACGACAGGCATTGCACACCCGGTGCAGCTCTTCCCGGCGGTGCTGCTCAGCGGACTGAAGGATCGCGGCGGGGAGCAGGAGACCTGAAAGCCAACTTTCACGCCGCTCCGGGGCGAAACCCGGAGCGCAAAGAACCAGAAAATCTAACCCTTTATGTCTTCTACTGTGAAGACAGTTACAAACTATTTAGTTAATGTCACCGCCATTTCCTTGTTCCCTAATATATGTTCTCCTGTCTCAGCTTCGAAGGGACCAATTATTGCTTTTGCTACTCTCTTCCTTTTTACATACTTGTAGAAGCTCTTACAATCTGTTCTTATATTTCTTGCTGTAGCCTAGTTAGATCAGTTTTAGCTGTGCTTTTAATATAGAGAAAAAAATGGCAAACATGGAGTTGCTGAATAAGAACAAAAAATATTTCACAAAGAGGTTATTGACATTTAATTCAGAACTGTAAAATGGCTGTTACCTAAAGGTTTTTTAAAAAGTCCACCTTGCCAGTATTCCGTTCACACTGAAAATTGGAGCAATAGTGAGATGAAAATCATGCCCAACATATTTATGGTATTGGTGGTGTGAATCTTAAACATAAGAACATAAGAAATAGGAGCAGGAGTAGGCTATTTGGCCCCTCGAGCCTGCTCCGCCATTTAATAAGATCATGGCTGATCTGGTCTTGGGCTCAGCTCCATTTCCCTGCCCACTCTCCATAACCCTTTGCTCCCTTATCATTCAAAAATCTGTCTACCTCCACCTTAAATATATTTAAAGACCCAGTCTCCACAGCTCTCTGGGGCAGAGAATTCCACAGATTCACGATCCTCTGAGAGAAGAAATTTCTCCTTATCTCAGTTCTAAAGACGATCCCTTATTCTTAAACATGCCACCCAGTTCTAGATTCCCCCACAAGTGGAAACATCTTCTCTGCATCTACCTTGTCGAGCCCCCTCAGTATCTTCTATGTTTCAATAAGATCTTCTAAACTCCAGTGAGTATTGGCCCAACCTGCTCAACCTTTCTTCATAAGTCAACCCCTTCATCTCAGGAATCAACCTAGTGAACCTTCTCTGAACTGTCTCCAATGCAAGTATATCCCTTCTTAAATGAGGAGAACAAAACTGTATGCAGTACTCTAGGGGCTAGAATTTCCCCAAAGCCTGCCGGTGCCCGATTGCTGCCCAAAAAACCAATAAGGCTGGGAAGATTATCGCCGGCGAAAACTCCCCCCCCCACCGAAATTTTTAAATCCGTCCAGCGAAAAACATGGGCCTTGCACCGCCAATTTAGGCGAAAATGCAACTTAAGGTAGATTGGGCAGTGCCTAAAGAAAATGGGCGAAAAATTAAAAGATCGATAAAAATTTACCTCAAGGCTGCACTCTGGGCCTAACACCAAAAAAAAGAATAAAAATAATTTTTTTAAAAACCTAACTAAAAAATCCAACAGACATTCCCAAGACACTTTTAAATTAAATTAAATTGAATTTTTGAAAAAACTTAGTAAAAAAACAATCATTTATCTTTTTCTGGCAGACCTACTCACCTACCGCCCAGCTCCGCTGATCCTCGTGGGCGTTTTTTTTTAATACTTACCTACGGTTCACCGCTCAACCACAAATCGCGCTCGGGCGATCTGTGGACGGTGCACGCCGCTGGTCGGCTCCCCAGCGGGACTTTGAAACCGCTGGAGTACCTCAGGTAAACAATTTTCCACTCACCTCATTTCAGCCCACAATAGCCACGACTGCCCAGAAACCGGGTGGTAAGCCATAGGAAATTCTAGCTCAAGGTGTGGCCTCACCAATACCTTGTACAGTTGGAGCAGGACTTATCGGCTTTTATACTCCATCCCCCTTGCAATAAAGGCCAATATTCCATTTGCCTTCCTGATTACTTGCTGTACCTGCATACTAACTTTTTGTGTTTCATGCACAAGGACCCCCAGGTCCCTCTGTACTGCAACACTTTGCAATTTTTCTCCATTTAAATTATCATTTGCTTTTCTATTTTTTCTGCCAATGTGGATAACCTCCTACTTTCCCACATTATACTCCATCTGCCAAATGTTTGCCCTTCTCTTCTTGAACCTGATAAAAATGTAATTAATTATGATGAAAATGATTCATGGATGAATGTATTTTCCATAAATATATCCTCAAATCTGGTACCAAGCTTATGGTCTACAGGGCAGTAGTGATACCTGCCCTCTATATGGCTCAGAGATGTGGACTATATACAGCAGACACCTCAAAGCGCTGGAGAAATACCATCAATGCTGCCTCCACAAGATACCGCAAATCCACTCGGAGGATAGACACATCAACATCAGTGTCCTCACCCAGGCCAACATCCCCAGCTCCGTTGGGCTGGCCACATCGTCCGCATGACCGACACGAGACTCCCTAAGCAAGTGCTCTACTCGAATTCCTATCTGGCAAGCGAGCCTCAGATGGGCAGAGGAAATGCTTCAAGGACACCCTCAAAGCCTCCTTGATAAAGTGTAACATCCCCACTGGCACCTGGGAATCCCTGGCCCAAGACTGCCCAAAGTGGAGGAAGAGCATCCGGAAGGGCGTTGAGCACCTCGCCAAGAGCATGCAGAAACCAAGCGCAGACAACGGAAGGAGCGTGCAGCAAACCAGACTCCCCACCCACCCTTTCCTTCAACCATTGTCTGTCCCACTTGTGACAGAGACTGTAATTCTCGTATTGGGCAGTACAGTCACCTGGGAACTCACTTTTAGAGTGGAAGCAAGTCTTCGTCAATTTCGAGGGACTGTCTATGATAATGATTTTGTTTTGTGTCTGTTGCATTCTCATTGTTCCCAACGGTACCCAGGTTTGACTATTATTACTCTAGTTCTATTTAAAACAGAAGATGCATTTTTTCAAAAGTTTGTATAGTTGATATTGTGTTGAGTGCAACATAGTGGATTAGCTTGTGATTTTGGATGTCTGAAATTGAACCACTCTTCCATACTGTCATTTTTTCAATAAATAAATTCAATTGCGACAAACATCAAACCAGTAGAATTTGCTTTAAATCTATGAGTAAGAGATCTGAATCACGGAAACATAGCTTAGATTTCCTAACGATCAATGGTTTCATTTTCAAAGACCCAGCAGTGCTGGAGTCAGCCAATGGTTGTTCAGTCCCTTTCTTTTCTGTTTCCGAAAATCTTTAGTCAATATGTATGCCATTTAGGGTAGCCCTGCTAACTAATCAAGATTCATCAGCATTAAACACATGTATAATTTCTCATGAGTTTGGGCAGTATCATAGTCAGAAATGTATCTGTTGAAGTGATAATTCTAGACATCCTCTTGCCATGAGGTATTTTGCAATGAAAGTTGTCTCAGTCCTTTCAAGATTGTGATGAAGCTTGTTTTACCCTCTAAATGCCTAGAACAGAAGTGCCTTTTTCACATGAAGTGTCCTCCAGAATAAAACATCTCTACATCTAATGAATTTAAACCAGTGCAGTACTGCTCCTGCTGTTTCAGTTCCATTTCAATTCATTTTCTTTTGTGATCAATGTTGTGATAAGTGGTTCAATCTGACATAATGGTCTTCTAGTTTTAGAGCACTTGGAACAGACTGGAACATGAAATGCCAAAGTGCTTCACTCGTTCTCTGTTCTTTTTAAGCAAATTCTCCTCTTTGATCACAGGGAGAATGTTCATTCTTTCAACACGCAAAAGAACTGGCCTAGAAATTGGATAAGGCCGGAAAGCGGGCGTGGGCAGCGCAATGCGCAATGTGCTCAGACCCCTTCAAAATGGTGCCCGCATCATGCAGAATGTGTGCTGTCTGCTTATTATAATGACCTCAGTGCTAAGCATGCTGCTTATTAGCATAGCGCTGAATACGGGAGGCCAATATCTGGTGCAGTCTACTGGCCAATAAAGTTTGCCCTAGGCTCTCTGCACTACTTAACGGGGAGGTGCTGTGTTGCAGAAACACCTCATTGTCATTCTGTAGAAAGCCATAGCCCAACAGCCAAGAGAAAAGGCGAGATTTTCTGATTAGGCTGTGGTGACCTTGGTCCTGGGGGTTCAGAGACACCATCAGGTCCTCTACCCGCAGGGGGGGGGGGGGGGGGGGCAGGAGGCCTTCAAGGCAGAGCAGCAAAAGGCTATGGGAGGAGATTGCTGAAGCCGTCAATGCAACGTGTTGCCCCCAGAACCTGGAATCAGTGCCTCAAAAAGTTTAATGACCTTACATGAGTGGTCAAGGTGAGTGAATGCATCATCAAATGCTATATCCCACCATTTGCACCACTAGCCTCATAAACTGCTCAATACACCATACCCCCATCACTCAGCTAGCAACAATTTCTAGCAATCACCTCACAATCATAGCTTCACTTCACCCTCACACGCTTAACACTGTCACAAGACTCACACCCACATCTCACACTTCCAATTATTCAACCATGGCAGGAACATCACCCAAACACATTGCACCACACTCACTGACATACTTCCCTTTCTCTTGCAGACAAAGGTCGCTGGGACCGCAGGGAGCAGCACCACATGGGTGGGTGAGAAGCCCGTCTACGGAACCTGAAAGAGCTGCAGGAAGCAGTGCTGGAGGTCATTGGAGAGGCCATCACAGAGTCCGTGATGAATGGGGATGTTGAAAGTGTCATGTATGTATGCTTGGGGTTACTCACCACCAGGTGGTGCCACGGTTGGAGGCCATTGGGCTGTATGCACATGTGTGGGGCCCAGGTATAAAAGGCAAGCCATCATGTAATGTAATCACTTTGGGTTCAAATAAAGCACAGCCAGGTTTGTACCTGTGCTAGTTTACAGTATTCAGTCTATCGAGTTATTACGCACATAACATTTGGTGACGAGGTAACTTAAGAACCTTCGCATACAAAAATGAGCACAATTGGAATTCTGGGGGGATTCGTGGAGGGAGAGGACTGGGCAGATTTTGTAGCAGTACTTCATGGCCCACAAAATGGAGGAACCCACTGACGCAGTGGGCCCGAAAATCTATGGCCTCATGAAGAATCTTCTCATACCTGCAAGTCCAATGGACAAGGACTGTGAGGAATTGTGTGCTCTGGTACGTGACCATCTCAAACCAGAAGAAGGCATCATCATCTCACGATATCGATTCTACAAGCACGTTCATTCTGAGGGTCAGGATGTGTCAGAATTCGTTGCCGACCTAAGACGTCTAGCTGGACCTGTGTAAGGTCGAAAATGCTTTGGGAGACATGCTGCAGGACTTATTTGTAATCGGCATCAACCACGAGGTGATCCTGAGTAAGCTATTGGCGGCGGAGATGCTGGATTTGAGCAAGGCCATCACGATTGCCCAGGCATGCATGATGACGGACTAAAACTTAAAGCAGATATAATCGGGAAATCGGAACTCGGCAAGTACTGTAAACAAGATTGTATCGTCGTTTGGCAGAGCTGCTTAAGGCAGGGCCTACTCGACTGCATGTGCGAAACCTGTGGCTGCCCAAAGTCCACCAACAGGAATGAATCCGTGTTGGCGTGGTGGGGGCAATCATTGGCCTCAGCAGTGTCAGTTTAAACAGTACATTTGAAAAAGGCTGTTTGAGACTGAGGCACCTTCAGCGAATGTGTCCGCAACTGAACAAGCGTGCTGCGACACACCACGTGGAGGATGATGACCAGTATAGCGCAGATCCGGATATGCAATCCGAGATCCCAGAGCAGGAAGTGTATGGACTGTATTCATTCCTAACAAAGAGCCAATCGATAATGATTAATGTGAAACATAACGGTGTGCCGGTACCGATGGAATAGGACACCGGTGTGAGTCAATCAATAATGCGCCAGAGGACATTCGACAAACTGTGGGACACTAAGGCTTGAGGCCTAAGCTGAGTCCAGTCAATGCCAAGTTGCGTACGTACACTAAAGAACTCATAATGGTGATTGGCAATGCAGTAGTCAAGGTGTCATTTGATGGAGCGGTTCATGATTTACCATTATGGATTGTTCCAGGCAATGGTCCAATGCTGTTTGGCAGGAATTGGCCAGAAAAAATCAAATGGAATTGGAACGATATCAAAGCGTTGTCGTCGTCGGATGATACTCCATGTGCTCAAGTGCTGAGCAAGTTCTCCTCACTGTTTGAACCAGGCAAATTCACGGGGGCCAAGGTGTAGATCCATGTGGACTCGGATACAAGACCCATCCATCATAAAGCTCGGGCTGTTCCGTACATGATGAGGGAGAAGGTCGAAATTGAACTGGACAGACTCCAGAGTGAAGGGGTCATATCACCGGTCGAATTTAACGAATGGGCCAGCCCCATTGTTCCTGTGTTGAAGAATGATGGCACTGTCAGGATTTTTGGAAACTACAAGGTTACGATCAACCGAGTTTCGAAACAGGAGCAATACCCTTTACTGAAGGCTGATGACCTGTTTGCAACGCTAGGCGGGGGTAAGTCATTCACTAAGCTGAATCTGACATCGACCTACATGACACAGGAGCTGGTCGAGACATCGAAGAAACTTACATGCATCAGCACTCATAAAGGACTGTTTATCTACAACAGGTGTCCTTTCGGAATTCACTCGGCTGCAGCCATATTTCAGAGGAACATGGAGAGTCTACTGAAGTCCGTCCCTAGAACCGTTGTGTTCCAAGATGACATCCTGGTCACAGGTCGTGACACCGCTGAACATCTGAACATCCTGGAAGAGGTTCTACATCATTTGGACAAAGTGGGACTCAGACTGAAACGTTCTAAGTGCATCTTCATGGCACTGGAAGTCGAATTCCTGGGGAGGAAAATTGCTGCTGAAGGCATCAGGCCAATGGACTCAAAAACCAAGACCATCAAAAATGCACCCAAGCCTCAGAACGTGACGGAGCTGCATTCGTTCCTTAGTCTACTCAACTAATTTGGTAATTTCCTACCTAGATTGAGCACTTTATTAGAGCCACTGCACATGCTGCTAAGAAAAGGCGACAACTGGGATTGGAGTGCATCTCAAGACAGAGCTTTTGAGAAAGCTACTAATCTGCTTTGCTCTACATTATGATCCATGTAAGCGTCTAGTATTGGCCTGTGATGCTTCATCATATGGAGTTAGTTGCGTGCTCCAACAAGCTAATGAGTCGGGTAAACTACTACCTGTTGCGTATGCTTCTAAAAGTTTGTCAAAGGCGCAAAGAGCCTACAGCATGGTAAAAAAAGTAACATTAGCCTGTGTGTATGAGGTTAAAACGATGCATCAGTACCTGTTTGGTCTTCGGTTTGAACTGGAAACATATCACAAGCCACTCATTTCATTGTTTTCGAAAAAAAAAGGTATCAATGCCAATGCATCGTCCCGCATCCAGAGGTGGGTGCTGACATTATCTGCCTGTGATTATGTTATTCGCCATAGACCTGGCACCGAGAATTGTGCCGATGCACTGAGCCATCTGCTTTTGCCCGCACCAGCGGTGGAGATGCCACAACCTGCAGACCTACTGTTAGTCATGGATGCTTTTGAAAGTGAAGGAACCCCTGTCATGGCTCAACAAGTTAAGACCTGGACCAGCCAGGATCCGATATCGGTTGTGAAATGTTGTGTCCTTTGTGGTGATTGGTCTGCTATACCCCAAGCAAATGGGTGATGAGACCAAACCTTACAACCGTCGCAAAGACAAACTATCCATTCAGTCAGATTGTTTACTGTGGGGTAATTGTGTTGTTATGCCTAAGAAAGGCAGAGAGAAATTTGTACATGACCTATATAGCACTCATCCTGGTATTGTCATGATGAAAGCCATTGCCAGGTCTCATGTATGGTGGCCTGGAATTGACTCTGATGTGTGCATCAGTGCAATACTTGCATGCAGCTAAGTAAAGCATCAGCGGAATCGCCGCTGAGTCTGTGGTCGTGGCCATCTAAACCATGGTCCAGGATCCACATCGACTTTGCAGATCCCTTCCTGGGAAAGATGTTTTTAGTTGTGGTGGATGCATATTCCAAATGGATAGAGTGTGTAATCATGTCATCCAGTACATCCACAGCTACCATTGAAAGCCTTTGTGTCATATTTGCCATTCATGGTTTGCCCAACATCGTTGTAAGCGACAACGGACCTTGCTTCACTAGTCTGGAGTTTCAAAGAGTTCATGAAACTCAATGTTATCAAACATGTGAGGTCAGCACCATTCAAAGCCGCATCTAATGGTCAAGCAGAGCGTGCTGTCCAAACCATCAAGCAGAGTATGAAACGTGTAACTCAAGGTTCACTGCAGACTCACTTGTCATGCATATTGCTTAGTTACAGGACAAGCCCCCACACGCTTACCGGGGTCCCCCCTGCTGAACTATTGATGAAGAGAGGTCTCAAGACCAGGCTCTCTCTTGTCCACCCTGACTTGAATGATCATGTTGAATACAGACGTCAAAGTCAGCAGTGGTATCATGATCGCGCTGCTGTGTCACGCGACATTTCTGTTAACGATCCTGTGTATGTATTAAATTATGGTCAAGGTCCCAAGTGGATCACCGGTACTGTTACGGCCAAGGAGTGTAACAGATTTTTTATCGTCCAGCTCAAGAATGGGCAAACATGCAGGAAACATGTTGGTCAGATAAAGCTGCGGCACACGGATGAACCGGAACAGTCTGAGGAAGACACAATCAGTGACCAACCAACCTACCCTCAGTCATCAGAGGACTCCGCTGTCATCAATGAATCTGGAGTTTCAATCCCTGACATGGTCATTGCCACTCCCGTCAGATCGGTTACCCAGCCCCCAGTCATAACGGACTCAGAAGGCTCGCTCATTGCCACCCCCATCAGATTGGCTACCCAGCAATAACAGACTCAGAACGCTCGCCCAAGGCTGGAGTTGAACTGAGATGATCAACTCGGGAGCAGAAAGCCCCGGAACATCTCAATTTGTAAAACGACTGTTACTAATGTTATGTATGTAAACCTGTAATTACCATGTCTAACCACCAGAAGGCTTATCCCCATGATTTCCAAGGGATCCCACAATCACTTGGGAGCACCTGTATATAAGGAGGCCTCACAGGCTGGAGAGGCACTCTGAGATCTGTAATAAAGGACTACGGTCATACTTATTTTGAGCTAGCAGTATCTAGTCTGACTCCTTATCCAAGACAAAAAAACTGGCAACGAGATACAGATGACGAACCCCAACGCAACAATGCAGAGAACTGTGGGCATCCTGGAGAAATTTTTGGAGGGAGATGATTGGGAAACCTTCGTGGAGCGACTTGACCAATACTTCATGGTCAACAAGCTGGAAGGAGAAGGGAACGCTGCCAAACGAAGAGCGATCCTCCTCACCATTTGCGGGGCACCAACGTATGGCCGCATGAAAAACCTGCTCGCTCCAGTGAAACCCACAAACAAGTCATACGATGAGTTGTGCACACTGGTCTGGGAGCATCCAAACCCGAAGGAAAGCATTCTGATGGCGAGGTATCGGTTCTATACATACAAGAGATCTGAAGGCCAGGAAGTGGCAAGCTATGTCGCCGAGCTAAGGTGCCTTGCAGAACATTGCGAATTTGAAGGACGCTCAGGGACTTCTTTGTACTTGGCATTGGCCATGAATTAATACTTTGCAAAATTTTGACTGTAGAGACCCCAACCTTGAGTAAAGCCATAGCGATAACCCAGGAGTTCATCGCCACCAGTACCAATACCAAACAAATCTCTCAGCATACTAGTGCTGCTGCAAGTACTGTGAACAAAGTAACGTTGTTTTTGAATCGAAATGTACAGGGCAAGACTTACACGCCTGCAACTGCACGTCTGCAGATGACTCAGAGTCCACCATCAAGGGTGGTGAATACAAGGCAATTAACACCTTGTTGGCGCTGCGGGGGTGATCATCGATTCCATTCATGCCGCTTCAAAGGATACGTTTGCAAGGGCTGTGGAACAATGAGACACATCCAATGCATGTGCAGGTGAGCTGCAAACCCTACTAATCCTGCAAACCACCATGTTGCAGAGGAGGACAGATTCATGGATCATGACGAACCAGAACCTCAGACCGAGGAGGCAGAGCTACATGGGGTGCACACATTTACCACAAAGTGTCCCCCGATAATGCTGAAGGTTGAATTAAATGGACTCCGGGTGTCCATGGAGCTGGACACGGTCACAAGCCAGTCCATAATGAGTAAAAAGACTTTCGACAAGTTGTGGTGCAACAAGGTTTCAAGGCCAGTCCTGACTCCCATTCGTACCAAACTTAGAACGTACACAAAGGAACTGATTCCCACAATTGGCAGTGCTACCGTAAAGGTCCCCTACAATGGAGCGGTGCACGATTTACCACTCTGGGTGGTACCAGGCGATGGCCCCATGCTGATTGGCAGGAGCTGGCTGGGAAAGATACGCCGGAACTGGGATGACGTCCAAAAGCTTTCGTCCATCAATGACACCTCATGTGCCCCGGTCTTAAGGAAGTTCCCCTCGCTGTTCGAACCAGGCATCGGGAAGTTCCAAGGAGAAAAAGTGCAGATCCATTTGATTCCGGGGGCGCAACCTGATATGTCCTTACTATACAGTATAAATACACACGAGGCCCATGCTTGAGAGAAGGTCAGTCTGTGACCTGTCCTTTATTCCTTAGCAGTCAAGTGATGAAGGTGGGTGGAGCTTCCCCTTTTATACCTGAAGGTCCAGGTTAGGAGTGTCTCCCACCTAGTGGTCAGTGTTCTCACGGTGTACAACTTAGGTCAGTTTATACATGGGTTACAATGCTGGTTGAATACATGACATCACCTCCCCCACCCAAAGTCTTATTGGCATCACAGGTTGAGTCTCTCTGGTGGTTTACGCTCCCTTGTAGAGCGCCTGAGTTGGGGCTCCGGTTGTTGGGCGCTGGCCTGAGTGTCTGCTGTTTGCAGTGCCTCAGGCCTGTCCGGACTGCCCACAGTGACTGGGCTCTCCTCTCTTTGGTTCCGGTGTTCGGTCACCTGTGGTGGAGTGAACTCTATATCGTGTTCTTCCTCTGCTTCTTCTATGGGGTTGCTAAACCTCCTTTTTGTTTGATCCACATGTTCGCGGCAGATTTGTCCATTGGTAAGTTTAACTACCAGAATCCTATTTCCCTCTTTGGCAACCACAGTGCCTGCGAGCCATTTGGGCCCTGCAGCGTAATTGAGGACAAAAACAGGATCATTTACATCAATACATCGCGCCCTCGCATTCCTGTCATTGTAGTGATATTGTGACTGGCGCCTGCTCTTGACAATTTCTTTCATGGTGGGGTGTATAAGGGATAATCGGGTTTTGAGCGTCCTTTTCATTAGTAGCTCTGCGGGTGGAACCCCTGTGAGCGAGTGTGGTCGGGATCTACATGCCAACAGGAGGCGTGATAAGTGGGTTTGTAGGGGACCCCCTTGGAATCTGAGCATCCCCTGTTTGATTATCTGCACTGCTCGTTCTGCCTGGCCGTTTGAGGCCGGCTTGAACGGTGCCGTTCTAACATGGTTAATTCCATTGCCTGCCATGAAGTCCTGGAATTCAGTGCTTGTGAAGCACGGGCCATTGTTGCTGACCAAGATGTCCGGTAGACCGTGGGCGGCGAACATTGCCCGTAGACTTTCTACCGTGGCAGAGGATGTGCTTGAATTTAAAATGTCACACTCGATCCATTTGGATTAGGCGTCTACTACAACCAAAAATATTTTCCCCATGAAAGGACCTGCGTAGTCCACATGGATGCGTGACCAAGGCTTGGCGGGCCATGGCCAGGGGCTAAGGGGGGCTTCCCTGGGCGTATGGCCCAGCTGGGCACATGTGTTGCACCTGCGAACACAAAGTTCCAGATCTGCGTCTATCCCTGGCCACCAAACGTGTGACCTGGCAATTGCCTTCATCGTGACAATGCCCGGGTGCCCATTGTGGAGTTCTCTGATGAACACCTCTCTGCCCATCTGGGGCATGACTACGCGGTTTCCCCACAGTAGGCAATCGGCCTGAATCGAGAGTTCATCCTTGCGCCTGTGAAATGGTTTAAATTTCTCAGGGCATGCCCTGTACGTGGCTGCCCAGTCCCCATTCAGGACACATTTCTTGACTAGAGACAATAGCGGGTCTCTATTTGTCCAGACTTTAATCTGACGGGCTGTCACGGGTGAGCCTTCGCTTCCGAAAGCTTCAACAGCCATGACCATCTCAGCACCATGCTCGGTAGCCCCCCCAGTGGTGGCTAGTGGGAGCCTGCTGAGTGCATCGGCGCAGTTTTCGGTGCCTGGTCTGTGCCGAATTGTGTAGTCATGGGCAGCTAACATGAGTGCCCAGCTCTGTATGCGGGCCGATGCGTTTGCATTTATGGCCTTGTTGTCGACCAAAAGGGACGTTAGGGGTATGTGATCTGTCTCCAGCTCAAATTTCCTGCCAAACAGGTACTGGTGCATTTTCTTTACCGCATATACACATGCGAGCGCCTCCTTTTCTACCATCCCGTAGCCCCTTTCTGCCTGGGACAGACTCCTGGAGGCATAAGCTACCGGCTGTAACTGACCCTTGGCATTGACATGCTGCAACACACACCCGACACCATAGGACGACGCATCGCACGTTAACACAAGTTTCTTACATGGGTCATATAGCGTTAACAGATTGTTGGAACATAACAAATTGCGTGCTCTATTAAAAGCCCTTTCCTGGCTATCCCCCCAGACCCATTCGCGACCTTTGCGTAGGAGCACGTGTAGCGGCTCTAGCAGCGTGCTCAATTTGGGAAGAAAGTTACCAAAATAGTTCAGGAGCCCCAGGAACGAATGCAGCTCCGTCGTGTTACGGGGTCTGGGTGCTCTCTGGATCGCTTCTGTCTTGGATGCAGTAGGGCTAATTCCGTCTGCTGCTACCCTCATCCCCAGGAATTCTACCTCTGGAGCTAGGAAGACGCACTTCGCCTTTTTCAGTCACAGACCTACCCGGTCCAGTCTGCGTAGCACCTCCTCCAGGTTGTGCAGGTTTTCTTCAGTATCGTAACCCGTAATGAGGATGCCGTCCTGAAATACCACCGTCCCTGGAATCGACTTGAGGAGGCTTTCCATATTTCGTTGGAAGATCGCGGCGGCCGAGCGAATCCCGAACGGACATCTGTTGTACTCAAACAACCCCTTGTGTGTCGTGATGGTGGTCAGTTTCTTCGACTCACTCGCCAGCTCCTGGGTCATGTAAGCTGAGGTCAGGTCCAATTTTGAAAAAAGTTTGCAACCGGATAACATCGCAAAGAGGTCCTCCGCTCTCGGTAGTGGGTACTGGTCTTGGAGTGACACCCGATTGATGGTGGCCTTGTAATCGCCACATATCCTGACCGACCCATCCGCCTTGAGCACCGGCACAATCGGGCTCGCCCAGTCACTGAATTCGACTGGCGAGATGATGCCTTCCCTCAACAGGCGGTCCAATTCGCCTTCTATCTTTTCCCGCATCACGTACGGCACCGCTCTGGCCTTGTGGTGTACTGGTCTGGCGTCCGGGTTTATGTGAATCACTACCTTGGCCCCCATGAAAGTGCCAATGCCGGGTTGAAATAATGAGTCAAATTTGTCCAGGATCTGTGAGCATGATACTCGCTCCACAGAGGAAATTGCATTGACATCGCCCCTTTTCCAGTTCATGACAGCAAGCCAACTCCTCCCCAGTAGTGCGGGACCGTCCCCTGGGACAATCCAGAGTGGCAACCTGTTCTCCGAATCTTTGTGAGTCGCGACTACCGTGGCGCTGCCTAGCACCGGAATGATCTTTGTGTATGTCCGTAGCTGTGCGTCAATCGGCGATAATTTTGGCCTCCTGGCCTTGGATGCCCACAACTTTTCGAACTGTTTGATACCCATCAGGGACTGGCTGGCACCCGTGTCTAACTCCATTGAAACTGGGATGCCATTGAGGAGCACTTTCATCATTATCGGTGGCGTCCTGGTGTAAGAACTGTATACGTGCTCCACATGAACTCGCTGAACTTCAGCTTCCAGCGATTTCCCCCAGTGTCCATTTCTGCAATTTCTGCAGGTATTTTGCTCATCTCTGCAAACTCTGGCTGAATGTATGCCTCCATGCCTCCAGCATGAGTTGCGGTTTGAAACAAAAGGTCCCTTGCCAGTCGATCGTCCCTGACTGCCCCTGTTATTGTCCTTGAGTGCACCATTAACAGGTGTTGATGGCCCCATTACTGGCCGCATTGTCCCTTGCAATGGCGTGAATCGCTGTTCAGCTTGCCATTGTCTCTGTCGAACTCCCCCTCTGGGTTCGACTACATGTTGGGGCATTCCTGACTGCCCTTGTCTGCCTGGAGAACTGTGTGCTGCTTTAACAATGTTGAATCTCTGTCCCAACCATTCCTTAACACAGTACCTCTCATCTGTTCTGCTAGTGGCCATGCTCGCGTGGTTTAAATCCCAGTTTCTTGTTGCCATTGATACGTCCTTACTACACAGTATAAATGCACACGAGGCGCATGCTTGAGAGAAGGTCAGTCTGTGACCTGTTCTTTATTCCTTAGCACTCAAGTGATGAAGGTGGATGGAGCTTCCCCTTTTATACCTGAAGGTCCAGGTTAGGAGTGTCTCCCACCTAGTGGTCAGTGTTCTCACAGTGTACAACTTAGGTCAGTTTATACATGGGTTACAATGCTGGTTGAATACATGACACAACCCATCCATCACAAGGTGCGAGCGGTACCTTACATTATGAGAGAGAGGGTGGAGATTGATCTGGACAGGCTGCAACGAGAGGACATCATTTCGCCAATCGAATTCCATGAGTGGGCCAGTCCAATTGTTCCAGTCCTCAAGGGAGATGGCACTGTCAGAATCTGTGGTGATTACATAGTAACTATCAATCGTTTCTCACTGCAGGATCAATACCCGCTACTTAAGGCAGATGACCTATTTGCAACGCCAGCGGGAGGGAAAACATTCACAAAACTGGACTTGACCTCGGCCTACATGACGCAGAAGCTGGAGGAATCTTCGAAAGGCCGCACCTGGTCTTTTAGTCTACAACAGATGTCCGTTTGGGATTCGATCGGCCGCGGCGATATTTCAAAGGAACATGGAAAGCTTGCTGAAGTCGGTCCTGCGCACCGTGGTCTTCCAGAACGACATCTTGGTTACAGGCCGGGACACCGTCAAGCACCTGCAGAACCTGGAGGAGGTTCTTAGTCGGTGTAATCTTGTGGGGCTCAGGCTAAAACGCTCGAAGTGCGTTTTCCTGGCGATTGAAGGAGAAGACTGAAGGAGTTCCTGGGGAGAAGAATCACAGCGGATGGCATCAGGCCCACTGATTCGAAGACGGAGGAAATCAAAAATGCACCAAGACCACAGAACATGACAGAACTGCGGTCGTTTCGAGGACTCCTGAACTAGTTTGCTAACTTCTTACCAGGTCTTAGCACATTGGTAGAACCCCTGCACTCTTTACTGCGTAAAGGAGATGAAGGGGTATGGGATAAAAGCCAAGAAAATGCCTTTGAGAAAGCTAGGAAGCTCTTATGTTCAAACAAATTGCTTGTGTTGTACGATCCATGTAAACGTTTGATACTAGCATGTGATGCGTCATCGTACGGGGTCGGGTGTGTATTGCAACAAGCTAATGAATTTGGGAAATTGCAACCAGTTGCTTATGAATCCAGAAGTCTGTCTAAGGCCAAGAGGGCCTACAGTGTGATCGAAAAAGAAACGCTAGCGCGTGTTTACGTGGTAAAGAAGATGCATCAATATCTGTTCGGGCTCAAATTTGATTTGGAAACCGACCATAAGTCGCTTATATCCCTCCTTTCTGAAAATAAAGGGATAAATACGAATGCATTGGCCAGCATCCAGAGATGGGCGCTCATGTTGTCCGCATACAACTACGCCATCCGCCACAGGCCAGGCACAAAAAACTGTGCCGATGCTCTCAGTAGGCTATCATTGCCCACCACCGGAGTGGAGATGGCACAGCCCGCAGATTTAGTTATGGTAATGGAAGCATTCGAGAGTGAGCAATCACCTGTTACTGTCCGACAGATTAGAACCTGGACGAGCCAGGACCCCTTACTGTCCTTAGTAAAAAAACTGTGCACTCCACGGGAGTTGTTCTCGTGTCCCGTTAGAAATGCAGGAAGAAAAAAGCCGTACCAGCGGCGCAAAGGTGAAATGTCTATGCAGGCAGACTGCCTCCTATGGGGTAATTGTGTAGTTGTGCCAAAAAAGGGCAGGGACACTTTCATTAGTACCCACCCAGGCATTGTAATGATGAAAGCGATAGCCAGATCTCACGTGTGGTGGCCCGGTATAGATGCAGACTTAGAGTCTTGTGTGCACAAATGTAATACATGTTCCCAGTTAAGCAATGCACCCAGAGAGGCACCACTAAGTTTATGGTCTTGACCCTCCAAACCGTAGTCTAGGGTTCATGTCAACTATGCAGGCCCATTCTTGGGAAAAATGTTTTTAGTGGTTGTAGATGCATACTCCAAGTGGCTTGAATGTGTGATAATGTCGGCAAGCACGTCCGCTGCCACCATTGAAAGCCTACGGGCCATGTTTGCCACGTACGGCCTGCCTGATGTCCTTGTAAGTAACAATGGGCCATGCTTTACCTGTGCTGAATTCAAGGAGTTCATGACCCACAATGGGATCAAACATGTCACATCTGCCCTGTTTAAACCAGTGTCCATTGGTCAGGCAGGACAAACAGTTCAAACAATCAAGCAGAGCTTGAAAAGGGTAACTGAAGGCTCACTGCAAACTCGCTTATCCCGAGTCCTGCTTAGTTACCGCACAAGACCACACTCGCTCACTGGGGTCCCTCCTGCTGAACTGATCATGAAAAGGGCACTTAAGACAAGGCTCTTGTTAGTTCACCATGATCTACACGAACAGGTAGAGAGCAGGCGGCTTCAACAAAATACATATCATGATCGTGCAATTGTGTCACGCGAAATTGAAGTAAATGATCCTGTATTTGTGTTGAACTATGGACAATGTCCCAAGTGGATTGCTGGCACTGTTTTGGCCAAAGAAGGGGGTAGGGTGTTTGTGGTCAATCTCGCAAATGGACTCACCTGCAGAAAACACTTGGACCAAACCAAACTCAGATTTACGGACTATCCAGAACAACCCACAATAGACTACCTTTTTCGACCCTCCAACACACACATAAGTGGCAACCAACCCAGCGATTGACCACGAAGCAGAACCCATCACCCGCAGCAGCCCAGCAAGACTCACCACTCCCAGCAGTTCAGCAAGGCCAGCTGCGCAGCAGTCCAGCGAAGGCCCAACAAACGACTCACCAACACCAGCATTTGCATCGAGACGATCAACCAGGGAAAGGGAGGCCCCAGATCGACTCACATTAGTAAATAGTTACACTGTTGACTTTGGCAGGGGGGGGGGGGGGTGGCGACGGGGGGCAGTGTTGTTATGTATGTAAACCTGTAATTACCATGTCTAACCACCAGAGGGCTTATCCCCTGGAGTCCCAAGGGATCCCACAATCCCTTGGGAGCACCTGTATATAAGGAGGCCTCACAGGCTGGAGAGACATTCTGAGATCTGTAATAAAGGACTACGGTCACACTTACTTTGAGCTTGCAGTATCTAGTCTAACTCCTTATCCAAGACATAACAACTAATATCTTAAAGGGGGATATTGTCATGTATATATGCTTGGGGTTACTAGCCACCAGGTGGCGCCACGGTCAGAGGTAATTGGGCTGTACGCACGTGTGTGCGGCCCAGGTATAAAAGCCAAGCCATCATGTAATGTAATCACTTTGGGCCCAAATAAAGCAGAGCCAGGTTTGTAACTTGTGTTAGTTTACAGTATTCAGTCTATCGAGTTATTACGTACATAACAGAAAGCATTGCTGATGATGATGATTTGCACATTTCTAATCCTTCTTCTCATATCCCGCTACCCCCTCATCTCACAATCTCTTCTCACTTACAAGCTGCTGATGGTGTATGCACGGATATCTTGCTTTATTCCCCTCTGCTCATCACAACCTGACCCTTGTGTCTTTCCCCTTTCAGATACCCAAGAAGTCCTACCAGCACAGTCAGTCCCTGAAGTGATGGAGAAGGACAGTGAAGGAGATGAAGACACGCCATCACAGGCACAGCTCAGAAAGTAGCCCTGCGTGGACTTTAGAAGGTAGTATAGAGGTGGGATCTGCACATAGTGAGTCACCGGGCATGAGTGGGCTGCCAGGCCAGTAGGGAAAGGGTAGCTCGGCTTCCCAGAGGGCGAGGTCGCACATGAGTTCTGCTGCACAGGACTCAGATGGTGACTTTGATGGGGTGGCCTTCAGAATTGTCAGGCACACAGAAATACTTGGTGCAATGGCCTGCCGGGGAGCCATTTTTCAGTGTCAAAGAGAATGGAGGAGTCTGGCTCCAACATTTCACTGGGTTTTTTGCGGAACTTTGAGCTTGTGATTTCCAGAATGGAAATAATGGGGAACTCCATGAGAGACCTTGTGGACCCAGCCATGATGCTGCGTGTGATGGACAATATTGCAGCTTCCATTGCAGCTCAGGCGGAAGCAACACCGCATCTCAGTGCTGCAGTGGAAGCTCAGCAGCTGCCATCGCGCTTGGGTTTATGAGTGTGGACAGGGGCTTGCAGGGTTTCATTGCACTCCAGCAATTTGTCCTCCAACCGATAACTAGGAATGCTGAGGTGCCGTACGGATATGTGGGGGTGGCTCCATGGAGCAAAAACCCGCTCTCCTCTCTCAGGATGACAGCATTCTCACTCCCACCACTGTCACTCCGACAGTGCCCTTACTGCTGCCTGTCAGTCAGCCAGCCCAGACTGCTGCCATCCATGCCAAAGTGGTGCAGTCAACAGCCGGGCCTTCTAGGCCCAGAGTTACTCAATGTCATCCTGCAAGGCCATCTGCAGTCTCCCCCACTGAAAGTCAGCAGCCTTCCACCAGCCATGCTGCAGCCACTGGGGGAGCACTTCAAGGGAGCACCAAAGTAGGAAAAGGCACACAAAAGACCGACACGAAGGGAATATGCAAGGGTTATTCATTGATGTTGTTGTTTTGATTTGGATTTGATGAATTCATAAATGATGTTTGGAATATTTGTTTTGTGATGGCTCTCATTTCAGCTCTGTGCCCAGGAGGATGCCATGATGTTCTGTGACAGAGGGATGGTATGATGGGGAAATGGTGAGCAATGTGGATCTGGGCTTTCATTCATTGGAATCAGAGTCTGATGAGGAGCTCAAGTACATCCCGTCCGGAATGTGGATCTGCTGCCTGCCTATTCCCTTCCCTTCCTCCTCAACCTTCTCTTCCTCCTCTTTTTCCTTTTCCTCCTCCTCCTGCGATAGTCCCAGGACACCCTGGTGCAAGGGCTGTGCCCTCATGGCAGCCAAGTTGTTGAGCATGCAGCAGACCATCACAAAATGTGACAATCGCTCCATCCACCATGTCCTGGTGGGCTCCTCTCGAGTGGTCAAGGCAGCAGAACCATTGCTTAAGCACACCAATGGTCTGTTCGATGAGATTCCTTGTGGCAGCATTGCTAACATTATATCATTGCTGGCCACGAGTGGTGGGGTTGCGGAGGGGAGTCATTAGCCAGGTGCAGATGGAATAGCCCTTGTCTCTGAGTAGCCACCCTCGGGTTCGACAGGGTGACTGGAAGAGTGCTGGCACAGGTTGAAGGCATGTGGGGCCGAAATTCAGCCTCCCGATAATGCCTCTTACCGCCGGAAAGCAGCGGCCACACGGCGGAGTTGAATGGCCACCGATTTGGGGTCAAATTCTCCTAGGTGCTTTTTCCGGTAGTCCCCACTTCCACCCCACTGCTACCGACCCCTCCTATGTGCGTCATCAAACCGCGCATTGCCGATCTCCCACACCTCAAGCTAAATTCAGGGGAAGAAATCTTCGGGCTGCCGAGCTGTGCCCCCGACAGTTTTTCTGTCAGTGCACTGTGTTTGGTGTGTGTGACATTCAAGGGGAGGACGCACTGCTGCGGCTGCCATTTTATTTTTATTGTCGGCAGACTGCCAGGTCGGCTGAACAATTATGCCCCCGGGTTCAGCCGGGCTGCCAATAGGCAGGTTGGCATCCCCTCCTGGGTGCCAGGCTGCTGGCCCAGCCGAAACCCTCCCTGGTAGCCCAGTGGACCTAACTAAAATAATCGCAGAGCTGGCAGCGGCCGTCCCCTTTAAACGAAGGGGAGAGATATAGTGACGCATACGCTACACTATGCTGATGACTGACAGTAGAGGAGCCTCCCACTTCCGCCCCTCATGTGATTGATTTTCTGCTCTCCGCACCACTTCCGTCCCCATTATAACAGATTTCCACTCCGCTCGAAAAAAAGGCAAAGAGCTGAATTGCGTGTAAGAGGCCATCTCGTTCTCTGCGGCGGTGAAAGCACAACAAAAGTGGTAGGTGCGACCCGTTTCGGGCAGCGGTGAATTTCGGCCCCAGACTGCTGCCAGGATATTGGGCATTCGGCAGCATGATGTGCTATGCTTAAAGACTTTACTGTGATGGGGATTGTGCTTAGGATGCTGGCGATGAGCGGTTTACCGCGGCCAGCTCCAGTATACCGGGTGCAAAATATTGGGGTGATAAGGGATGGAGTACACGTGTGGCACCATGGGGCTCCGCCATTCATCATTAAACGGGGGTTCACAATTGCAGGCACAGACCTTAACGGGTGCCAACACCGGGGAGCACACGTTGTACTCTGTCCCCAGAGATTAAATTCGTTCAACCGACTGGTGTGTGGGTTTGAATCAGAATGTACGGAGGCTATTAATTGTACAATGGAGGTGATGGCCCAGGGCCACGTTCCACCTCAGGTGGCGTACACAGGCAGGGGGACATACTGTATCATGGCCAGCATGACTCAGTACAGGGTCCACAATAAGACCCGGTGTCCAGTTCCCGATCTGACCTTCTGCTTTAATCCTCACATGGAGGTTCAGTTTGCTCAGGAATGCATTTTCCCCATCACAGAGCCCTCCACGGTGCATCTTACAGTCAATGATTCCGTAACTAACTTATACAAATATGTGATGCAGTTCAGGTATGACATTCCACCTCTGCCTGTACATCTCACAAAGCTGCTGAAGGAGGTGGAATTGTCACGGAAGTACTTTTATACTTTGGAACAGCATAACGGGAAGATCGAGAAGGAGATCACTCAGCTGGTGTCTGCTCCATGGTGGGATGTTGGGCTCAGTATAGAAATCCCACCGTGGATTCGAGTAGTCTCTCACCTTTGGTGATTGTACAGTGTGCCATAAATTTGTATTTGTTTTACGTGACCTGCAGGCCACGAGGGTAGGCAGTTGGAGATCGGTGGCTGAGACTGTTGCATTATCAGTCCCGGACTGCACAAGCTGCTTCACCATTACTATAAATGCTTTTATGGCCCCGACCTGTGTGAGAACACCAGCGGCAGGTCGGGGCCATAAATGTAGTGGTGAGCAGCCTCGGGAGCAGCATGGAGGCATACAACTTCAGGGAGCAATGCGAGCTGGTGCAGGAGGGCGAGCGAAGAGGGACGTCATCAAGGACCAGGTCGCTGATTGGAGCGTGGACAGATACAGCAGAAGCGGCGAGGTCAGAGTGAAGGAGTGGCGAGAGACAGTGGAGGGATGTGATCGGGGCCCAGGAGAGGCGTGAGTTCGGGACCAGGGGCCCAGGGGAAGCATAGGCCAGCCCACACTGTGATATGTGTGCGCACTAGGTCTGTGCAGCAGAGCAGGTCTCCAGTCGTCTTGGTTAATCCTTGCCACTGGACCAAGACCTAGCTCTGTCGAGCCTATGTGGTGGCTGGTGTGCAACTGCCACCCCCCGTTAATAAAATCCACGCACAGGCATCTTCCACCCTTCAGGATGCAGTTCAGGACCTGGAGTATTAGGTCCTTCATTGAAACACCTGTGAACTCATCCTTTTTTGGCGTGGAAGCAAGTCTTCCTCGCTTTGAGGGACTGCCTATGATGATGATAGTGCTATACTTGTTCACACACCAACTGCACATTAAGTGAGTGGTAGCCTTTGCGGTTACAGGACATCTCAGGATTGGTATACAGTGCCCTGCATCCTGGGGAAGCCTGATAGCCTGGCAAAGCCAGATGTGCACTCCTGTTCCTTCTCTCTGTTTAGTGAGGAGACAATGAAGTCTTGTTTCCTGCAGTCCAGAGCCTCTGTGACCTTGTGAATGCAGCGATGGATGGCGAACTGGGAAATGTTAGCTATGTCTCCTGCGCCAGACTAGAAGGATTTGGTAGCGACAAAACTGAGGGCTCAGTGACCTTGAGGGCCACTGGCAGCACTATTGGCGCCTTGCTCTGAGGCTTCAGGTCTGGTTGCAAGAGGTGACAGAGTTCTGTGACCACCTCCTTGGTGAAGGGGAACCTCGTAATACACTGCTCCTGGCTAACTGGAGATAAGAGAAGTGCTGTTGGAAGTCCTCGGTGGGTAAGGCCTCCTGCTGACAGACTCCTGGCCCTCCTTCTTCGATACCTCCACTCCATCTCCCTGTCATACTCGAGCGTGAGGGTGACTGCAAGTAGAGCCCCCATGACTGGGAGCAAGTGGACTGAGCAGAACCCTTGAAATGAGAAGCAAGGCATTCTCCATTTGCAGCAACACAACCTGTCACCTCAGCAACTTTAAATAACTGTAGAAATCTCCAAACAGTGCACAAACATACATAAAATCAGTAGAAATTAAAAAGCAAGTCGGCTGGAAATTGTTGATGATCCCTTTAAATAGCGTGGGTGAGGGCATGCTTCCTGCTGCTGAACACATGTGCAGTTGGTCGTGAGTTGGAGAGAGCATTAAAAGGAGCGAGGACATCCAAAGTGGCAGATCGTGCGTCAAATTAGTTTTGCACAGTCATTGACATCACGATCTGCATCACTTCCATTTCTGCAGTGAGCGCAGGCAACGAAAGTTCTGCCAACCTGTCCCGGCCACTGTCAGACCCACCAGAAGCGGGCAGAAGCGAGGTGGCTGCCATCTTTTCTTCCAAACTGGCCTTAACGGTCGGCGCAAACAGATCCAATTTTCCGGCCCAGTTTCAGCTTGCAATTGTTCTTATTCTGTTGCAAGTAGAGTTACGTGTCATGTACATTTATTTTCTTGAAGTTGACAGCCTGATCAATAGCTTAATACATTTACTGGGCTTTGCAAGCATAAAAAATTTAGGGGCAAATTAGGTGTCAATTATAACTGTCATAATGATTTTGGTACGAAAAAAGGAGCATTCACATTGCCTAACAGACTGTTAATCAGACTATTCTCCAAGGGAAGAGTTTGAACACACAACTATAATAGATGCCAGCTTAGTTGGCTGTACAATAAATTTGGTGACATAATTAGCTTGGCACTAAGGCACTGTTAGTTTGGTGTTAAAGTTCGTGTCAGTCGGTTATGGTAGATGAGTTTGATGCCAAAGTACAAGGCAGATTTTCTTCCTGATCTCGCACCATTAATTTAAGTGAAGAAAAATCTCTCCCTACATGTTAGTATAATTACATTAGTGATAAAATAACCATCAGCTGATGGTCTATGATCAGTTTGGATTTCACCAAATAATTTGATATTCTTAAAGGGAGCCAATGATATTTGATAACTGGCAGATGAGTCACTTGCAGCAATTGAAGCACTTTGGGATTTTAATGGTGGCTTTTGTATATCAATAGTTTTTCCTTAACCATTAATTTTATTTAAAAAAGCATTGATTATTCTGCATTTCAACCGTTGAGAGTATCAGAGTTGTATCTGTAGTGTATGCAGACACCTTTAGTAATGAATCCACGAGGCAGGGTATGGTGCTTAAACTCTGCAGACTTGCAGTCCTTTATTACAGCTCCTGAGTGCCAACAACAAGCTGTGTGTTCCTTTTTATACTGGGTTACCTGCCGTGTGCAGGCAACCCCTGGGTCTCCAGCAACAGCATCCTCTAGTGTACCGGTAAGGTGTGTACAGTACAAGGGTACATTCAATGTTGCATACAGTGTTACAGACATCACACAGTAAACAGGCATGCATACACAACAGTATCATTTAGGAGGAAGATGTTACCTCGGTTTCTTATATTGTCTATATTGAGAATTTTAAACAGCAGTTGGTTCTTAAATCCAATTAAACAGTGTGCTCAGTGACACTCCATGTTAGCAAAATTGAAGCCCATGGGAGTCATCAGCATCATAGGCAGTCCCTCGAACGAGGATGACTTGCTTCCAAAAGAGTTCACAGATGTTTCAATGAAGGATCCGATGTTCCAGTTAAAAGGATAGTGGCAGTATAGATGTGAAATTGGCCAAGGGACAGAAAGCAGAGAGTAATGGTTAATGGTTGTTTTTCAGACTGGAGCGAAGTATACAGCGGAGTCTCCCAGGGGTTGGTATTAAGACCACTGTTCTTTTTACAATAGATTCATTGTCATGTATCTAGACATGTTACTGCCTGTACTATAACATATGATGTGCCGGCAAGTACTGTACACAGAATGGCGCCTTTTAGAGGCTGGACTGTAGAACGTGAATCTCCTCAGGGGAAAGAGAACAGGCCCCCGAGTCCTTTAAATCAGAGTCCGCCAAGGGGGACTAATCGTGTAGCACCACGCTGACGTTGCGGAGGGAATCACAGGGCTCACCAGTGCCATTTTAAGGACTATGTGTGTAAAGGCTGCAGCACAAAGAGCCACCTCCAGCGAATGTGTAAAAGAAATATGACTCACTGTGTTGATGAAGAGTCTGCAGATGGCCATGAATCCAGCACGGATTATGAAGCGATAGTCAGAGAGGCAGCTCAGCCCCACGATGAGGTATATAACATGTTTTTCTGCACCACAGAATTCTCTCCGTTGAGGATGGAAGTCGAGATAAACGGTGTTCCAGTCTTCATGGAAGTGGACACGGGGGTGAGCCAGTCAGTAATGAATCAAGAAGCCTTTGAGAAGCTATGGGACAATCAAACTGAATGACCCAAGTTAGTCCCGGTTCAGGCAAAGCTGCGCAGCTACACCAATGAACTTATCCCAGTCGTTGGTAGTGCGGATGTAAAGGTGTATGATGGTGCGGTGCACAAGTTACCTCTGTGTATTGTTGCAGGTGATGGACCAACGCTACTCGGAAGAAGGTGGATGAAGAAGATCCATTGGAGTTGGGAAGATTTCACCCCTCCAGCGATCGACGTCCCCCATGCTCAGAAGCAAAGCAAGCCCCCACCGGAGGTTGGATCTGGCACCAGAGCGCAGACCAGCACAGCACCTGAGTACAGACCGCTCAGCACGACTGCGTGGAAATAATCCAGCTGAGATGACCCGAATGCACCTTCCGGGTTCAATTGGCAGGACTCTGGAGGAAGAAAATTGGATCCAGAGGCGATTTCTGTAAGGGGAGCTTGGGGTGTGGGGTCGAATCCACACTCCCCTTGGGTTCTGTACGTGCGATTTATGAGGGTGGGTGAGTAATGAGGCACCAGACACAGTAGGTAAGAGTACAAAATGACTAATGTTGTTTATTTAGAATAGTAAACACAAAGATAGAGGGCATAGGAAGATGTCATAAAATGGCAGTAATGGCAAAATCTCATTCAACAACCCGAAAAATCTCGCAACAGGGAAGGGGAAAACAAGAGGTTAAAACATCCCACTCACACACAACCACACCTCCCACTCCCACCCTTCCGACCAATTCCTATCCTAAATTGAGTCTGTAAGGGGGTTTGGACTATACTCACAACCCTATCAACTCTTGCTGCTGGGGGGATCGGGGGGTATGGCGAGAGAGCAGGAGTGAAGTTGAGTGTTCAGCCATGAACTCATTGAATGGCGGTGCAGGCTAGAAGGGCCGAATGGCCTACTCCTGCACCTATTTTCTATGTTTCTATGTTTCTATGTAACTCCGGGGTACTGCAGCACTTATTTCAGCTCGGGGTCCCTCTGGGGTGGGTTTTATGTTGTTGTTCGGTTTTCCTCCTCAATGTTGCGTCGGTTTCTTCTATCTGCCTCTCGGTTATCGTCAGACTACAGCTGTGAATCCAGGTTATTGAACCAGGTGTCCAGGTCTGTACAGCTCTGTGTGCCCCAGCCTGATGCTTCGGCTATTCTCACCCTGCCCAGTGTGTTCAGGGCTAACAGCAGCACCTGCTGCCACTTACCAACCAGGAGGTTGGCTCATGGGCTTTTAGTCTCGACCAAAATCAAAGTTTGCAAAACTCTCTCAGCTCCTTTCCCCCCAACAGCCAGCAGCCCTTTCAAGAACTGACCCCAAACTCCTTTTCTCCACAACTCCTTTTCTCCACAACTGTTTTCTCTCCACAACTGTTTTTCTCCACAACTGTCTTTCTGGTGGTTCTGTGTCCTATATTTGTATTCAATTCAGTTCTGGTCTTTTCGCGCTCAAACCCAGTGGGTGGTCCATTGTGTAAGTTTGGGCGAGGAGATAGCTTTGAATATTTAATCAGAAGATGTCACAGGAGCACAAAGGTATGAGGACCAGGGTATTGTTTCAGTGCACATAGGTGCCTGAAAGTCTGTGGGTCCTTTGTTATAGTCCTGGGAGTCAGTGGGCCATTCCTGCAGTGATTCATAGTTTTGATTCAGAGCTATTGTCCATATTAATTAGGTAGATAATGGCCCACATTCGTAGTTTGATTTGGGGGGGGGGGGGAAGTCATTTTCAAACTGGGCCGGGGAGTCCTTATTGGTTGAAGATTTCCCCACTTCAGGCCCGACTCGACCCCTGATTGGCCTGCCAGAATGCACTTTTCCCCCATTGGCCAGTGCATCGGTCTCGCTTGTGAGCCAGACTCCACAATGTCTGTATCCGCCCAGCCTGCTTTTACTTGGCCAAAAATGTTCATTTAGTGTATGATCCCATGTTAGTTTTCTTGTCCTGAGGGTGTTTCAAATGCGGCCGTGGATTTTCGAACCTTACACTCCCCCATTAAAACACTCTGTCTCAGGGTGTTTTCAGAATGTGGAGCAAAACCTTTTCCCTCTCACAGAGCCAATCTTCCCCAAATCTTACCTAAACCCACGATAAACATTAAAATACACCAATGGTATTCATACATTTGGAATCAATACAATATTGAAAATGTAAAATCTCAACCAATACCCTTCACCAAAATCATAATAGCACATAATATCACACATCATAGTATTACACTGGTTTTTTGTTGTTGTAGGGTGAAGTAATGTTTCTGGTATTTTATACTGCTTTGAACAGATCTGTCAGGTGCTCTGGTAAAAAAAAATGGAATGTGGTATCCAAAATGTGCTACATAATTGTCCATGCTATTAATCATTGATGCCCCGGTATTGAAACCGGTAAAAACATCATTCCAGATCCCTCTTCTGTGTCTTTTCAGATTAATGTTGTCTCTGGGTTGTAGACTGTACAGCAAAGTCTTATTCAAATAGCCAAAGTCGAGCTCGTAGAATGTCCTGAACATTTCTCGAAGGAAAGCCTGGTAGAGGCGTTCTGTCTCTTTTGGGCACCACTCAGGTAGGTGCACCTCGGTAAAGTTTAGGATGACGGAGGCCACGGCGTAGTGGACCCCCCGGTATAGCAGCTTGTCCGTGGGAACCAAAACCAAACCGCTGTCTGGTCCCTGGGTGGTGGTAGGGCATCTGTCCGTGTCAGTTGGTTCGGTCGGGGCTGTGGGCAGGGGCTGTCTGGGGTGTGCGCTTAACTCGGTGGCGTGGATGGAGCTGGGGTGGCTTAGAAACATAGAAACATAGAAACATAGAAAATAGGTGCAGGAGTAGGCCATTCAGCCCTTCTAGCCTGCACCGCCATTCAATGAGTTCATGGCTGAACATGAAACTTCAGTACCCCCTTCCTGCTTTCTCGCCATAACCCTTGATCCCCCGAGTAGTAAGGACTTCATCTAACTCCCTTTTGAATATATTTAGTGAATTGGCCTCAACTACTTTCTGTGGTAGAGAATTCCACAGGTTCACCACTCTCTGGGTGAAGAAGTTTCTCCTCATCTCGGTCCTAAATGGCTTACCCCTTATCCTCAGACTGTGACCCCTGGTTCTGGACTTCCCCAACATTGGGAACATTCTTTCTGCATCTAACCTGTCTAAACCCGTCAGAATTTTAAACGTTTCTATGAGATCCCCTCTCATTCTTCTGAACTCCAGTGAATACAAGCCCAGTTGATCCAATCTTTCTTGATAGGTCAGTCCCGCCATCCCGGGAATCAGTCTGGTGAACCTTCGCTGCACTCCCTCAATAGCAAGAATGTCCTTCCTCAAGTTAGGAGACCAAAACTGTACACAATACTCCAGGTGTGGCCTCACCAAGGCCCTGTACAACTGTAGCAACACCTCCCTGCCCCTGTATTCAAATCCCCTCGCTATGAAGGCCAACATGCCATTTGCTTTCTTAACCGCCTGCTGTACCTGCATGCCAACCTTCAATGACTGATGTACCATGACACCCAGGTCTCGTTGCACCTTCCCTTTTCCTAATCTGTCACCATTCAGATAATAGTCTGTCTCTCTGTTTTTACCACCAAAGTGGATAACCTCACATTTATCCACATTATACTTCATCTGCCATGCATTTGCCCACTCACCTAACCTATCCAAGTCACTCTGCAGCCTAATAGCATCCTCCTCGCAGCTCACACTGCCACCCAACTTAGTATCATCTGCAAATTTGGAGATACTGCATTTAATCCCCTTACTATGCATGCGACCATGTTCCGGTCCCATCCCATCTCCTCCCCTTCATCCCGCCACTGTCGGGAGAACGCTATGGAGATGCCTGCCGGGCATATCTTCTCTGATCCTCACATGCACACACACACTCCTAACTCCGCCTCCCACCATTTATCCCAACACACACTCACTCCCCCCCCGGGTGCCCATGATGGTCCGGTAGGTGCTGTTGTCCAGTCTCTCCCAATCTGCTATCGTGTTTCCCATGTCCTTGCTCAGCTTCCTGAGCCACCACCACCTTCCCACCGGGATGTGCCCCTTACAGGTCAGGCGAACCCTCTTCCCAACCACTACCCTAACCCGGGATGTGGTCACCTCAATGCTGGGGCAGGAGACTGATGCTTCCCCATACGTGAGCCCGGGGTGGCTGGAGTATCTAGTGGAATTGGACCCCACCCACCCTGGCCATCTTCCCCTGTGGGTGATGGTCGGTGCCTGCCCCCCTGAGCAATGGCTTCTTCAGTCTCTTCCCCGGTAGCCGATGCACATTCTGATGTAGGTGCACATGAACCGGATTTTCCTCATCTACGGTTCCTCTTCTGAAAGACAAAATCTCATTTGGTTTAAAGACCCAGAGCCCCCTGGCTCGTCCCTCCCCCATTTTCCCCTCTGTCTGCACCTCTGTTTACACTGTGTGTGCTTATTTTTGCTGTGGAAGTCAAGGCATTTCAACTAATTGGTCTTACCGCAAACCGCAACAAACCCTTAAAAACACAAACAACCTTACGCAAAAAGAGGAAGTGAGAAAGAGTCACGAGGTTCCAGGCTCCCCCATCCTATTGGCTCAAAAACCTCATTTTTATACTCCTTATATTGCAGAGGCCACCTGAGCCCCACTACACTAGAGAAAACTTTATATATATATCTGTACACACCGACTGCTCTCCTTTTTAACCTGCTTGCCACCCTTCCTGGATGGCTGTGCTAATCTCTGGGACGCTCCTTGGTTTTCCTTTTATGCGGGGGGATGTAGGGGGGAGACCACCTCTCCTTTGGCCTCTTTGGCCGGACCGACCTCCGCGGCCCCTCTGTCTCCCCTGCCAAGGTGTCCCCCGAGCTTCGGGTGGTGCTTACTGGGCTGGTACAGCCCTTCACCCCCTCCAGGGATGGCTCACTGCCCTCAGGAGCAACGCAAATACCCCCAGCAGGCTCCTCACTGCCGGGGACTCCGTTATCCTCTGGGAGCTTTGGGTTGTACAAAGGTTCCACTCGAAACCACTCGCAGCTGATACTCTCACAGCGTTTCCTCTGTTCTTCTAGGGACCATTCACTACTGGGACCCGCCGCCACCCTCTCTCCTGCAGAATCTGGGCTGTCTGCACCGAAGGCTAGGCTAGCCCCGACAGGCTCCTCACTGTCGGCGGCCCCTTCCTCCGGTATAACCCCTTTCCCGTCAGGAGACCTTGGCTGCGGGGTCACGTCCAGTGACTGGCTGCCTGCCCTGCGCGGCCCTTTTCCCCTAGTATCTCTCGGGAAAGTAAAACAGGCTGCTAGGGACGGTGGCACCCTTGGCTGCGGAGGCCGAGCGGATCTCCTAACGGGTGGAGGTGAGTCCTCGTCCCATATGTAGGGTGGGAATCTCCCTTCCTGTGGGTCCCAAATCTGTGGGTAGTTTGTACTTGTGAAGCAACTCACTGCTCCTTGTGATGGGATCGGTGGGGCTGCAGTGGTGGGCTGGGGGCCTGGGCTTCCCGTTGGGATTATCCCTCCGGGCTGTCCTTTCCCACGAGGTTTTGCCTTGTTGGGGTTAAACAGTTTACATTGGTTAATGTGAAACCATTTAACCTGGCAGGGCATCTTGACCGCGTATACCATGGGGCTTGCCTTGTCGACAATGCTGTAAGGCCCCATGTATAGTGGCTCAAAGACTCCCACCCTGGCAAAGTTGCGGACCATGACCTGGTTCCCCACCTGCCACTCGTGGTGTTTGCTCGGTTCCAGCAGCAATCGGTTGGTCTGATGCTGCTTCCCCATGTTAGTGGCCGCCTGCCAGTGAATCTGCTTGAGGTGCTCCTACAGACTCTTGGTAAAGCGGTCCCGATTCACCTCGATTACCTGAGCTTCTGTCAGGACCGGGGCAAGTACATGGGTGGGGGTTCGCATGGCTCTTCCAGTCATGAGCTCGTATGGGGAATACCCTGTGCTTTTTGACTGGCTGGCCCGGATCACCATCAAAACCAGGGGCAACCTCTCCACCCACCTCTGCGGGGAATCCCCAGTCTCCTTCCTAAGTTTTTCTTTCAAGGTCCTATTCATACGCTCCACTAGCCCCGAGGACTGGGGATTGTAGGCGATGTGCCACTTCCCCAGCACCTTAAGGGTTGCCTGCATGACCTGTCTCGTGAAGTGGCTCCCCTGGTCGGACTCCACTTACTGTGAAAGTCCCCACCTGGAGAACACCTCCCTAACCAATATCCTGGCGGTCCCCGCTGCTGTGGCTGTTCGGCCAGGGAAGGCTTCAACCCACTTTGTGAATGTGTCCACCAAAACCAGGCAGCACCGGTACCCTCCCTTAGCCACAGGTAAGGGCCCTATGTAATCGATTTGTATCGATTGCCATGGTCCCTCTACCCTCCTTGCGTGTCCTAGAGACACCTTTCTTTTCTGGGGATCTGGATTATTGGTTGCACAGACAAGACAGTTTGCGCAAAATTCACTATCCACTGCTCTCCTTTAAACAACATCTTCTCCCTAACATGGATGCCTGTGCCTCCGTACAGTCCTTCGTCCTTTTCTCCCGCAGTCAGCTTGTCCATGACGGACTTGAGGAAGAGATCTCGTGCCTGTATCTGCTGGAGGTCTGGGGCCAAAGCCACCCCTGCACTCCCTTGTGTTCCCTGTCCGCCCCGAATAGCTGCTATGGGGCCTGCCTCGAGCGGGTTCCACTTGGTTCCCGTTCGGGTTCCCTCTTTGGCCAGCTGATCTGACTTTTGGTTCCCTGCAGCCCTGGGCTCATGTTTGTTATGGGCCTTTACTTTGTGAATGCAAATGTCTGCCCCGGTCCCTACTGCCTGCATGATGTGCTGCAGTAGGAGTTTTATGGCCAGTGGTTTACCGTTTGCAGATGTATATCCGCGACGGGACCAGATGGCTAGGTACTCCATGCAGGCATTGCAGGTGAACATGCTATCTGAAAAGATAGTATAGGGCCGTGGGAATTCGTCGGGGTGGGTGACTAGATACATAACTGCCGACAGTTCAGCATGCTGGGAGCTCATGGTGTTTGGGAGCTTTATGGCCCTGGCAATGCCTGCCTGGGGATCATAAATCCCGCACCCTGTGAGCCTTTCCCCCGCCACCACCATGCTGGACCCGTCAACATAGATCTCCTGGCCGTGGGGATGGATCCCCGCCCGGAGCCCTATGTCCACGTCCCAGACCCCCTCAACGGAGCAACGGTGGGCTTTCCCGGGGTACAGCATGTTTGCTGCCAGTCGGGGCTCACACATCCCTTTTACTCTCAAATCCACCTGTGAGAGCATGAATGTCCAGCGAGCAATACGTGTGCTGCTCACTGTCCCATCCTTAATTCTCCCATCCAGCAGCATCTGAGTGGGGGTGTGATGAGTGAGGAGGGTGATTGGGGACACTCCTGTAAACACCTGCGACCGCTTCACAGCCCAGTGGATGGCCAGCAGATGCCTTTCACGGTTTGAGTAACCCCTCTCAACCTCAGCGAGGACCCTGAAGGAGTAGACCACCGGCCTCAGCTGGCCGTGCCGCTGTTGCATCAGCATCAGCACAGCACTTAAGCTATCCCTGCTGGCTGCTACCTCCAGGAAAAATTCCTCGCCTTCATCTACCGCTCCCAGGACCGGAGCTTTCTGCAGGTCTCCCTTGAGGCGGGTAAACGCTGCATCACAGTCCTCATCCCACTCCCACTCCACGCCTTTGCGCAGGAGCCGGAGTAGGGGGGCTGCAATAGCTGCGTAATCCTCAATGAAGTCCCTGCAGTAACCAGTCAGACCTAGGAATGACCTCACCCCTGTAACTGTAGTCGGAGCCAGTAACTCCTGAACTGCCCTCCTCTTAGCCTCATCAATGGCCCTCTCCCCTGCCCGCACAGTCAGCCCAGGAATTTTACCTTTGTCTGGCCTATCTGTGCTTTCTTAGGGTTTACTTTAAAACCCTCCTCGTGCAGCAGTCCCAACAGCTCTGCCAGCAGGGGACCGTGCTCTTCCTCCGAATCGGTGAATAGCAGCAGGTCGTCCACATACTGGACTCTTTCAGGCAGTTGGCCATACACTGATGAAAAATGCTCGGGCTGTTGTGGAAGCCCTGGGGAAGACAGTTCCAGGTATACTGCTGTCCTTTGAATGTAAAGACGAATTTGTACTGGTCCTCCAGCCGCAGCGGGATGGACCAGAACCCATTCGCGATGTCCAGCACCGTAAAGACGGCTGCAGACACGGGGATGGCTGCGACTAGGTCGGCTACGGCTGCCACTGTGGGCGCACAGGCAGGGATATTTTTATTGAGGACTCGGTAGTCTACTGTGGCCCTCCAAGAATTGTCCAGTTTCCTAACCGGCCAAAGTGGAGAGTTCACATGTGTGGCTATTGGTCTCAACACTCCCTGTCTTACTAGAGATCCCAATGCGACCTCTAGGTCTGCCTCAGCCTCCCTGGGAAAATTATACTGTTTCTGGGGCTTAGACATGGGGTCCCCATCTACTCTGACCTCGACCCCATTTACCCGTCCACAGTCGTGCTTATGCCTGGCAAATGCCGCCAGGTTGGCCCGCACAAAAGCATGATAGATCATCGGGGTGCCGTCTACCAGAGCGCCGAGGTCATATCCCTCCTTCGGCTTTACATTGCAGTGGGAACCCTTCCCCTGCTTCCCCTGGATGACTGCTGTACCTTCCACCTCCCCGGTGTCAGCTGTGCCCCACAGACAGTGGTTCCTCAGGTCGACCAGAATTTTCTGGCCGCTGAGGAAATCTGCCCCTAGGATGCCTTTACCCACTCCCTCCCACGGCAGAAGGATACACTTCCACATGGTGTGGAGGGTGCCGATATGTATCTGCAGTGGTTTGGAGAAGAAGCCCTCGCGTTCTTCTCCAGTGAAGCTGGTTAGGCAGTAGGGGATCCCACTGGATAGGGGTGAGGTGGTCGTGTCGTCTACATGAACCGGGGTGCACGAAGCCCCTGTGTCCAGCAGATACTCCCCTCAACCCCCATCATGACACATGATCTGTTCCACGCATCATAGGTGACCGGGCAGAGGTACACGGGTTCCTCGGGGTCTAGTCATTGGGGGGTGTTGGTCTGGGCCTGAGGGACTTCTCCCCCGGTCATGGCTGCGACCTTCCCAGTCTGGGTAAAGAGTGCCTGCAGAGCCGCGAGGAGACCCTCGAGTGGGGCGGCAGGGCTGGGCACAGTTGGTTTGGGAGGGCTTGCGGCCGCGGGGACTGGAGCTGAGGTTGGGACCTGTGGACCTCTCTTTTCCTGCCTCGGATCCCGGCATTCTCTCCTCATGTGCCCTGTCTTCCCGCACCCGTAGCAAACCACCTCTCTGCCTGCCTGCCAATTCCCTTCTTGCCTCCACTCTCTCTTATCAGAGCTGGGGCGGATCTCACACACCTTCCCCTTGGTGGGTTTCTCCCCTCCGATTCTGCCATTGCGAAAAGAGAGGGTCAGCTGCCTCAGCACCGTCTCCTCTGTGACTTGGGAGTCTCTGAAATCGAACCACAGGTTGGCCTGGGCGCGCAACTCCGGTCGGCTGTTTGCCATCAGTGCAAGGAGCCAGCGACCATGTTGATGAACATCCAGCTAGGTTCGGTCCAAATTCACCCCACTGGCTTCCTCATACACTGGCCACAGTCGATCAGCGAACACCTGAGGGGTCTCAACGGGTCTCTGGACAGTGGCCTGTACCCGGTCGCATGGACAGCCGTCATTCAAACCCATGGCCTCCAGGATATCCTCCTGGAGAGCGGCCACTGTTCGCTGACCCCTCTTACTCTCAGCAGAGAGAGCCTGACACAGGGCTGGGTCCAGTGAGAACAGGAGCAGTTTGCTCCATTCGGCATCATCGCAGTCATTTATGTCTCCTACCTGCTCTACTTCCATAAAGTGGACAGAGGGGTCTCCTTTTCGGGTAAGCTTATTCACATGGGCCACCATCTACCGCAGCTGGGTCGCACTGTGGGGAACCATGTACTGGTTCTGTAGGGGACCCTCAGCCTGACCCACTGCGGGTGGTCCGAATCTACTCTGCCTGATAGGGCACATTGGGGCTGGTCCCAGAGGTTTAGATTCCAGCATCTCACCCTGCTTCTCCTCCGGTATCCCTAACAGAGCTGTGGGAGAGGGCCTGTAGGATTCTTCCTCCCTACAGCCTGTTTCACTATGCTCCCCCTTCCGTACCTCGGCTGGGCTGATAAGGCACACCACTCCTTTACTGGGTGCCTGGCTTTCAGCCCAGTCAAGGGCTTTTGCCTCAACTAGGGCCAGAGCTTTGGTGTCGGGCCGGGTGGGCATTCAAGTCTCGGGTACTTCCAGAGCTTTTGCTCCGGCTAGAACAAGGGCTGCTTTGGCTTCAGCCAGAGCCAGGGTGAGCCGATCAATTTGTTCCTGAAAGGAACGATGATCTGCCTCTGCCCTGCTGAGGCACACCTGAAGCGCAGCCTGTAGCTGGAGAGTCTTACCCTCCCCCAACTTTCCCTGGTTCTGAGCCTGGGCAAGTTCCTCCTGCAATCCCCTGATGTGACCTTTTCCCTCAGTTACCCGGGACTGAAGGTACTCCCTGTGGTTGCGATCGCTTTCTCTATCTCTCTCTCTTTCCTGCCTCTCCCACTTTAAATCCTGATCCAGCTTTTCCCTTTCTTTGCTGGTCTTTACTAGCTCCTCTCTCTGCTCAGCTAATTCTGTCTGCAAGACGTCTATCTGCCTGTCCAAAACCTGTATTTGCTTCTGAAAGCAAATCAGCCACACTGCCTTTTCCACTGATCTTTTATAATCTTTACTCTGGGACCACCTGGCTGCTGTGTTCTCAGGGCATTCAGCCTCCAGCAGCACCTGCACCCACCTCCTTGAGCAGTTTATCCTTGCTGTTACATACCTAGCAATCCTACCCTCCATTTTATACTCCTCTTCACCAAGACTGATTGTCTCTTCACCCTCACTCAACGCACGTCCCTTCTTCGTGGTCGCCATTCTGTAAGGGGCGCTTGGGGTGTGGGTTCGAATCCACACTCCCCTTGGGTTCTGTACGTGCGATTTATGAGGGTGGGTGAGTAATGAGGCACCAGTCACAGTAGGTAAGAGTACAAAATGGCTAATGTTGTTTATTTAGAATAGCAAACACAAAGATAGAGGGCATAGGAAGATGTCATAAAATGGCAGTAATGGCAAAATCTCATTCAACAACCCGAAAAATCTCGCAACAGGGAAGGGGAAAACAAGAGGTTAAAACATCCCACTCACACACAACCACACCTCCCACTCCCACCCTTCCTCCCAATTCCGATCCTAAATTGAGTCTGTGAGGGGGTTTGGACTATACTCACAATCCTATCAACTCCGCGGTTCTGTAGCACTTATTTCAGCTCGGGGTCCCTCTGGGGTGGGTTTTATGTTGTTGTTCGGTTTTCCTCCTCGATGTTGCGTCGGTTTCTTCTATCTGCCTCTCGGTTATCGTCAGACTACAGCTGTGAATCCAGGTTATTGAACCAGGTGTCCAGGTCTGTACAGCTCTGTGTGCCTCAGCCTGATGCTTCGGCTATTCTCACCCTGTCCAGTGTGTTCAGGGCTAACAGCAGCACCTGCTGCCACTTACCAACCAGGAGGTTGGCTCATGGGCTTTTAGTCTCGACCAAAATCAAAGTTTGCAAAACTCTCTCAGCTCCTTCCCCCCAACAGCCAGCAGCCCTTTCAAGAACTGACCCCAAACTCCTTTTCTCCACAACTCCTTTTCTCCACAACTGTTTTCTCTCCACAACTGTTTTTCTCCACAACTGACTTTCTGGTGGTTCTGTGTCCTATATTTGTATTCAATTCAGTTCTGGTCTTTTGAACTGAATTGAATACAAACCCAGTGGGTGGCCCATTATGTAAGTTTGGGCGGGGAGATAGCTTTGAATATTTAATCAGAAGATATCACAGGTACACGCAGGTGTGAGGACCAGGTTATTGTTTCAGTGCACATAGGTGCCGAGAAGTCTGTGGGTCCTTTGTTATAGTTTTGGGAGTCAGTGGGCCATTCCTGCAGTGATTTATAGTTTTGATTCAGAGCTATTGTCCATATTAATTCGGTAGATAATGGTCCACATTCGTAGTTTGATTTGGGGGGGGGGGGAAAGCAATTTTCAAACTGGGCCGGGGAGTCCTTATTGGTTGAAGATTTCCCCACTTCAGGCCCGACTCGACCCCTGATTGGCCTGCCAGAATGCACTTTTCCCCCATTGGCCAGTGCATCGGTCTCGCTTGTGAGCCAGACTCCACAATGTCTGTATCCGCCCACACATTTTCCCAGCCCGCTTTTACTTGGCCAAAAATGTTCATTTAGTGTATGGAACGATCCCATGTTAGTTTTCTTGTCCTTACAGTGTTTCAAATGCAGCCGTGGATTTTCGAACCTTACACTTCCCAGTTTCGATGACAGAACCCGGGGAGAAGAGGATCACAACAGTCGACTTCGTGGATGGAAGAAAGATGGTGCCCAAACCACGAGGTGAGGCGCTGAAGAAAAAGATGGCGGCGGCCAGACCACAAGGTGCAGCGCTGATGGAGCAACAGGTGGTACCTAGCAAAGAAAAGGATTGGGGTAAAGATAGCAAGGTTTTCTTAAAGGAGGCCTGCAACCCACCACACTTAAAGGGACAGTCCCACCTTCTCATACAATGTAATAGCAACCGTGAGTCAAATGGAAAGCTTGTAATTGATGATCAGAGTTTTATATACGTAATAAGCAAAGAAAAGTCATGCGATTGCAATCGGAGATACAGTTTATCTACAATGAGTAATGAAACATTGTGCGATGTAGGATTTCAACTGTATTCTGATCATGTAGCAGGCAAACACCCATCGGGAGCACACAGGTCCAGTGGGCTATCCGATGTTATAGCCTGCGTCCTTGGGACCAGAGTGATGCACCACGGAGTGTGGCCACAAACAGCTAAAATAGACAAGCTGTAGAGCAAGTGATCTCAGGAGGGCAACGGCACCGGTATCAATACCCTGCCCCTGATCGGCTCCACCTCTCAGGCACCCGATGGCACTAACCGCGACGAGCCTGAAAGAACAAACCGGGCTAAGGCGCAGCCCCCAGACCCTATCGCCACCAAGGCTACACCCGGGAACAAAGGGTCACCCGCAATGATCCTCCCAAATGGGACCAGGACCAGCCAGGATCCCAACCCAAAGAACGCTCAGGCAAGCGAGTCAGCAGTTCCCTGGTCATTGCCAGATGACTGCTCCTCAGGAAAGGACAGGGAGGTCACAGGCATCTGTGAACCTGCCTGACGCAAGGAGCAAAGGCCCCGAGAGCAGGCAACTTGAGCTAACCGGGGTTCCCACTGCCAGCACTAGGCACCGCGCTGCCACCAGACTACCTGGACATCACGCAGCAGTTCTGGAACTAGTTTGTCCTCACACACCGGTGCTGACACCAGTACTGAGTCCAAGTATGTATCAAGAATGTACCTCACCAGTCAAATGTACTTGCTTCACAATTGTACCACATATGTATATGAATGTAACTAGCCACGGGCATAATCTATATGTGGGGGGTTGGGGGGGGGGGAACGAGAATGGAATGGTCATGGACTCACAAACAGAAACCACCAGCACCTCTACTGCCGACAAAACACCACCTACTCACCCAAGATGGAAACGACCCCCAAGGGTCAACCAGACAGAGCTAAGCCCAGAACACAGTCAATGCATGAAAGCGATTTGCACTAAGGACTTGGGGGAGAGTGAGGTCATGTATTGAGACATGTTACTGCCTGTACTATTACATATGATGTGCCACTAGAGGACACTACTATGGGAAACTTGTACACTAGCTGTATGGTCACTAAGGTGTGCCACCAGAGGACACTGCAGTGGGAGACTTGTAGGTTACCTGTACAGGTGTGCCAGGCCTAGTATAAAAGGCAGGCCACCATATGTGATCCTCACTCTGGAGTTACATTAAATGGACTTTGGGGGCAAAAATATGAAGGCAGATTATTATCTGAATGGCGGCAGATTAGGAAAGGGGGAGGTGCAACGAGACCTGGGTGTCATGGTTCATCAGTCATTGAAAGTTGGCATACAGGTACAGCAGGCAGTTAAGAAGGCAAATGGCATGTTGGCCTTCATAGCGAGGGGATTTGAGTATAGGAGCAGGGAGGTCTTACTGCAGTTGTACAGAGCCTTGGTGAGGCCTCACCTGGAATATTGTGTTCAGTTTTGGTCTCCTAATCTGAGGAAGGACATTCTTGCTATTGAGGGAGTGCAGCGAAAGTTCACCAGACTGATTCCCATGATGGCTGGTCTGACATATGAGGAGAGACTGGATCAACTGGGCCTTTATACACTGGAGTTTAGAAGGATGAGAGGGGATCGCATAGAAACATATAAGATTCTGACGGGACTGGACAGGTTAGATGTGGGAAGAATGTTCCTGATGTTGGGGAAGTCCAGAACCAGGGGACACAGCCTTAGGATAACGGGTAGGCCATTTAGGACTGAGATGAGGAGAAACTTCTTCACTCAGAGAGTTGTTAACCTGTGGAATTCCCTGCCGCAGAGAGTTGTTGATGCCAGTTCATTAGATATATTCAAGAGGGTGTTAGATATGGCCCTTATGGCTAAAGGGATCAAGGGATATGGAGAGAAAGTAGGAAAGGAGTACTGAGGGAATGATCAGCCATGATCTTATTGAATGGTGGTGCAGGCTCGAAGGGCCGAACGGCCTACTCCTGCACCTATTTTCTATGTTTCAAAGTTTCTATGATTAAGGTCACTACAGTTCAGGTACAATATATTGCTTCGTGGAGTCATTATCAGAGCATCTAAAGCCATAACATTAATAACCTGGACTTGGGTGTACAGAACATAATTTCAAAATTTGCAGATGACACAATACTAGGAAATACAGTAAACAAAGAGGAGGAGGATAGTAAGACTTCAGGAGGACATAGACAGACTGGTAGAATGGGCTTACACATAGCAGATGAAATTGAACACAGAGAAGTGTAAAGTGATATTTTGGTAGGAAGAATGAGGAAAGACAATATAAAGTAAATTATACAATTTTAAATGGGGGGCAGGAACAGAGAGATCTGGGAGTGTACAAATCTTTGAAGGTGGCAGGACAAGCTGAGAAGGCTGTTAAAAAGGCATATGGGATTCTTGGCTTTATTAAAGAGGCAAATTGCCCCTTTCAGAAAGGCCCGGGGCGTTAAAGGGTTTCCACCCGGGCGTGGTAGTCAAAGCGCATCCGAGGCTCCGTCGGCAAAAGGTGATTTGCTCCGCGTCCCGCGATTAGCGCACCGGCGTGGCGCACGCACGGTGATGATGTCATTGCCGTATGCGGCCAACCCTGATTGCCCCATGCCGACCCTTTTCTGCCCCTCGGGGGAAATTGCCCCGCGGGTTCCGAGGTCGACGAGGGGCGATGCCATCGCAGAGAAGTTGTGGTAGCTGTAGCGCCCTGGCAGCCCTTAAAGGGGAGATGTTCGCACAACGTCCACCATCTTTCTGTCGGCCGACTTTTCAGCTAGTCTGACAATGGAGGCCGCTATTGTGGCCGGGCTGCCAACATGCAGTCCGGCACCCCCTCTTGGGTGCTCAGCCGCTGACCCGGCCAACCCCTTCCCTGGTGTCCCAGTGGGCACCATTAAAGAGGCTGCAATGTTCGCAGTGGCCCTCCCCTTTAAACGAAGAGGAAGGATAGCATGACGCGGCATGTCCACATTGCCCTGATGTCATAAGCGCAGCGTTGATGTGTTGAGCATGGCGCTGAGTGTCGCGCCCTGCGAGCGCCACGCGAGCACCGTGCAAACGCTCCATTAGCGCAACAAACATTTTTTTCACTCAAAGGGTCCAGTTACCGCCAGGGCCGCCATTTTGCGCGTTGGCACAAAACATCCCAGAAAATTCGAATTGACCGTCTCAAAACCAGCACGGGGTAATTTCGGCCCCAATTGAGTACAAAAAGTAAAAAAGCAAGGAAGCTATGCTAAACATTTATACTACACTAGTTAGGTCTTAGCTGGTGTATTGTGTTTTGTTCTGGGCATCACACTTTAGGAAGGATGTTATGGCCTTAGAAAGGGTGCAGAATAGATTTACTAGAATGGTACCAATAGTGAGGGATTTCAGTTATGTGGAGAGATTGGAGAAGCTGGGGTTGTTTTCTGTAGGCAGAGAAGGTTAAGGGGAGATTTGATAGAGGTGTTTAAAATCATGTACAGTTTGATAGAATAAATAAGAAGAAACTGTATCCAGTGACAGAAGAGTCGGTAACCAAAGGACACAGATTTAAAGTGATTGACAAAACAATCAGGGGCGACGTGAGGAAGCACTCTTTTACACAGTGTGTTGTTGTGATTTATAATACACTGCCTGAAAGGGTAGTGGAAGCAGATTCAATAGTAACTTTCAAACGGGAATTGGATAAATACTTGAAAGGGAAACATTTACAGCGCTATGAGGAAAGAAAAGGGAATTGGGATTAGTTGGATAACTCTCTCAAAGAAACAGCACAGGCACGATGGGCTGAATGGCCTACCTCTGTGCTGTATCGTTCTATGATTCTATGTCCTCACCAGCACTGAATAAATGGAAATGAAATGCTCCCAATGTTTAATTTTAATAATTATTTGTGAACATAATAATTATTATGTTAACTTCAAAATGTTACACAATGTTACATTTCATCATCATCATAGGCGATCCCTCGGACGAGGATGACTTGCTTCCACGAGATCACAGGTGTTTCGATGAAGAACCCAATGTTCTAGTCCTGAACTCCAATTGAGGGGGTGGAAGACCGTGTGGTGACCGTTGCACACCAGCCACTACACGGGCTCGACAGAGCTAGGTCTTGGTCCAGTGGCAAGGATTAACCAAGATGACTGGAGACCTGCTCTGCTGCACGGACCTAGTGCGCACACATATCGCAGTGTGGGCTGGCCCGTGCTGCCCCTGGGCCCTCGGCTCTTCTGGGCCCCGTACCCTCATCTGTCGCACCTCTGCCACAATCTCTCGCCGCTCCTCCACCATAAACATTCCCACATCTCGCCATGATCTTATTGAATGGCGGAGCAGGCTCAAGGGGCCAAATGGCCTACTCTTGCTCCTATTTCTTATGTTCTTATGTTACCAATACCTTCTGTGGATCCCAACGCTAGGAGAGTCGCTCTGGAAAGTACGGGGAGCTCAGACTTGTCCATGATAATAACCAACAGCAAAAGAACTTATAGCCACTTTGATTGCAGGGAGGTTCCTGCATCTGGTTAGTGGAATATACATTGGCAGTTTTTCAACCAGTGTGAGAGCAAAAGGGTGGATCTTCAGTCCTTTGTGTGTATTCCTTTTATAGAGCTACTCTCAAAATATTAATAATGCATTGTGACAGTCAAAAAGTTCACTTCCCGTGAAGAACCTTTTTTTTACTTCATTTCTGTGTTAAGCTGAAGCCCTGTGACGGATGCGACAACAGTTGATATTTATAGTGCAGTACTCAGTCAGCAGACCTGCAACACGTCCAGAGCTCAGTGACAATGGGGTTTTGTGTGTACCTCCACCCTCAGGGTTGTAATTATTAATGTTTTTTGGAATGTAAATGGCAGTACTGATTCTGTCCTAATGTTATAAAGGGTTAATAGTGAGTTTATTGTGTTGCCAGGAGGTGTACTACATCACCGAGGTCATTTTCAGCTCAACCAAAACTCTGATGCCCCAATCCTGACTCGCACCAAATTCTGTTCACCTATCGCCCCTGTGCTCGCTGATCTACATTGACTCTCAGTCCAGCAACACCTCAAATTAAAAATTCTCATCCCTCCATGGCCTTGTCCTTCCTTATCTCTGTAACACCCTCCAGCCCTACAATTCTTTGAGAGCTCTGCGTTACTCCAATTCTGGCCTCTGGACGATTTTCATCGGTCCACCATTGGCAGCCATGCCTTCAGCTGCCTAGGCCCTAAACTCTACAATTCCCTCCCAAAACCTCTTCACCTGCTACTTCTCTCTCCTCCTTTAAGATGATCCTTAAAACACCGACAAAGCCAAAAAAACACGAGAAAACACCGAAAAAGCTTCTGATCACCTGTCCTAATATCTCCTTCTCTGGCTCGATGTCAATTTTGGTCTGATGGTGCTTTTGTGAAGCACCTTGTTACCTTATACAACATTAATATTAACTATATATAACATACAAGCTGTAGTTTTAAAAAATGATTCTGCTCCAGGTTGGAGTTATACTAAAGCTGGTGCGAAATCCAAAATGTTCTCACAAATCTTACTTTAGTACCCTGGGGAGGCAAGATTATCAACCTGACTCCTGACCGAGATGATCACTTTCACTTCCCAAACTGCTTTCCATTAATGTGCAGCATTTCAAGATGAGGAACAATTTAGGAATATCTAGATATGATGACTATGAACAGTTCATGGACAAATCATTGTCAATTCAGTTAGTGCAAGGCAAGAACATTTGTGGTAATGATGTTATAAATGCCTACATGCTTGCAGAGCATACACTGAGCATACAAAAACTAATTATAATGAACATCCACACATATGTTATAAATACACTCCTACAAGCCCGACCTCCACATCAATACAAAAAGAACCAAGTGTACAATTCAACCTATGTATTTTCAAATTAAGACTTAAAATGCTCATGATGGAGAAGGGACCAAAGTTGGCAGCTGTGATCCACATTTCTTTATGAAGTGAGGGCAGAAAGTTGTTAGACATAGACATAGACATAGAAAATAGGTGCAGGAGTAGGCCATTGGGCCCTTCGAGTCTGCACCGCCATTCGATGAGTACATGGCTGAACATGCAACTTGTGCCACTCCATTTAGTGAATGTGCACGCCCCCCAGTCCGGCCCGCAGCAAGTGTGCTTCTTCGAAGAAGTGTCCACTCTTCTAGGCTCCATCAACGTTGGTGACTGCATTGTCCTCGGGGAGGATGTTAACTGCATCCTCGAGGCGAGGGACCGCTCCAGTGCCCCGCAGAGCATGACGCCGATGGAGAAGTTGAGGGACCTGGTCGGATCCTTCGACTTGGTGGACATCTGGCGAAATCTCTACCCCGACTCCAGCGCCTTTACTTGGGTGAGGCCTGGAAGAGGATGGTCCAGAATCGACCACCCTTACGTGTCTCGGGCATACGTCTCCTGTGTTCTGGCGGCCTCCATGTGGCTGGCGCCATGCTCGGACCACCACCTAGTACTGGCAGTTTAACACCCTGCTACTGGAGGACGAGCGGTTCCAGGATTGGTTCCGTCGCTTCTGGTCCGACTGGAGAAGGAAGCAGGGGGGCTTTCCCTCCTTGAGGTTATGGTGGGACGAGGGCAAGACTCACATCCGTCTCTTCTGTCAAGAATACGCGAAGGGGTCGACCAAGAGGCGAGAGCCCAAGGTGGGGCGTCTGGAGAAGGAGGTGCTAGACCTGGAATCCCGTCTCGGTCAAGTCGTCGAGGACTCCGCCCTGTGAACGGTGTATGAAGTGAAGAGGGCCGCGCTGAACGACCTGCAGCTTGTCGGGTCCCGAGGCACATTCGTGAGGTCACGGATCTGGTTCCTCCGGGACTTGGACCGCGACTCCCCCTTCTTCTACTCACTGGAAAAATGACAGGAGGTCCGTAAGCAGCTCGACGCTGCTGGTCGATGATGGATCTCTGGTCTCGGATCTGGAGGGCATCAGCCACAGGGCCCGAGACTACTACAGAGCTCTGTTCTCTCCAGATCCTTCCAGTGAGGAAGCGCGTAGAGTTTTGTGGGAGGACCTGCCGAAGGTTGGCACGGAGGGCACCGAAAATCTGAACGCTCCGCTAAGCCTGTCAGAGCTGACCGGTGCCCTCAGCCAGCTCTCAAGGGGAAAGTCCCCGGGGCTAGATGGACTGACCGTGGAGTTCCACAGGGCGTTCTGGGACGTCTTGGGGGGCAACTACGCGCGGGTCCTGGGGTAAGTCTGGCGATCAGGGAGATGCGCTTCTCTTGGCGCAGGGCAGTCATCGTCCTGCTGCCGAAGAGGGGCGATCTCTGCCTACTTAAGAACTGGCGCCCGGTCTCCCTCCTCAGCACGGATTACAAAGTTTTTGCCAGGATGATGTCTGCTCACCTTGGCGCCATGCTGGACCACATGATCCACCCCGAGCAGTTCTACACGGTTCCGGGCCGGACAATCCATGACAACATCCATCTGGTCCGAGATCTGGTTCACCATTCCCAGAGGGCTGGTCTGTCAGTCGCCTTCCCTTCCCCAGACCAGGAGAAGGCGTTCGACAGGGTGGATCACGAGTATCTGCACGCTTTTAGGTTCAGGACACATTTCGTCGCCCGGATCCGACTTTTGTATGTCGCTGCGGAGTGTCTGATTAAGGTTAACAGGTCTTTGATGGCGTCCCTTCGCTTTGGGAGAGGGGTGCACCAGGGATGCCCCATGTCTGGCCAGTTATATGCCATATGCATGGAGCCTTTCCTGTGCCTCTTGCGGAAGAAGTTGATGGGACTGGCTCTGCAAGGACCAGGCGTGGAGGTCGTCCTCTCGGCTTACGCTAATGACGTGCTCCTCATGGTCGAGGATCCCGTTGACCTGCAGAGGATGTATGAGTGCCAGAAGATTTATTCGGCCACATCTTCCGTCAGGATCAACTCGGAGAAATGTTCCGGACTCCTGGTGGGTCAGTGGCGGGTGGACTCCCTGCCAGAGGAGGTCAGGCCTTTTGCCTGGAGCACAACCCATCTCCTCTATCTGGGAGTCTACCTTATCCCCGACGAGGAAGCCTGGCTGGCGAACATGCAAGAGCTGGAGGCCAAGATCGCCACTCGCCTCGGGCGCTGGACAGGACTGCTCAGAGTGCTGTCCTACAGGGGTCTAGCGCTAGTCATAAACCAACTGGTGACCGCTATGCTGTGGTACCAGTTGGTCACTTTGACCCCTCCCCCTGCGTTTGTCGCCAAGATACAGAAGAAGCTGGTGGACTTCTTCTGGAACAACAGGAAGCACTGGGTCTCTGCCGCGGACGTGAGTCTCCCGCTTAGGGAGAGCGGTCAGGCATTGGTGTTGTAAGGGGTTCTCAGGGAGTGTTGTTGTGCCTTGGGTGTCTCTCTCTGGGCTTCTGCCCTCACAGCTTATGCCTGGCCTGTGAGGTACCCTGAGTGCTGCAAGAGCACCCCTGGAGAGACTGTGTCCGCAGCTTATGAAGGGGGTTTTGAGACTCGTGCATCCCCACAGCTTATGCCTAGCCTGTGAGGCACCTGTGAGTGTCAAACACTCCTAACCCCTTCTTCCCTAGCCTGTGACACACAGTTGAGCGTTTTCGAGGCGCTCCTAGCTTCCCTTACACTGTTCTGACAGAAGACTCACGATCAGGAGATGTAATACAATAGAACTGAGACAAGATGATTCCAAGAGGAACTTCAGCTTCCAATTTATTTGACAAGGTGTATCTCAACAAACAGCAATACACCAACAAAACAATCTCCCTAAATGGACATAACGAAAATCTTTACACAAGTTTAGCAGTACACTGCGCAACCTCCCACCTTTCCTGGCCTAACTGAGTTGGGGGTTCCAGGGACCAGAGGTTATACTCACTACTGTGCCTTTCTGCAGTCTGGTGGTTTGTTTCTTCTATCTTCGGTGTCTTCGGACATTGGTTTTACTTCAATGTCGAGAGACTTGCTGGTTGTTGGATCACGAGAGCAGGGAACCACCCACACTACGTCAGAAACCCCTTTTTATAGCCAGATTATCCAGTCCGCCTCTCCTGCTGAAATCGATTCTTCCCATTGGTGGGCTTTGTGATTTTGAAAAATGCAACAGTTTTAGATTATTGCGGGTTTTTTCTACTGATGTTAACCTACTCAAGGTTTGAGTGGGTGTTGATTGCGTTGGCCTCCTGTAGCCATTGTATAGGCCCTTGGGTTGTTTTGGGTTCCCTGGTTTCTGAAGGTCTGCATAATTTTCCTCCAATTCAGGTTTTCTAACCTACTCAAGGTTTGAGTAGGTGTTAATTGGGTTGGCCTCCTATAGCCATTGTGTAGGCCCTTGGTTTGTTTTGGGTTCCCTAGTTTTCAAAAGGTCTGCATAATTTCCTTCCATAGTATAAACATGGGGAAGACAATAGCCCGATAATGGCTATGGGTCAGTCCCACAGTTTTCGAGCAAGTGCTCTCCCATTGGCTTGAAAGCCACATGCTTCGGGCTGACTCTGTCCCACCATTGGCCCTCCGGTGTCCTCCCCTGTCCAATCACTGCTCTGCTAAGGTTAAACCGTATCGGTTTCAATTTACAGCACAGACAGATCCCACAGCCCTTTTCCTTCTGGGTAAAATGAGGGGGTTTTTGTCCTCCCCTACAGTGTGCGTCAGCACCCAGCATGTGACTTTCCATCTTCAGACCCTGCAGAGATACCTGTACCTGTACGTTAAACCCCCTCCTAGATGTTGTGCGCTGGCGACGCATTTCATCAGCCTGCAGTACTGCCTCAATTACGACATGCAGCTCCTGTTTGTGAGCCTGGGGGGAGTCAGGACCACCATACGGAGACTGCTTGTCTTTTACCAGGAACTCATCAGGGTCTGGAACAGAGTCGCCACCAAGCGCAGTTCTCCCCTGTCTGGAGTGGCGGCTGTCCTGCAGGAGCCGCTGCTCAGGAATCGTTACCTGCACGACCGCGGTTTTAGGTGGCAGGCAGATGAGAGGGCTGTCTGGCAAGGTGACCAGGGTCAGGGATCTGTTCGATGGTGGAGGAGCGAGCTGGATGGCGCCAGATGAGCTGGCACGGTGCCTATCCTGGGCCGACATCCGTTGCGCGCCAATGCCATCGAGTCGCTAAAAACAGCACTGGGTCCTGACTCCGTTAGCTGTGTCGAGCAGGGTCAATCACGTCGGGTATCCCATCTGAACTGAACCCCGTCAGGACGGAATTCCTCATCGGCACCAAGCCCCGAAATCTCCCTTGGGAGCCGGCGCCTCACAACTTGAGCCTCCTCCGGGAAATTCCCTCCGTGCCTTTCACTTCTGCACAGAGGGGATTCCTGTATGGACTGCTCTTGCACACTCTCCATGTTGCTATCCTAGTTTGCCGTCCGGACATGCCATGGCGCACCATCTTGCCGTCCGGAGGAGGCGGGGGTCCCCAATGGAGTGCTCTCTACGCAGGAGTCCTCCCTCTATTTATTGGGAACTTGGCCTGAAGGATGTTGCACAGAGCAGACCCGTGCAATAAGTTTTTCAGTCGGTTCACGGGCTCCCAGACCACCTGTAATTTTTTACGGTCTAGAGGAGTCCGTGTTCCATGTATATGTAGAGTATGTGAGGTTGCAGCCCCTCTTCCAATATCTGAAGGGGCTGCTCCTCAAATTCTGGTTGCACTTCAGTCCCACACTCCTGATCTTTGGGCACCCTCTGCAGAGGGGAGCGGGTAGGTCCGAGGGCCTCCTCATGGGACTGCTTCAGAGCATGGTCAAGGGTGCCATCAGCCGGTCCAGACAGCGGGCGGTCGAGGGAGTCGTTCAGCCCGACTGCCTGCCTCTCTTCCGCGGTTACATCCGAGCCAGGGTGTCCTTGGAGATGAAGCACACGGTCCACTGGTACACTCGCGGCCTTCTGCGAGAGGTGGACACCAGAGGGACTGGAGTGCAACATCACCCCCGACAACCAAATTGTTATTTGATCCTTAACATTTAAAGTTTAATTTGTCTATGTTTGTCGGTTTTAGTGCCCCCCCCCCCCTTTTAGCCAGGGGGCACTTGATTAATGTTGCCTACAAAAATAGTTGTAACAACTTGAAAAATAATATCATCTGTGTGGAAGGAAGGAGAGCTATCTACAACAATCGACAGGTGGGTGTTTTTGGTGCACTCTCCAAAAAGACTTTGCTTTGTAGGTGGGGGGAGGAAAGAAGATTCGTAAGAAGGACGGAATATCGTGTGTGTGTGTGTGTGTGTTTGTGTGTTTGTGTGTGTGGAGGGGTTCTTGCCACCAACTAGGCCCCGCACACCCCTCCAGCATTGCCTGGCCCAGGACAGTTGGAGTTGCCTGGGTGAAGGCTCGTTTCCCCATCAATTAACACCGTTGAGACCCGGTGAAGGACTGCGCCTGGGTTGTTCCAACTATCCCGGGTGAAGACATCTTCTCCCCCCACCAGAAAACCACCATTATAAGACTTTTGAATTTCCATCGGAGAGTGCACCCCTGCAAGCCCCCACCCAGTGCTGTGAGGGGTGACCCTGCTCTCACAGCCTCCCTCTTTCCTACTCACCTCTCTCTCTGTCTCTCTGTCTCTCTGCCTCTCCTCTCTATTTCTCTCTGAGAGGCTACTTTCTCCTCTTTTTTAAAAAAACATTTAAATTAAGACAACCGAGCAGAGGGAAAAAGGCCCTTTCCCCATCGTTAAAACAAGCAGGGGAGAGGTGTGCCTCATTAAGAGCTCCCTCTGCTCAAATAAAGGAGGCCTGAGACATTAAGTCCTTAAAGGGACCCTGACACACAGTGGCGGGGCCGGCGCAGCTATATACGCACGTGGTGTCCACGGCCACGGCGATTCCTGCTGCCCTGCCACCCTTTGCATTAATTACTAAAAAGAACGGGATCAACAGCTACACTCACCCCAACTTGAACATTGAGGAGTGTATGAGGGCAATGGCTGGGGTAGTCGGCCCCTCGGCCATTGTCGCCACCTCTAAAATGTACGGGAAGGCTGTGTTCTTCCTGGGGTCGGAGCAGACAGTATCCCTGGCCCTTAGTAAGGGATTCACGGTGGGCGGGTCCTTTCTGCCGGTGGACCCTCTCGAGGCCACCGCGCAAAGAATTGTCATCTCAAACGTCCCGCCCTTTGTTCCCAGCGAACATCAAATGGGGAAGGTGAGGTCAGGGATAAACCCAATGCCGCTCGGCTTCAAGGAGGCCAGCCTCCATCATATGTTCTCCTTCCGCTGCCAGCTTTTCGTCCAGCTTGCCCGGGAGGAGGTAACGGAAGGAGCATTCGTGGTCCACGAGTGGACAGCCTACCGTGTCTTCTGGACGTCGAACGGCGTGCGGTGCCACGCCTGTAAGGAAGTGGGGCATGGCCGCAAGAACTGCCCCGCCTCCAAGGCTGCTAAAAAATCTGAAGCGGCCAAAGCAGGTGCCTGCGCCACTCCACCCCCTGCCACCGTCCGCGTGCCGGGAGCCATAGATGCGTGGTCATCACCGGGGGCCAAAATCATCAAGGCCTCCGACGGTGGCGGGGGGGGGGGTTGGGGGGGGGGCGGGAGCGCATCTGTGCTGAAAGAAGGTGCGGAACAAAAACAAACATCTTCAGGCGAATCCCCTCAGTGGGCCAGATAGCCCCATCACTGCGCTCGGCCCCATGTTATCACTGGCGAGTGGGGGGGCATCCCGTGCCCGAGCCCTTGACCATACCCGCTTCCGTGGACAGTTTACCACCGCGGTTGGGCTCAGATGTGGGCCAAAACAACCAGAAGGAGGGAGCAGAGGCCGAGGCCTTGGCAGACATAGAGGTCTTCTTGCCTCTGCATCCCTCCGGACACAAAAGGAAGCATCACTCCAGGGAAATGGAGAGGGACCATGTTCCCTCCGTGGACGAGTTGATGCCTGGCGAGGGTCCCGCGTCCCCCACCAGCACTCCCAACACGCACTGAAGGCGGGGGGAGTCTGTCCATCGGGAGGGCAAGACAGCCAAGGCTGTCCAGCATGGGCCTCCCGGAGATGGGGAAGAAGACCTGCCTGTTGTGGGGACATGGGGCCACCAAAAGAGAATATTGCCGCCGGGTTGAGCGTCTGGGGGACTGAGGCGGGTGAGGCCGATGAGGCCAAGTCCGAGCCCACCCAGTCAAACATTGGCATCCCCCGGGATCTGCTCAACCTGGCAGTAAATGAAAGCCAGGAACCCCCGCCTGCTTGGCTGGAGGGTGGTGGCGGGAAAGGTGAGGAACCCCAATCTCTGTCCCTGACGTTGGAACCGGGGAACTTGGAGGAACTGAAGATGTTTCTCACCCCGGTTTCTCCGTGCTCTCCGGTGCCTGGGATGGAGGGGGTTCCCCATCCGCTGCCGCTTCTTGACTCGGCATCCCAGGAGGAGCCCAGGGGGTACTCCTCTGCCGACGATCCTGGGGGTGGGATCGTGACAGAGATAGGGCCGGATGATGCAGCCGGTCCGTTCACCATACCCCGTGCGGTCGACGGACTTGCTGCTGGTGGCGACCTCCCGGAGGAGGACGGGGACTCGGTGTTGGGCATGGGAGAGGATTTAGAGTCCATCGCCAGTGAGGCGATGGATCTTCTCGTGCCCGCCGCTGAGTCCCCCCTCATTCCTGCCAAGAAACTCCGGGAATTTTTGACGGAATGCTAGCGTCGCCGCAATGTCGAAAGTTTAATTTGTTTAAGTTTGTCAGTTTTAATGCCCCCCCGCCCCCCTGCTTTTCGCCAGGGAGCACTTGTATAATTTGTGTTTTGGTGCCTGTAAAAAAAAAACAAGGGGGCACTTGAAAAATTTCTGGAGTGTGCCCCACCCTTTAATCAGGGGGCACTTGATTAATGTTTACAACAAAATAGTTGTAGAGCTGGAGGAGCTCACAGAGATAGTGAGGGGTGAGGCCATAGAGATATTTGTGTCAACCATGGGTCATTTGGTAACTCTCTCACCTCTGAGTCAGAAGGTTATGGGTTCAAGTCCCACTACAGAGACTTGAGCAAACGACCGAGGCTGTTGCTCCAGTGCAGGGCTGAGGGAGTGCTGCCCTGTCAGAGATGAGATGTGTCCTTTGGATGAGACATTAAGCCGAGGTCCCATCTGCTCTCCCAGGTGGACGTAAAAGATCCTATGGCACTATTTCAAAGAAGAGAGGGGGAGTTATCACCGTGTCCTGGCCAATATTTATTCCTCAATCAACATCACTAAAACAGATTATCTGGTCATTATCACATTGCTGCTTGTGGGAGCTTGCTGTGCAGAAATTGACTGCTGCATTTCCTGTATTACAACAGTGACTACACTTCAAAAGTACCTCATTGGCTGTAAAGCGCTTTGGGACGTCCTGAGGTGATGAAAGGCATTATATAAATGCAAGTCTTTATTTTTATTAATTTGAACATGTGAATAATCATTTTAAAATCAATGCGTTGGTGGACTGGAAGCCAATGTAGATCAGTGAGAGTAATGGGTCAGCGGGACTTGGTGCGGGTTAGGATATAGGCAGCAGAGTTTTGAATGAACTTAAGTTTATGGGTGTTGGAAGATGGGAGGCTGGCCACGAGAGCATTGGATTAGTCAAGTCTGGAGTAACAAAAGCATAGCTGAGTGTTTTGGCAGCAGGTAAAGTGACGCAGGGGCAGAAACAGACAATATTACAGAGGTGAAAGTAGGTGGTCTTTGTGGTGGAGAGATTTATGGGATCAGACACTCAGCTCAGGGTCAAATAGGACAACGAGGTTGCAAACATGAGAGTAGCCAGGAAGGAGGATGGAATCCATGGTGAGGGAACGGAGTTTGTGGTGAGGGCCAAAGACAATGGCTTTAGTCTTCCCAATGTTTAATTGGAGAAAACTGTGACTCATCCAAGACTGGATGTTGGACAAGCACTCTGACAACACAGGCACTTGAGGAGTTGAGAGAGATGGTGATGGGGTAGAGCTGGGTGTTGTCAGCATACATGTGGAACCAAATGTGTGTTTGATGAGGGTGGCGGCATGTAGATGTAGAATAAAAACGGGCCAAGGATGGATCCTTGGTGGACTCCAGAGTAACAGTGCAGGGCGGGAATAGAAGCCATTGCGGAAGTTTCTCTATCTACGATTAGATAGTTAAGTGAGGAACCAGATGAGGGCATTCCAATCCAACTGGACATCAGCGGCGTGAAGGTGGATGATGTGGTTAAATGTGTACATTGTTATTTGTTCTTTTGTTCATCGTTCAGCATTATATTCCAGATACTCTTATTTACATTTATCCATTTCTAATGTTCCTATCTGAAGTATTTGTATTCCATGGTTTACATTGTTCAAAAGCTTAATATTTTTGTTATTCAAAACTCTAACTGCAGGCAATTATGGGTTAATGGTCCTTTCTGAAATATTTCAGTGACTGTGCTTATTTTGTTTGCTCACGTTATTTTTGTCCCTTTACTCATTTGTGTAAGCTATTTTTGGGATGTTCTTTTTATTAATATTATGTCTTTGTGTATTCTGTTGCTACTGAATGCAAATCACTCGTTATTCAAGTGCCTATGGTTCCTCTATAAAACTTAATATTTGAGCATCAAATTCTGTGTTATGTTTCTGCTTACTGGCCAAAATAGATTTAAAAAATGTCTGCCAAATTCTGTAGGTGTCATTATTACTTCTTACCTTCCCGTAACATATTTATCTGATATTATCTGAACTCCATAAGGCTGAGGTTGTTTTCTTTCCCTAGTTTAGGCTTTGTTCCCCTGTTGAGTCTATGTAAGATGGTCTCTGAGCAATATTGGTATTCTCTGCATGCTGTCTGTTTGCTCAGTGGTAGATTGTCTGTGTGGATTATTTCATTCGCTTTAGTAGTTTTTACTGTTCTGTTGCTGCTGTGATGCCTCCATTTTCTGTCCTGAGCACAGTCTCCTACCTGTAGTACTACCTTTGTTTGTGCAGGCTTTCTTGTTAACTGTTGCATTTGTATTTGTAGCATGTCTTGAAGAGGTTTTTTTCTGTGCTTTTATCTACATTTTGCCATGGTGGTTGATAAGGAATGAATAGTCTAACGGGAATTCAAAGTAGTTTTAGGTTCAGTAAGTGCTGTGTGTTCCAGCTGCAATACATTTCAGCGGAAAGTACTCTGAGTTGAAAATAATTGAAATGATAATCATTTTATTTACAAAGAAGACATAGCATAAACGTAGTGCTCATGTTCATAAATGCCTGATTGACACAGTATAGGTCGTGTACATTTGAAATTCTCACATCCGCCAACAATTTTATTCACCAATTTTATGAACTACTACAAATATCCTAATCAAATATATTTGATCTTGAAATACTAAAACAGAAAGTTTGTTAAATTGCAATTTGCATGGTCCACTTTTAATTTTGCCACAACTCCCACTCTAGACCACAAATAAACTCTCAATATGTTGATACAGTTAAAAAGGATACTGGCATTTTGAGTCATGTGACATGCCACGAGATAATTTCTGTCAGGAAAACAATTTCCCAAATGTATAACTATGGGCTCATTTTCCCCGTTCATTTGTGCCTTTTTTTTGGCGTATTTATTTTTTTCAAAGTTTCCCCCTGAGATCTGCGCCGGCGTAACTGACTTAGTTACGATTTTTATAGGCCAGGTTTTTTTACATCATAGGGGGCATTCCCTCATGTCTGCGCCGTTTTTTTCAATTGTTCGCAGTTTGGCCAACATTCGTTTCTTTTACGTCGGCCACTCCCGAAAAACCTTCTGGTGAGTTAAGAAAACCAGCGCACATTCACAAATCTGCACTGTAAGACGCTGTTATTTTTAAATCGAAGATTTTGGAGGGAGTCAAGAATACTGTCAAAATCAATAATAAAGTTCAACTTGTTTTTTACCTGTCAACATAGAAGGGTAAATTTGTTGTATTTCAGAAGTTCTCTCATTTCTTAACTCACTCACACGCCACCACCGAACGTCTTGGAAGGCTGGAGGGTTGTAGGTTTGGCCAGTAGAATCGGCCTCGCGCCCGAACACAGCGGCTCGAGGTTCGTCTACAAAACAAGACATGGGGGGGAGGAGGAGGAGAGAGAGCAAGCGAGGTGCTGATCGGAAGGCTTGGAGCCGGGGAGGAGGAAGGAGAGAGAGAAGTCACGACTCCAATTAGTAAAGGGGGGGATGGGGGGGAGAGGAGAGAGAGAAAGCGCGAGGTGCCGATCGGAAGGCTTGGAGCCCGGGGAGGAGGAGGGAGAGAGACAAGTTACAATACTCCAATTAGTAAAGGGGGGCGCGGGTGAGAGAGGAGAAGCCACATGACGTTTGGGTGTGATCCATCCATACAGAACTGGAGAGATACAACTGCAAACCTGTGCTGCCTGCTTTCCTGTTGTTTTGAACGTCTTTCAAAGGTTAAATTTAAGTATGGGGGCAATACTGACAATGCCATGCCTTGCGCGAGCCTTCTGCATCATGGTGCTACGTAGAAAACAATTGATTCGACTTCATCGCATCAGGAACATCATAGCCCCTAGGGTGCTGGGCAGGAGGCCTTACCCACCTCGGGTATATTGTTTGTACCTCCACCTGAGTGATGCAGACTGTATCAGAAGGCTGCGTTTCTGCAAAGAAGTTGTAACTGAGATCTGTGAGTTGGTCAAAGCAGACCTGCCACTTAGAAACATCAGGTGGACTGCTTTGTCAGTTGAAGTGAAGGTTACAGCTGCACTTTCATTCCATGCCTCCGGATCGTTTCAAGCTACAACTGGGGATGTGTGCACCATTTCTCAACATGCAACACATGTCTCCATTCGGCAGGTCATGGCTGCACTGTACACATGTAGGAATGACTTCATCAAGTTCCCCATGACCGCCCAAGCAATCCATGACAGGGCTGTGGGCTTCTCCAGGATTGCTGGCTTCCCAAAGGTACAAGGCTGCATTGATTTTACCCACATTGCCTTGCGAGCACCTTTGAAGGATTCCAAGATGTACAGGAACAGAAAAGGCTTCCACTCCATTAATGTGCAGCTCGTGTGTGACGACATGCATCGCATCATGTCAGTCGAAGCAAGATACCCTGGCAGCACCCATGATGCGTTCATCCTACGCGACAGCATTATATCTGCCATGTTTCAGCAGCAGCCAGAAGGGCAGAGCTGACTGCTGGGAGACAAAGGGTACGGCCTCGCCACCTGGCTCATGACGCCCCGATGCTTAATCCAAGACGGAAGCGGACCTTGAATACAACATGTCGCGCATTGCGACGTGCAGCTTCGTTGAGAGGACCATTGGCGTCTTGAAACAGTGTTTCCGATGCCTGGACCATCCCGGAGGCTACTCCCCTGAGACTGTCGGTCAGTTCATTGTTGTGTGCTGCATGCTGCATAACTTAGCCATCATGAGGCAGCAGCACCTGGTAATGGAAGAGAGTGGCTGATGATAATGATGTGGAAGGAGTAGGTGACGAGCAGGAGGAGGAGGAGGAAGAAGATGATGATGAGGATGAGGAAGCCATGCAAATGCCTGAGGCCAGAGCATGATGGCGGAGGAGGGCATGCCATCGTGCCCCTTTAACGATTGCTCGAGCCTTGCACCAGCAGCTCATCTGTGAATGCTTTACTGAGGGCTCAGCGACATCTATTCCACATGGACATGTTTACTGTTTGGAGCTATTCCGTAATGTTGTGTTGTGTTAATGATTCAGTTTTAATGTAAATATATTTTATTCAAAAGTTTATAATGTACTTAACTTAACTTTAATTAAATTATTCTTGTATCAAACTTTACCTTAATATCACTCTTTAAGATCACTTAAAAACTTTAAGATCACTTATAAACTTGTAAATTTACATAACTTACAAAAAACTTTTAATTTGAGAATAGTTACAACAGCAACAATAATAATAACAACAACAGCAGCAAAGAAAGGCTGCACCCATCTCTCATCCACCTTATTCTAAGACCGCCTGCTGTGTTCGGTCTTGGACATTCCACCACCCCTGCCCGCAGGCGGTGGCGCAGTGTTTCTGGGCTTGATACCAAGCTTATTCTTTCTAACATCTCAGGTACTGCGCACCTCTTGAGGGTGGGGGGGGCATCGACGGCAGGCGGCAAGTTGGAGGGCCCGGCTTTGGGCTCTTCAGAGACTGGTGTGGGGATTGCAGTGGGAGTGACTGTTGATTTTGTCAATGAGCACGGGGTCTGTGCGTGTTCCCTTATTGCAGCAGCTATCTCCAACATGCCGTCCCTCATGCGCTCTGACAGTGTCTCAACGACCTGCAACATTCCCTCCCTCATGTTGAGCAAAACTGTCTCAACTACCTGTGACATTCCCTCCCTCATGGTCAGTGACTTGGTTTGCACCATCTCTGACATTCCCTCCCTCATGGCCACTATTCCCTCACTGATGGCCCAGATATCGTTCCCAATTTTCGTGTCATTGCTGTTACTTCTCCCGACAGTCCCACTACCTCATCATTCACACCATTGATGGCTTCCAGGAGTGATTGGGTAAAGTCAATGGTCTCCGTACTCAATGACATCATCTGAACCACATCTGTTAGATCCTGCAGCTCAGGAGAGCGCGGTCGAACTCTCCTTCCCCTCCTCCCCACGGGTGTGGCTCGCACCCCAACACTGGGACCCGCAGCCTCGGAAAGTGGGGCCCTGGGTGTGCCTCACTGCACCTTACCACTGGACCCGCAGCCTGGGACGGTGGGGCCCTGGGTGTGCCTCACTGCACCCCACCACTGGACCCGCAGCCTAGGACGGTGGGGCCCTGGGTGTGCCTCACTACACCCCACCACTGGACCCGCAGCCTGGGACGGTGGGGCCCTGGGTGTGCCTCGCTACACCCCACCACTGGACCCACAGCCTGGGACGGTGGGGCCCTGGGTGTGCCTCGCTACACCCCACCACTGGGACCCGCAGCCTGGGACGGTGGGGCCCTGGGTGTGCCTCGCTACACCCCACCACTGGGACCCGCAGCCTGGGACGGTGGGGCCCTGGGTGTGCCTCGCTACACCCCACCACTGGGACCCGCAGCCTGGGACGGTGGGGCCCTGGGTGTGCCTCGCTACACCCCACCACTGGGACCCGCAGCCTGGGACGGTGGGGCCCTGGGTGTGCCTCGCTACACCCCACCACTGGACCCGCAGCCTGGGACAGTGGGGCCCTGGGTGTGCCTCGCTGCACCCCACCACTGGACCCGCAGCCTGGGACGGTGGGGCTCTGGGTGTGCCTCGCTGCACCCCACCACTGCTACCCACAGCCTAGGACGGTGGGGCCCTGGGTGTGCCTCGCTGCACCCCATCACTGCTACCCGCAGCCTAGGACGGTGGGGCCCTGGGTGTGCCTCGCTGCACCCCACCACTCAGACCCACAACCTCGGAAGATGTGAAACCATGGAATGTCCCACCAACACTCAAACCACTAGTCACGGAAGGGACTGTCACCTCCATGAGCGGCACCTCCTCCAAAGTCAGTACAACAGTAGGAGCTCCATCCCCTCCCCCTGCCCCTCACCCCCATGCTCTTGGTCTGGAGCGTTGGATTGGAAGATGTTCTCTTCTTCCGGCTCATCCTCGTCTGAATCTTCTTCTGCATTGTCAGGGTTGGCCTCAAGTTCTGCAAAAGATAACAGAACAGTCAAATGGTTAGCAGCAGAGGAGGGGGCAGGGTGGGTGGCATGAGTAGGCTCACACAGCATAGGCCAGGCAGCAGGCTGATTTGAAGGACCATGATGAATTTGCAGGACTTACCCTCTCCCTCCAGTGTGGGCCCCAGCTTGTGCAGTACTGATTGCTTTTTTCCAGGCAGGACCCATCAAAGCAGTGACCCAGGGGTGTCAGTGGTGCAGATTTTCTGAGCCTCCTCCTGTTCGAGTTCTTTCCCTTTTATTGGGCCCAAATTTTCCCATGAGTTGCATCGTTTTTTTTGGTGTAACTTGATTTTTCTGATATACCTGAAAAGTTGCAAATATGGCCATTTAATTTGCGCCAGTGTAAGTGAGTTAGTTAGGTTTTTTGTTAGGTCAGTTTTTTTTTCAAAAGGGGGTGTTCCCAGTCACTTACACCATTTATGCCAATTTGTCGAGAAAAAAGTTGAACTAAACTAACTTAGGGCAGCGTATGTGTCCACTTTTGTCCGCACAGAAAGACCTTACTGACAGTTAAAGAATCGGTGCAAGTAACAACATTTCAAGCACCACCAAGCACCAAACAAAGCACAAAAGGTAATAAGCAATTAATTAACAAATAAAATAGAAGCAACCCTGCACCTAAAGCACCAAGACCACAGTAATAAGCAATCAATAAATAAAAAATAGAAGGAACCCTGCACCTAAACAGCATTTCAAGCACCACCAAACACCAAAGAAAGCACAAGCAGTAATAACAATTCCATAAAAAATAAAGAAGTGAAGTAAATAATTAAAGTAACACATAAAAGTACTGCATCAAATCCTACCTTAAACTGAAGGCTGGCCGTGCTGGAGTCCGTTCGGCCTGGGCAAGGTGCGGGACACCGGCAAGCCCTTCGGCCAGGGCAAGAATCGGGAGAACGTGGCAGGCTGTCGGGGGGAGAGAAACGGAGAAAACGCGGCAGGCTGTGGGAGGGAGTGTGTGGGAAATGGGGGAGAGTGAGAAAGAACGCGGCAGGCTGTGGGAGGGGCGGGGTGGGGGAGGAGGGAGAAGGCAGAACTCTGCAGGCTGTGGGGGCGGAGGGGGGGCGGTTGCTGACAAGGAGGGATAGAGAAGTCATATGACTGAAGGGGGAGGGAAGAGAACAAAAGACCTTTGGGTTTCTTACCTTTTTTGGTGAGTGAGAAGAGCTGGGCTGTGTGTTGTGTTAATGGAACATGATACAGTTTCAATGTAAAAAATATTTTATTAAAAATGTTAGAATATACACTTTAGTATAATAAAATAATTTTTTTTAATCAAACTGTACTTTAATATGACTCTTTAAGATCACTTAAAAGCTTTAAGATCACTTATAAACTTGTAAAGTTACAAAAGTTACAAAACAATTTCAATGTGAAAAATCTTACACTCTAAAATCACTTAAACTTAAGATCACTTTTCAGGGACGAAATTAAATAACTTACAAAATGTGAGAACATTTACATTCTAAGATCACTTAAAACCCTAAGTTCACTTATAAGTTGTAAAGTTACAAAACTCACAAAACAATTTCCATTAGAAAAAACTTACACTAGAAGATCACTTAAAAACTTTAAGGTCACTTTAGTCTTGTAAAGTTACATCACTTACAAAACAATTTACATTTGAAAACAGTTACAAGAATAAAATCAACAACGACAACAAAAACAACAGCAGCAAAGAAAGGCTGCACCCATCTCAGATCCACATCTCAGAATGCGCAATGCTTCATGGGTGATGGTGGTGGTAGAGGGGGGTGGGGGTTACGGCTTGGGTCTCTCCAGAGACTAGTGCGGGGATTGCCGTGGGAGTGGCAGTGGATTGGCTTGGCTGTGTTCCCTTATTGCAGCAGCTACCTCCCTGATGGCCTGTGCCGTCGTTCCCACTGCCTCTGAAATGCCCTCCCTCATGTCCCGTGACATTATTGCTATTTCTGCTATCAGTGTCATTACCTCATCACCCACCCCACTGCCTGTGATCACGAATGATCGGGTAAGCTCATTGGTCTCCGTACCCAATGCCATCACCTGAGCCACATCTGTTGCACCCTTCAGCTCAGGACAGCGTGGTACATTTCTCCTTGGCCTCGCCCTGGGTCTGTCTAGTGGAACCCCTCCAGTGTGAGGCGCAGGTTGGGAAGGTGTGGCCATGGGGGTTATAGGCTGCATTCCACCAGCACTGGGAGTTGCAGGCTGGGACAGTGGGGCCCTGGGTGTTCCATGCTGCATTCCAGCAGGAGTGGGCCCAGAACCTCGGACGGTGGGCCCCTGGGCATTCCAGCAGCACTGGGAGGCGCAGGCTGGGATATTGGGGCACTAAATGATCCATACTGCATTCCAGCAACAACCTCTGGACTTTCGAAAGCATCCAATGTCGGACCAAACCTTAAACCAATATGCAGGGACTGGGACGAGCTGAAACCACAGAATGTCGAACCAGACCCTAAACCACTATGCAGGGACTGGGATGAGCTGAAACCATGGAATGTCTAACCAGACCCTAAACTACTATGCAGGGACTGGGCCACGCTCAAACCATGGAATGACAAATCAGAAATCATGGAAGTGCTTGGCAACGCAAGTTCAAGATTTTCCCCTTCATACCTCTCCATGGCCACCCACTCCCCCCTACAAAGTTGGTCTGGCTCACCCGCATCTGAATCTTCTTCTGTATCTTCAGGATTGGCATCAGGTTCTGCAAAATATAACAGAACAGTCAAATGGTTAGCAGCAGAGGAGGGGGCAGGATGGGTGGCATGAGTAGTCTCACACATAGCAGGCCAGGCAGCAGGTTGATTTGAAGGGCCACGAGTAATTTTCAGTACTTACCCTCTCCCTCACGTGTGGGCCCAGCTTGTGCTGTACTGATTGGTTTTCTCCAGCTAGGACCCATCAAAGCAGTGACCCTCTACTCCGAGGGTGTCAGTGGGTGCAGATTTGGCGGGCCTCCTCCTGTTCGAGTTCTTTCCCTTTTGTTGTGGGCCAATTTCTTCTGCAAAGATTAAAACATAACTTGTTAGAGAGGGTGTCTTTCTGCTGGGTGGAACATACACAAATGGTCACATTTACAGATGCAATTCCATTGACAAATGAAAATATTACTTACACTAACTGCTTGACCAAGGTCCTGCCATTTCTTTTTACACTGCCTTCCACTTCTCGTGGTATTCACCACTGCGCAGTAATCTTCTGCAAGTTTGTTCCAGCGTTTATTAATTTCTTTGGGTGGCACTTTTGCGTGACCTCTGTTGCTCGTATCCAGCTCCTGTCATCGTTCCTCGATTATATTCACTAGTACCTCCACTTCTTGATGCGTGAAATTCTTTGTTTAGAAGGATGAGTGGGGATTTCATAGAAACATATAAAATTTTGATGGGACTGGACAGGTTAGATGCAGGAAGAATGTTCCTGATGTTGGGGAAGTCCAGAACCAGGGGACTCCATAAGGATAAGGAGTGAGCCATTTAGGACTGAGATGAGGAGAAACTTCTTCACTCAGAGAGTTGTTAACCTGTGGAATTCCCTACCGCAGAGAGTTGTTGATGCCAGTTCATTGGATATATTCAAGAGGGAGTTAGATGTGGCCCTTACAGCTAAAGGGATCAAGGGGTATGGAGAGAAAGAAGGAAAGGAGTACTGAGGTGAATGATCAGCCATGATCATATTGAATGGTGGTGCAGGCTCGAAGGGCCAAATGGCCTACTCCTGCACCTATTTTCTATGTTTCTATGTTTCGTTCTTGGGACGCGGTGTTGCATTGCTCTATTGAATTGACACTCAGTGATTTTTAAAAACACAAAGCAATGAATTATTCTCAACTATGCAGCACTTCTTGTGGAGGTTTAGCAGCTGATTTCTTGCAGAATATTCCAAACAGCACTCCTATAGCTTTAAAAACATCAAGCGGGCAGCCAAAACTCAGTGAGAGGTTCTCCCTTTAAAAATGGCCGATTGCCTATGTTAATGCCCCACTGAGCATGCGTGAACGCTGCAACACACCTGCGTGTGCTGCCGGCACTCATACAGTCACTCTGATTAGGCCCTGCCCTCCTGCCAGCTCTGCGCGGCCAGCACGGACCTAGCTCTGCCCCCCTCTCTTCATTGTACGCTACGCCAGCTCCAGAAATGGCCTGAGAAGCGGCCATGATCGCAGCAAGTTTTTTCGGCGCAGCTTTTGAGGTAAAAAGTCGGTGGGGGGCTCGGAGATGTGCGGTTTTAGACCGAGGGCCAAATTTGGGCCCTAGATGTGCCACCTTCCTCTGCAAAGATAAAAGTGCAACTTTTTAGAGAGGATGCCTTTCTGCTGAGTGGGACATACAGCTGGTCACATTTACAATTGCAATTCCATTGAATAAATGAAAATATTACTTATACTAACTACTTAACCAAGGTCCTGCCATTTCTTTTTACACCGGCTTCCAGATTTCATGATGGTCACCATTGCTCAATAATCTTCTGCAACTTGGTTCTAGCGTTTCTTCATTTCTTTGGGTGGAACTTTTATGTGACCTGAGCTGGTATCCAGCTCCTGCCATCTGTTCTAAATCACAGTAACTAGTGCCTCCACTTCTTCCTGTAAGAACTTCTTGGTCCTTGAACCACGTTGCATCTTGTACTGCTCCAGCTGCGATTTTCCCAATGATCTCACACAGCATTCCTTCTCACACACACAACTGGCTCTTTAAAAATGGCCGATTGCCAAATCCGAGCTGTACGGAGCATGCGCGTCCATTGGAACGACGTCAAAAATGTAACTTTTTTTTCAATGCATGCGCAGAAGGTGCGGCTTTGCTTTTTGGCACAGACAGCAGGCTCCACGCCCTCGAGGTGACTGGACACGCTGCACGGCGCCAAATTCAAATTATACATCGGGGAAACTTTGGCAAAATATTCCTGGCACATTTCTGACCTAGAAAAACTGACGTAACTCTGGCAATACAGGCTCGGGGAAAACTGAGCCCTATGTTTGTACACAGCTATGATTTGTGGTTGAATAAGCACAATTTGAATTTAAATGGATAGATTTATAACAGTAAGGGCTGGATTCTTTCCCACAATCCTGCTCGTAATTGGACGGGACCTCGGCAGAGAATAAGGGAATATTTGGACTGCGAGGCTTAACACCACCTCAAACCCCTGACCACGATTTCCCTCCTCCCGGCCTTGCCAGTACCACTGCTGGCTGCTTCTCTCCAACTCACTACATGCAAATGGTGGTGAAGGGAAGGGCTTGGCCTGGTCACCAATGAATTTCCCTCCTATCTGACTCATTTACCAGGGCTGCCACGAGGAAGGTGGTGGCAGACCCCAGGAAATAATTGTAAAGACTCCAAGGATCTCTGTAGATATCCCCTCCCCCTACTATTCTGACTCAGCACTTTCTTACTGAGGGTTTCGGTCTTGGCCGAGGCTTTCAGAGGGTGTAGTCTTTGAGGCGCGTCTTCACCTTTAAGGCCTCTTGCTGCCTCTTCTGGTGCTACAGGGGTGTTGCTGCTGCAGTACTAACTGGATTTTAATACAAGTTGGAGGGAGGCTTGATTCAAATTGATAAGCTACTTTATGCCATCATCATCATCATCATCATCATCATAGGCAGTCTCTTGGAATCGAGGAAGACTTGCTTCCACTCTTAAAATGAGTCCTTAGGTGGCTGTACAGTCCAATATGAGAGCCACAGTCCCTGTCACAGATGGGACAGATAGTCATTGAGGGAAGGGGTGGGTGGGACTGGTTTGCCGTTGCCTGCGCTTGATTTCTGCATGCTCTTGGCGATGAGAATCGGGGTGCTCAGCGCCCTCCCGGATGTACTTCCTCTTCTTAGGGCGGTCTTTGGCCATGGATATAGTAAAATGCGCATATAAGCAAACTTATGATCAGATTCACTTAGTTCATTCAGTAAGACTCATCTTCCCATAATGATATAAAATAATGAAAATATTACATTACCCCACTTCAGTGGGTTATCCTACTGGAGTTGAACAGATAAAATCCTTTACATTCTGCTCTCCACCCACGGAAAGACCTCCTCTCCTTGCGGTCTTTTGTCTTTGCTGTACTTGCTTTTTTTTTGTCTGACTCCAGTGCCTGCTTTTAGCCAACTTGACTATTGACTATTCCCCAGGTGGAACTGACCAACCTAAATTGATGAATACGGTTTTGATGAAGGGTCCACACCTGAAATGTTAACACCTCTGTTTTCTTCACAGTTGTTGCCTGACCTGCTGAGTGTCTACATTATTTTCTGATTTTGTTGCCATGATTCCTGCTGAGTTCAAATGAATGGAGCTTTCTCAAGAGCAATGAATGTGAGTGATCATTGGAAAGTCAAACTATCTTTCATTGTTTCCAAGATTCTGGTCCAGAACACCGTTGTGAAAACTAATCTACACCTGCCAGCTCTGCTGTCCTGTGAATTTATACCCTTCAGAGCTAAGTTTAGAGCTCGGTTTAGCTCAAGCATACCATTGTTAATATATTAGACCAAGGTGTCTCCATAGCAGCATAGTCGGGAATCCTGAAATGTGACAGTTACATTAACCACTTTTATCCAGGTGATCCATTTTACAGCTGCACATTACATCGGTCAACAAGTTAAATTGTGACTGGATATCGGGTAGTAAAAGGTGCAGGGCTATAGTGACAGGTAAACAGATAACCGTTTCCTGTGAGTGCACAGCCACACTCTCATACTGTTGCATTAAGACAGGCCTGTGTGTGAATTATTTGCTATGAATGTACTATTGTTTCAGAAGTGCACAGGTATTTAGAATCTATTTAGAATTGCAACATGAGAGGAACTGGGTCATGTAGTGGGTTGACAGTCGCCTTTCCTCTCTCGGATCGGGGTTCAAATTAATGAATGTGTCCTCTGTCTGTTTGCGTTAAGAGTCCGATATGAAATAAGTTTGAACACGATCCTACAGCGTAAGCTGCCCCTAATTTTCATTAATTAGCAATGTCACTCTAATGAGCCTAAAAGATATTTGGTCTGGGAAATGGGAAGAAAAGGTGCCTTTTAGGATTGAATCACATTATTGAGGAAAAGTAGAGGGAACTTTATTCTGTATCTAGCTATGCTAAATATGCCCTGAAATGGAAAGTGTTTCATTATCCAGCAACAACATCCTCACTTTGATGAGCAAACAATTAAAAAATGGCATGTAATTGTTTTTGCCATTACTGTAAATAAGCATGAAATATTTTGATGTCATAACTGACTTAATCACATAAGGTAAATAGACTCAAATCTATTTAATTACTTTAAAAAAAAGGAATAGCATGGATTGTACTTTTGAGAGTTGTCAATATTCAGGTGAGCAACAATCCTGGGTGATTGCAAATTCCAAAATAGAATGGATGTGCATTTTATGCTTGCTATATCAAATTTTGTATGGTCAGCAGGAGACCAAGTGATAAGCTAAATGTGCAAGTTAAATTCAAGCAACTGGACTTGTTTTGCTAAAATATTTATTGTGCATTTAATATCAAAATCAGTTAAAGTTATTTCTCAGTCCTTCTGAACTTGTTCTACAGAGAAAAGAAGAACCCCTAACACTCAATCCTTTGCCAATCCAACATCAAAGAAAGCTCAGTAAATACCATGAGGTGGGGGAGGTGTGGGGGTTGTTGCTTTATGTAAGCAACATCATGAATGCAGCAGAAGAATGCTTATTGTAAACGCATTCTAAAAGAACAAGTTTACGATGCTACTAGAAATGGCAATCCGAGAAAATCTTCTGTCCATTTGGGTAGATCAAATATTTCTGTCTGTCAGCCAATAGACTACCACAAGCAGAGCTGCCACTATAATATAGAGATTAAAATGAGTAGAGTACATTGGAGAACTTAAATAACATCAAATCATATGATTTGCTTTGTTTGGCACAAAACAATCACATCAGGGAAATTCAACCCACAGAAACAATGCAAATGTTTGCATGACCACTCACTCACAAGAATTAAAGGGGCAAGACTTTCCAATAGGTGGCTGGGGCCCCAAAAAATGGGCTATGTTCCAGCGATGTGGGACGTTTCGGCCGTGCTGATCGCCAGCACATCACCCATTTTGTTTTGCGATTTTCCACTCGGCCTTACCCCAGCGATCTCAAATGGGCGATCTGATTTTTCGGCGATCTCACGATCGCCCAAAGAAAACGGAAGTCAAACGGAAGTCATAGAAAAAAAATGCTTCCCTAGCAACGCAATTGTGCGCATGTGTGGGATGTTTTTTTTTGGTTGATTTTTTTTGCCGTGTTTCAAGAGGTCAGGGGTCATCGCACATGCTCAGAAGCACAGGGAGGGTCAGAGAGAGTGGGAAAGAGAGAAGGAGAGAAGAGAGGCTTGTGTGTTTGTTCTGTGGTTAGTAGTTATATTTGAAGGAAAAACTGAGAAATCTGACAAATTTGACAGATCTGATAGATCTTTTCATTTCATTTCATTTCATTTCTTAAAATAATGGAAAAGTAGGGAGAAAGAGAAAGTGAAAGGAGATGGGCTAAAGCCTTTAGCGAGGAGGCCAACGAGGCCCTTGTAAATATTGTAAGTACAAGATGGGAGGATTGACATGGGTTGGGCAGGGGAAACCTCCACCCCGGGCATATCAGAGAATATAGTTTGAGATTGCCGATATAGTAACATCGGCATCAAATGAAGTATGGACTCCAGACCAGTTCCGTAAGAGGGGGAACAGCCTGCTGGCAGCAGCCAGAGTAAGTTGCATTTTATATTTAAAATCATACATATGTATTATTTAAATGATGTTTATAAATTTTAATTAAAATCTTCAATGTAATTTCTTTATAATATAAAATAATTAAATTAGTAATTAATTTATGCATCCTAACACTAAGTTGAATCTTATAGTATGAAAAATTATTCATATGCAATGCAATGTTAATTATTAATTGAACATTTAAATCTGTCAGTCTTAAATGTTTATTGTCAAGTCCATTAGCTTATGCCGTGCAATGTTATCTTATCATTTGCAGAAGAAGATATCTATCAACCATGCGGAGCAAAGGAGGACGGGCAGCGGCTCCACTATGGTACATGCGCTGAATCAATACGAGGAGCTTGCGGTGGCTTTGGTGGGGCCTGAAAGCCGCTCAGTCATGACCCGTGGTGTGGCCGAACCCACCCTTGAGTCTCGTGAGTAATGGGAACTGTGCACTGTGCAATGTGTCAAACAATTCTAAATACATACTAAAAATATCGTAGTTATGCATGTAATGTTATGCAATTATAATTCAATAATTTTTATGTACTCTTGATCTACGAATGAGGCCATGTTAGCCCTGGTGAAGCTTTTTTGGGGTTTTTGAAAAGTATTGCAATGTTTTGGGTTATTGAAATATTGATCTGTATTGATATGTATTGTTATAAGTTGTTTAGAAATTTCATTCGTCTTTCTAAGGTCAGTGTCCGTTGAGTCCGTTAAATCAGCGGAGACATCCACAACTCCCGATCCTTCAAACAGCTTGCAGGAGGAAGTAACCGAAGAGGAGGCAGATATTACTCAAGTTGAGCAGGAGCAAGAGGAGGAGGAGGAGGAGGAAGATGATGAGATTGTTTTTGTGGGGGGGGGGACAATCTGCGGCCATCTCTATTGAGATGGATGATGCACCGGGACCAAGCGGTGTGCAGGTGGTGACACCAAGGCGTGTAATGTTGCAAACGCCGATCCCACGGAGGTCCGGTCAGCGGGATGAGCAATCGCCTACCATGGAGGGCCAGACTGAGAGCTTATTATCCCTGTGCAGGGAGACGGTCACGATTGGTCGTGACTTTATCCAGGGTTTCGTGGGATTCTCTGCAAACTGGAGCCAGTTCTCCGCGAACTGGAGCCAGTTTCCAGCAATCTGGAACGAGTTCTGCACAAACTTCTCCAACTGGTCTTCTGAGCAAGCACAGACTGCAAGGTAGATGTTGGAGGCCATTCGGCAGCAGACAGCCGCAACCAATGCCCTACAGCATACGTTGCTGGCTGGACACGGCACTGCACCCCAAGGTGTCGTGTCAGCTCGTAGCGAGACCCTGAGCACGCAAGCGAGTACGGAGGACACAGTTGCTCCTGACTCGGAAGTGGAGCCTCAGGCTTCTGCTTCCACTCCGTCACCTCCACCAGGGCAGAAAGTCTTGCCGTCCCACACTGCACGATGTCTTGGTGTCAGTCTGCATAGACCAAAACGGGCGGGTGGGGTATGAACACGGGGTGGGACAGGATCTGGAGAGAAATGTGGTCGCAGGTCGGGAGGGGGGAGTGTTTCCAAAAGTTTATTCGTTCAATGTTCAATGTTAAATGTTCAAAGTTCAATGTTCTTATTTTGTTAATTGTTAACGTTTTGGGGATTTGAAGGAAGGGTGGGTTGGTGCGGGGGGTGGGGTTTGGAGGGAGCGTACAGTTAAAACGTTTATTAAAAATTCATTTTTTTATCTTTGTTAATAAAAAAAAATGTTTTAATTCAAAAAATGTTGTGTCTTCTCTCTTACATTAGTTACATTAATTATCAACTTTACAGTTATTAATCCATATTTGTTTATTCTTTTACTATACCAGTACTTTACTTAAACTTAAACTTTATTTAAACTAAGCATAAATTCCGATGATAGGCCAGTGCAGGCAAGACAACAAGGAAATCCCACGCAAATGAAACTTTTGATTAACCCTAACTGTAAATCAACATTTGAATATCCATATTTAGCGAGTGGAACCCCTTTCTGTTATGAAAGATCTCCACATTCTTTAAGGGTGCTTTCAGGGCAATGTGCGTACAGTCTATTGCTCCCTGCATCTTGGGGAAGTCTGCTATTCTCGAGAAACCCAAAGTCCTCTCGGTCTGTGCCTCCCTGGTCATTGTGAAGCTTATGAAATCCTTCCACGAGCATAAAGAGCTTCAGTCACCTGTCAAATCAGCAGTGTGTAGCGTGCTGAGAGATATGGCAGATGTCAACAGCTGAAGCCTGAAAAGATCCCGATGCGTAGAAGGCTAGAGCAGCAGTAACCTTCACCTCAACGGACAATGCGGTTCTGATGGTGCTGGAAGGCTGCAGATCACCCTTGACGAGTTGACATATCTCATCGATGACCTCCTTCCGGAATCGCAGCCTCCTAAGACAAGCATTTTCAGACAAGTTCAGATAAGATAGCTTTGCCTAGTATCTTCGTTGGCTATACGGTCTCCTCCTCTGTCTTCGTCTCCGTCTACGCATTACTGCACCACCTCTTCGATTGATCCTTTCAGTAACCAGGGTGTGAGCAGTTGCAATTAAAGGCAGGGAAAGCATAGGCCCCATAATCACTATCAATAATTACTTTCACTAATTTTAATAATCTCTCTACTCTATACTCTCTAATCACTGTACTCTGCCCTCTCTGTACTCTCTACGCTGTATACCAGTCAGTTTGAGAGGCCCCAACAATATCATTAAATAACTTATCTATGTAAAAACTATTTACAAAATAATTTCAATATATAAATGCTTTATTCAAAAAATAAATTGATAATACCTCCTTATATTCCCTGTTCCAATATTCCAATATTCTGAGTACAATTATCTTTAAATTAAATCTCTAAATAATTCACAACTAATCCTCCACTCTTCCTCTGATGTTCAAAATGGTATCCTTAGTGCCCATTATCCTTCTCTTAGGCAGAAAAAGCAACTATTTCTCAGCACTCTTTTGGGCCTTGCATCGGCCCAGCAAAGTGCATGCTAGGTGCTGAAACTTGGGATGGGCCTTGTGTGGGCGATCATTTCAGCGATCATCTTGGCGATCAAAGTGGAAACTTAGGCACATGTTTTTCCGGCAATGTTTTGGGCCTAGTTTTCTCTTTTTGCACAAAATGGGCAATAGAGGTCCGTTTTGGGCCATAGATGGGCCATAGATGGGCGATGTGAAGTGGAAAGTCTAGCCCAAGGTTTCTGATGAACATTGCAGCACAACTATGCAGGCACCAGTAACTTAACAAATTAATGAAGCAACAACCATATCAAAAAAAATCTATAAATTAATATAAAAGCAGGCAACCTGTGAACTAATGAATTAATAGAGGACTGGCTACCAGCAAATCAATATATTCATAGAGCAGAAAGTCCAGCAAATTAATAAGTTAATGCAGCAGTGGGAACACCATGACTAATAAATCAATAGAGCAACAGCCACCATCAAATCCAAAAAATAATATAGTGAACATCAGAATAAAGGCAAATTAAAAAATTAATACAGTAGCGGGCACACCATCAAATTAATACGCTAACAGATCAGTAGGCGCCGGTGAATTAATAAATTAATCGAACACTTAACACGAACAAATCAATAAGTTAATAGAGTGGGCATCAGCAAATTTTAAAAAAATAGCAATGAGCATGGCACATAACAGCAAATCAATAAATTAATGGAGAAGTAGGAACACACCTTTTATGAATACAAATTATTTTCGAAGAGTGGTAACAGAGAGAAAAAGTAAAGGACAATTTCTCACAGTGGTTGGAAGTGTTTCACAGGATTCTGTTCTGTCTATTTATGATGGCCATCTTCCTGCAGGTTTGTGTCACAGCTGGCTTGGAGGCAGAACTGGGATGGGAATGGGGAGGAGACAGGAGAATGGAGGCATGGAGAGGTCTAAACAGCACAAGAGAGGAATCAGGCTGAGCAGGGAAGGAGCAGAACCGAAGGCCGATGACCTTTAATCTGGGTGTGATGGCAGGTTGGTTTTTGGAGAGCCAGGTGTCAGGTGTGGGGCCAGAGAGGAATGGAGCTGAACAGAAGGAGATCTATTTCTTGGAGGCTCAAGTGTAAGCAGTGGTGCTGAGCATGAGGGTAGAGACAGAGATAGGGAACAACAAGAAACAGAGGCAGACGGGGAGAGAGAGAAAGAAGGAAACGGGATACGGAGATACCTGTCCAAGAGCTGCTCATAAGACACCAAATTCCATTTTTGTAGAAATCTCTCCGTAATTTATACACCAATGCTGCCAGACTTGTGACCACACTTCCTTCCAATAATGTCCACATTGAGCCCTCAGCTTCAGAATACTCTGAAATTGCCATTTGCTCCGTGGTGTTCTGCAGGCTACCCTCTATGTAATACACTGATTTGTCAACCTGATGTGTAACCCTCTCACATGCCTACACAGATGTTGGAGCAACACTGCTGTATATTCACCGATAATCCATGCACTGAGCTATGAGGATTAATCAATGCAGCTCAGCATGTAGGTATGAATCCTGGATTGCCGATCCCCACTGCACCCTGCCACCCGCCCCATTCCTCCTGTTGTTGCTTGTCTGCTGCCCTCTCTACTTGCTGCTCTTCACTGGTCCTCACTGCTACTCCCAGTGCTCTCTCCTGACTGTCCTATCAATTTACACATATATGGACAGGTGCTTACCTCAAGTGAGTGATTGATGCTGAAGTGATGGGCTGCTTCCCTGGGAGACCTCTATGCAAAAATAAAGGGAACACATGTTAGCATGGTGAACTTGGCCAATGGCAATGCAGAGAATAGCAAGTTTTCTGTAGTGTCTTGCAGCAGAGGGACAGACCGACTGAGTGTTGGGTGCTGGCAAGAAAATTAAGTTGAACTCAACCCTTAACGTATTGGGTTGGCACAAAGTCACCAAACTCTTCCCCACTCACTCTATCAGTAACTTCTACAAGAAATATTTGGATGGCTTACTTCTTGTAGCATCTGAGACATTGCAGATTGGCTGGTCTTCCACCAGTGTGGGTTCTCTGCTGATAGTTATATTCATCTTTCTGCTTTGAAAAGAGAAGAAAGGAACCCTTTAAACATGAGGAGGTAATGATGAGCAGGCTACATTCCACCTGGTACGGAAGGCTATTCAGACAGCATACAAGTAGTTCTAGCAAGCATATAGTGAGGTGGTGAGGAAACATGCCAGAGCTGTCTGAGTGTGCAGCAGCCGATCCTTCTGCCAGTCACCGAGCTGCAGGTGCACCTTCAGATAATTAAGAATTTTAAGTGAGAGACAGGGACAGTGCTTTGCACATTTATATATGTGATCACATATTGTGGGCTGAGTACTTACATAGAATTAGATAAATTATAAAATGGAACAGGCCGTTTGATCCAACCAGCCCATGTTAGTGTTTAGAAATAGAGAAATTACAACATGCTGTGGTGCAGAGGGATCTGAGGGTCCTTGTGCATGAATCCCAAAAGGTTAGTTTGCAGGTGCAGCAGGTAATCAGGAAGGCGAATGGAATGTTGGCCTTCATTGCGAGAGGGATGGAGTACAAAAGCAGGGAGGTCTTGCTGCAACTGTATAAGGTATTGGTAAGGCCGCACCTGGAGTACTGCGTGCAGTTTTGGTCACCTTACTTAAGGAAGGATATACTAGATTTGGAGGGGGTACAGAGACGATTCACTAGGCTGATTCCAGAAATAAGGGTTACCTTATGATGATACATTGAGTAGACTGGGTCTTTACTCGTTGGAGTTCAGAAGGATGAGGGGTGATCTTATAGAAACATTTAAAATCATGAAAGGGATAGACAAGATAGAGGCAGAGAGGTTGTTTCCACTGGTAGGGAAGTTTAGAACTAGGGGGCACAGCCTCAAAATACGGAGGAGCCAATTTAAAACCGAGTTGAGAAAGAATTTCTTCTTCCAGAGGGTTGTGAATCTGTGGAATTCTCTGCCCAAGGAAGCAGTTGAGGCTGGCTCATTGATTGTTTTCAAGTCAAAGATAGATAGATTTTTAACCAATAAGGGAATTAAGGGTTACGGGGAGAGGGCGGGTAAGTGGAGCTGAGTCCACGACCAGATCAGCCATGATCTTATTGAATGGCGGAGCAGGCTCGAGGGGCTAGATGGCCTACTCCTGTCCCTGATTCTTATGTTCTTATATCAGAGTCAGACCACGCTCATGACCAGTGGGTGGTGGAATGGTTGAAGATTTACAGGGCCATATTGTTTGTATTAAATATTGTTCATTTAAGCATTTACTGTTAAATAAAATGTTGTTTTATAGCCTGAGCCTTGGGCTGATAGAATGTATAAACTTCCATCTTCCTAAGTTGAGATAACATGATGGCAGGTTATATATTCCAATAAGCCAGAGGCTTCTCTGACTGCTGGGGTTTGCTACATTTATCTTGATATTGGATAGGTAATGGCGCACTCTGAATCATAAGGGACACAAGGTCCGCTTACAGGAGTGACCTGTGATGCTGAGCCTGAGGAAGATATCTAGCATAATATCTCAAAAATATAACTGTGGTAGCAACTTTATGGAGTAACTATCATACCAAAAGGATATTCTAATGTTTTGAAGTTAATGCAAATTGAACAGTAAGAAGCTATTTTAAAATGACTGTAAGGGCTCAGAAAAAAATCTGAGAGCAACAGTTAGCCTATTTGATTGCAACAGAAAAAGAATGTGCCAACTGATTAGAAGTGTTGAACTTGGAGGCTGCAAAGGAACCGAGGAGAAAGAATGCCACAAACTTGAAGAGGGAAGGAAATTCACAGTCAGTGTAGATATTGTCGAGTACTCCTAATGGGCTGCAAAATTTACCCTTTTATTCTCTGTCAGCAGGTGGTGAATGTAAGCAGCAATCATTTCCTACTGGGCTGGTAAACAAGATAACATTCTGAATCTACTGCATAACATGCAATACACTGGCAAAAACTGATCACTCACTCAAGTGGCACTATCTGATTCTTTGATCAACTGTAAATATCTGCAATGCACTCTGTAAGTTGTGTGAAATTTATGGTCTGCATAACATCATCATCATCATAGGCAGTCCCTCGGAATTGAGGAAGACTTGCTTCCACTCCTAAAGTGAATCCTTTGGTGGCTGAACAGTCCAATATGAGAGCCACAGACCCTGTCACAGGTGGGACAGACATTCGTCGGGGGAAGGGAGGGGTGGGACTGATTTGCCGCACGCTCCTTCCGCTGCCTGCGCCTGACCTCTTCACGCTCGCGGCATTGAGATTCGAAGACGTCAACGCCCTTCCGGATGCACTTTCTCCCCCGAGGGCGGTCTTCTGCCAGGGACCCCCAGGTGTCAGTGGGGATGTTGCACTTTATCAAGGAGGCTTTGAGGGTGTCCTTATAACATTTCCGCTGCCCACCTTTGGCTCGTTTGCCATGAAGGAGCTCTGCATAGAGCAATTGCTTATGGAGTCTTGTGTCTGGCATGCGAACTATATGGTCAGTGCTTCAATGCTGGGGATGTTAGTCTGGGTGAGGACACTGATGTTGGTGCGCCTGTCCTCCCGGGGGATTTGCAGCATCTTGCGGAGACATCACTGGTGATATATCTCCAGCGACTTGAGGTGTCTTCTGTACATCGTCCATGCCTCTGATCCATACAGGAGGGCGGGTATTGGAAACATAGAAACATAGAAAATAGGTGCAGGAGTCAGCCATTCAGCCCTTCGAGCCTGCACCACCATTCATGGCTGAACATGCAACTTCAGTACCCCATTCCTGCTTTCTCGCCATACCCCTTGATCCCCTAGTAGTAAGGACTACATCTAACTCCTTTTTGAATATATTTAGTCAATTGGCCTCAACAACTCTCTGCAGCAGAGAATTCCACAGGTTCACCACTCTCTGGGTGAAGAAGTCTCTCCTCATCTCGGTCCTAAATGGCTTACCCCTTATCCCTAGACTGTGACCCCTGGTTCTGGACCTCCCCAAAATTAATAAGAACATAAGAACATAAGGACATAAGAACATAAGAATTAGGAACAGGAGTAGGCCACCTAGCCCCTCATGGCTGATCTGGCCGTGGACTCAGCTTCACTTGCTATAGCCCTGTAGACCATGAGCTTGGTGATAGGCTTGAGGGCCTGATCTTCGAACACTCCTTTCCTCAGGCGGCCAAAGGCTGCACTGGCGCACTGGAGGCGATGATGATAAAAGGCTCCCGAGACATAACAAGAGGACCAATCTCTGAGAGCATATCAAGGGGTGTTGATGAAAGACTTGACAATAGTTTGTTTGACATCTCATATGTTTACTGCAGTTGCATAAAAGAGGGTCATCTGCTGCACAAAGTGTTATTCTCATAATAAAGTAATGTAATGAAGTACTATGGACATGAGTGAGTGTGACCTTAGCTCCTTTATTCAAACTCCAGATTGTGGTACAGCATGGGAGACCTGCTTATATACAGTGCTCCCAAGGGATGCTGGGATTCCTTGGGACTCCAACAGGTATACCCTCTGATGGCGGTATGATGCTGGTTACATAGGGTTGCATACATAACATCAGTCCCTCCCAAAGTCAATAGTACACTTATTTACAGGGTGAGACAATCTGGGGCTTTTCGCTCCCTTGTCGATCGTCTCAGTACAAATGCATGTGTGGGTGAGTTGGTTGGTTCTTCGCTGGGCTGCTGTACAGCTGGTCTTGCCAGGCTGCTGGGGATGGTGAGTTAAGCTTTGTGGTCGACCGTGATGTCGGTTGCCACTTGTGTGTGTGTTGGAGAGTCGAAATTGGTGGTGTCCTCTTTCGGTTGCTCGTGGCTGTTTGTGAATTGCAGTTTGATTTGGTCCAAATGCTTTCTACAAGTTAGTCCATTAGCAAGTTTGACCTGAAACACCCTACTCCCTTCTTTGGATGTGACAGTGCCAGCAAGCCATTTGGTACCATGTCCATAGTTGAGTACAAATACAGGGTCATTGACTTCAATATCACGTGACAAGTTTGCGCGATCATTGTACATGCTTTGTTGATGTCGCCTGCCCTCGACATGATCATGGAGATCAGGGTGGACAAGAGAGAGCCTTGTTTTGAGTGCCCTTTTCATGAGCAGCTTGGCTCAGGGAACCCCGGTGAGCGAGTGGGGTCTGGTGCAGTAGCTGAGCAGGACTTGGGACAGGTAGGTCTGCAGGGAACCTTCCGACACACATTTCAAGCTTTGCTTGATGGTTTGGACTGCCCATTCTCCCTGGCCATTGGATGCGGGCTTGAACAGGGCAGATGTGACGTGCTTGATCCCATTGCGGGTCATGAATTCCTTGAATTCAGCACTGGTGAAGCACGGCCCATTGTCGCTGAAAAGGACATCAGGTAGGCCATGCGTGGCAAACATGGCTTTTGATGGTGGCAGTGGACGTGCTTACAGACATTATTACACATTCAATCCATTTTGAATAGGCATCCACAACAACCAAAAACATTTTGCCTAGAAACGGGCCAGCAAAGTCAAAGTGGATCCTAGACCACGGTTTGGAGGGCCATGACCACAAACTTAGCGGTGCCTCTCGGTGCATTGCTCAGTTGAGAGCAAGTGTTGCATTGGCGCACGCAAGACTCCAAGTCTGAGTCGGTGCTGGGCCACCACACATGGGATCTGGCTTTAGCTTTCATCATTACTATGCCTATGTGGGTACTGTGTAGGTCATGTATGAACGTTTCCTTGCCTTTCTTAGGCAAAACCACATGATTGCCCCACAAAAGACAGTCCACCTGTATGGACATTTCGTCTTTGCGTCGCTGGAACAGATTGATTTCTTCATGCATCTCCGCTGGGACATTGGACCAGCTCCCATGGAGGACACAGTTTTTTACAAGGACAGTAAAGGATCCTGGCTGGTCTAGGTCCTGATCTGGCGGGCCGTAACGGGTGACTTTTCATTTTCAAATGCATCCATCACAAAGAGCAAGTATGCAGGCTGTGCCATTTCCACCCAGGTGGTGGGCAATGGTAGCCGACTGAGAGCTTCAGTGCAGTTCTTTGTGCCTGGTCTGTGGCGGATTACATAGTTATATGCAGACAGCGTGAGCACCCATCTTTTGATATGGGCAGAGACATTGGTATTAATCCCTTTGCTCTCTGAGAATAGCGATATGAGCGGCATATGGTCAGTTTCTAACTCAATCTTGAGACCAAGCAGATACTGGTGCATTCTCTTCACCCCGTAAATGCTAGCCAGAGCTTCTTTTTCAATGATGCTGTAGGCCCTTTTGGCCTTGGACAACCTCCTGGACGCATAGGCGACCGGTTGCAATGTTCCCGATTTGTTAGCTTGTTATAACACCCACCCGACCCCATACGAATACGCATCGCAAGCAAGCACTAAACATTTACATGGGTTACATAGAAACATAGAAACATAGAAAATAGGTGTAGGAGTAGGACATTCGGCCCTTCGAGCCTGCACCACCATTCAATATGATCATGGCTGATCATGAATTTCAGTACCCCATTCCTGCTTTCTCTCCATACCCCTTGATCCCTTTAGCCGTGAGGGCCACATCTAACTCCCTTTTGAATATACCCAACGAACTGGCATGAACAACTTTCTGTCGTAGGGAATTCCACAGGTTAACAACTCTCTGAATGAAGAAGTTTCTCCTCATCTCGGTCCTAAATGGCTTACCCCTTATCCTTCGACTGTGACCCCTAGTTCTGGACTTCCCTAACATCGGGAACATTCTTCCTACATCTAACCTGTCCAATCCCGTCAGAATTTTATATGTTTCTATGAGATCCACTCTCATCCTTCTAAATTCCATTGAATACAAGCCTAGTCAATCCAGTCTTTCTTCATATGTCAATCCTGTCATCCTGGGAATCAGTCTGGAGAACCTTTGTTGCACTCCCTCAAAAGCAAGAATGTCCTTCCTCAGATTAGGAGATGAAAACTGCACACAATATTCAAGGTCTGGCCTTACCAAGGCTCTGTACAACTGTATAAGACCTCCCTGCTCCTAGACTCGAATCCTCTCGCTAGGAAGGCCAAAATGCCATTTGCTTTCTTTACTGCCTGCTGTACCTGCATGCCAACCTTCAATGACAGATGTACCATGACATCCAGGTCTTGTTGCACCCCCATCTTTACCAATCTGTCACCATTCAGATAATAATCAGCCCTCCTGTTTTTACCACCAAAGTGGATAACCTCACATTTATCCACATTATACCACATCTGCCATGTATTTGCCTACTCACCTAACCTGTCCAAATCACCCTGCAGCTTCTTAGCATCCTCCTCACAGCTCACACTGCCATCCAGCTTAGTGTCAACTGCAAACTTGAAGATATTACATTAATTCCTTCGTCTAAATCATTAATGTATATTGTAAATAGCTGGGGTCCCAGCACTGAACCCTGCGGTATCCCACTAGTCACTGCCTGCCATTCTGAAAAGGACCTGTTTATTCCTACTCTTTGCTTCCTGTCTGCCAACCAGTTCTCTATCCACGTCAATACATTACCTCCAATACCATGTGCTTTAATTTTGCACACTAATCTCTTATGTGGGACCTTGTCAAATGCCTTTTGAGTCTAAATACACCACATCCACTGGCTCCCCCTTGTCCACTCTACTAGTTACATCCTCAAAAAATTCCAGAAGATTTGTCAAGCATGATTTCCCTTTCATAAAACCATGCTGACTTGGACCGATGCTGTCACTGCTTTCCAAATGCGCTGCTATCACATCTTTAATAATTTATTCCAAGATTTTCCCCACCACCAATGTCAGGCTGACTGGTCTATAATTCCCTGTTTTCTCTCTCCCTCCTTTTTTAAAAAGTGGGGTTACATTAGCTACCCTCCAGTCCATAGGAACTGATCCAGAGACTATAGAATGTTGCAAAATGACCACCAATGCATCCATTATTTCTCGAGCCACTTCCTTAAGTAATCTGGGATGCAGACTAGCAGGCATTGGGGATTTATCGGCCTTCAATCCCATCAATTTCCCTAACACAATTTGCTGACCAATAAGGATTTCCTTTAGTTCCTCCTTCTCGCTAGACCCTCGTTCACCAAGTATTTCCGGAAGGTTATTTGTGCCTTCCTTCGTGAAGACAGAACCAAAGTATTTGTTCAACTGGTCTGCCATTTCTTTGTTCCCCATTATGACTTCACCTGATTCTGACTGTAAGGGACTATATTTGTCTTCATTAATCTTTTTCTCTTCACATATCTCTAGAAGCTGTTGCAGTCAGTTTTTTATGTTCCCTGCAAGCTTACTCTCATATTCTATTTTCCCCCTCGTAATTAAACCCTTTGTCCTCCTCTGCTGAATTCTATATTTCTCCCAGTCCAAAGATTTGCTGCTATTTTCGGCCAATTTTGCAGAACAAGCAATTTGTTGGAACATAACAGATTTCCGGCTTTCTCAAAAGCAGCCTCTTGGGATTTCCCCCTTAACCAGTCATCTCCCTTGCGTAGCAGCACATGCAGGGGTTCTAGCAAGGTGCTTAACCCGGGTAGGAAATTAACGAAACAGTTGAGGAGTCCCAGGAACGACTGAAGCTCCGTCATGTTCTGTGGTCTCGGCGCGTTCTTGAAGGCCTCCATCTTGGCATCGGTGGGTCTGATGCCATCTGCTGCGATTCTTCTCCCTAAGAATTCGACCTCTGGCACCAGGAAAACACACTTTGAGCATTTCAAACTGAGTCCCACATGATCTAGCCATCTTAGAACCTCTTCCAAGTTCTTCAAGTGTTCGATGGTTTCCCGATCTCTGACCACTATGTCGTCCTGGTAACCATGGTGCGTGGAACCGACTTTAGCAGGCTCTCCATGTTCCCTTGAAAGATTGCCGCAGCCGATCGAAGCCCAAACGGGCATCTATTGTAGATGAACAGACCTTTCTATGTGTTAATGCAGGTGAGGCCTTTCGAAGATTCTGCCAGCTCCTGCGTCAGGTAGGCCGAGGTCCAGTTCAACTTGGTGAACATCTTTCCTCCAGTCAGGGTCGCAAATAGATTGTCTGCCTTGGGTAGCGGGTACTGGCCCTACAGCGAAAAACAGTTAATCGTTACTTTGTAGTCTCCACAAATTCTGACCGTGCCATCGCCCTTGAGGATCGGACCAATTGGACTGGCTGGCCCACTCATTCAACTCCACTGGCGTGATGATGCCTTCTTGTTGCAGCCTGTCCAGCTCAATTTCCACTTTCTCTCGCATCATATATGGCACTGCCCGTGCCTTATGGTGGATGAGTCGTGTACTGGGAACCAAGTGGATTTGCACCTTTGTCCCCAAAAAACGTTAGATCCCTGGCTCAAACAACGACAGGAACTTGCTCAGAACCTGGGCACATGACGCGTCATCGACGGACGAAAGTGCTCGGATGTCATCCCAGTTCCAGCGGATTTTTTCCAGCCAGCATCTGCCGAACAGTATGGGGCCATCTCTTGGTACAATCCATAGTGGGAGTTCGTGCACTGCTCCATCATAGGAGAATTTTACTGCTGCGTTGCCAATAACAGGGATCAGTTCTTTCATACAAGTTCTGAGCTTGGTATAAATGGGGCTAAGCTTGGGCCTGTGTGCCTCGTTGCACCACAGCCTGTCGAAGGCCTTTTTCTCATGATAGACTGACTTGCACCCGTGTCCAGTTCCATGGATACCGGAATTCCATCCAGTTCGACTTTTAGCATGATCAGTGGACATTTCGTGGTGAAGATGTGTACCCCATACATTCCTACCTCCTCGGTTCGAGTCTCTAGTTCAGCCTGATCTGCCATGGATCGATCCTCCTCTGCAACGTGGTGGTTTGCAGGGTTTCAGTTCATCCGCACATTCGCTGGAGGTGTCCTATTGTTCCACAGCCTTTGCATGCATTGTGTTTGAAGCAGCATTGATGGGCTCGTTGATCACCTCCGCAGCGCCAACAAGGTGTTAACTGCCTCGCATTAACGTTTGATGGCAGACTCTGGGTCATCTGAGGTCATGCAGCTGCAGGCGTGTACATTCTGCCAGATGCATTCCTGCCTGAAAACGATGTTACTTTGTGTACAGTACTTGGTGAAACCTCTTTATGCTGCACAATATTTTTGGTGTTATCGCGGGTGGACATAAATGCCTGGGCTATCGTTATGGCTTTGTTCAGGTTCGGTGTTTCAAAAATCAAAAGTTTGCGAAGGATAACCTCATTGCGAAGGATAACAAAAGGCCCAGCAGCAGTGAGAGGCGACGGCAGTCAGAGGTGGGAGTGCGTGGCATTGGTGAGGCCTACAAAAGGCCCAGCGGCAGCGAGAGGCGACGGCAGTCAGAGGCAGGAGTTCGTGGCGTTGGTGAGGACTATAAAGGCCCAGCGGCAGCAAGAGGCGACGGCAGTCAGAGGCAGGAGTTTGTGGCATTGGTGAGGCTTACAAAAGGCACAGCGGCAGCGAGAGGCGACAGCAGTCAGAGGTGGGAGTGCGTGGCGTTGGTGAGTCCTACAAAAGGCCCAGCGGCAGCGAGAGGCGGCGGCAGTCAGAGGCGGGAGTTTGTGGCATTGGTGAGGCCTACAAAAGGCCCAGCGGCAGCGAGAGGCGGCGGCAGTCAGAGGTGGGAGTGCATGGCGTTGGTGAGGCTTACAAAAGGCACAGCAGCAGTGAGAGGTGACGGCAGTCAGAGGTGGGAGTGCATGGCATTGGTGAGGCCTACAAAAGGCACAGCAGCAGTGAGAGGTGACGGCAGTCAGAGGTGGGAGTGCATGGCATTGGTGAGGCCTACAAAAGGCCCAGCGGCAGCGAGAGGCGACGGCAGTCAGAGGTGGGAGTGCGTGGCATTGGTGAGGCCTACAAAAGGTCCAGCGGCAGCGAGAGGCGGCGGCAGTCAGAGGCCGGAGTTCGTGGCATTGGTGAGGCCTACAAAAGGCACAGCAGCAGCGAGAGGTGACGGCAGTCAGAGGCGGGAGTTTGTGGCATTGGTGAGGCCTACAAAAGGCACAGCAGCAGTGAGAGGTGACGGCAGTCAGAGGTGGGAGTGCATGGCATTGGTGAGGCCTACAAAAGGTCCAGCAGCAGCGAGAGGCGGCGGCAGTCAGAGGCGGGAGTTTGTGGCATTGGTGAGGCCTACAAAAGGCCCAGCAGCAGCGAGAGGCGGCGGCAGTCAGAGGCGGGAGTTTGTGGCATTGGTGAGGCCTACAAAAGGCCCAGCGGCAGCGAGAGGTGGCGGCAGTCGGAGGCGGGAGTTCGTGGTGTTGGTGAGACCTATAAAAGGCCCAGCTTGTGCAGCTCCAGCTGGGAGAAAAAGCAAAAAAAAAGTAGAAAGAAATCAAAAGGTGACGTCACAGCCAAAGGGATAAGTGATTGGCTGGTGATTGGTGAGTAGCTTTTCTTTTTCTTTTTTATATCAGTAAGTAGCCTGTTAACATTGTTGTCTTTTTCTCTTTTATATCAATAAGTAACCTGTTAACATTGTTGTCGCCAAATTAAGTGTATCTAAGGATTAAGTCATGGCAGGAGAGCTCGGACACGTGATATGCTCCTCCTGTACCATGTGGGAACTCAGGGACACTTCTGGTGTCCCTGACGACTATGTGTGCGGGAAGTGTATCTGCCTCCAGCTCCTGATGGGGCCGCGTTGCGGCATTGGAGCTGAGGGTGGCTTCACTCTGGATCATCCATGATGCTGAAAATGACGTGAGTAGCATGTGTAATGAGTTGGTCTTACCGCAGGTAAAGGGTCCACAGCCAGATAGGGAATGGGTCACCAGCAGGAAGAGCAGTGCAAGGAAGGTAGTGCAGGGGTTCCCTGTGGTCATCCCCCTGCAAAATAGATACACTGCTTTGAGTACTGTTGGGGGGGATGACTCATCAGGGGAGGGCAGCAGCAGCCAAGTTCAAGGTACCGTGGCTGGCTCTGCTGCATAGGAGGGCAGGAAAAAGAGTGGGAGAGCGATAGTGATAGGAGATTCAAATTGTAAGGGGAATAGATAGGCGTTTCTGCAGCCACAACCGAGACTCCAGGATGGTATGTTGCCTCCCTGGTGCAAGGGTCAAGGATGTCTCAGAACAGGTGCAGGACATTCTGAAAAGAGAGGGTGAACAGCCAGTTGTCGTGGTGCACATTGGTACCAACGATATAGGTAAAAAACGGGATGAGGTCCTACGAAATGAATTTAGGGAGATCGGAGTTAAATTAAAAAGTAGGACCTCAAAAATAGTAATCTCAGGATTGCTACCAGTGCCACGTGCTAGTCAGAGTAGGAATCGCAGGATAGCTCAGATGAATATGTGGCTTGAGCAGTGGTGCAGCAGGGAGGGATTCAAATTCCTAGGGCATTGGAACCGGTTCTGGGGGAGGTACAAACCGGATGGTCTGCACCTAGGCAGGACCAGAACCAATGTCCGAGGGGGAGTGTTTGCTAATGCTGTTGAGGAGGAGTTAAACTAATATGGCAGGGGGATGGGAACCAATGCAGGGAGACAGAGGGAAACAAAATGGAGACAGAAGCAAAAGACAGAAAGGAGATGAGTAAAAGTGGAGGGCAGAGAAACCCAAGGCAGAAAACAAAAAGGGCCACTTTACAGCAAAATTCTAAAGGGTCAAAATGTATTAAAAAGGCAAACCTGAAGGCTCTGTGCCTCAATGCGAGGAGTATTCGGAATAAGGTGGACGAATTAACTGTGCAGATAGCAGTTAACGGATACGATGTGGTTGGCATCACGGAGACATGGCTCCAGGGTGACCAAGGCTGGGAAGTCAACATCCAAGAGTATTCAACATTTAGGAAAGATAGACAGAAAGGAAAAGGAGGCGGGGTGGCGTTGCTGGTTAAAGAGGAAATTAATGCAATTGTAAGGAAAGACATTAGCTTGGATGATGTGGAATCAGTATGGGTGGAGCTACGGAATACCAAAGGGCAGAAAACGCTTGAGGGAGTTGTGTACAGACCTCCAAACAGTAGTAGTGATGTTGGGGAGGGCATCAAACAGGAAATTAGGGGTGCATGCAATAAAGGTGCAGCAGTTATCATGGGTGACTTTAATATGCATATAGATTGGGCTAACCAAACTGGAAACAATACGGTGGAGGAGGATTTCCTGGAGTGCATAAGGGATGGTTTTCTCGACCAATATGTCGAGGAACCAACTAGGGGGGAGGTCATCTTAGACTGGGTGTTGTGTAACGAGAGAAGATTAATTCGCAATCTCGTTGTGCGAGGCCCCTTGGGGAAGGGTGACCATAATATGGTGGAATTCTACATTAGGATGGAGAAGGAAACAGTTAATTCAGAGGCCATGGTCCAGAACTTAAAGAAGGGTAACTTTGAAGGTATGAGGCGTGAATTGGCTAGAATAGATTGCCGAATGATACTTAAGGGGTTGACAGTGGATGGGCAATGGCAGACATTTAGAGACCGCATGGATGAACTACAACAATTGTACATCCCTGTCTGGCATAAAAATAAAAAAGGGAAGGTGGCTCAACCGTGGCTATCAAGGGAAATCAGGGATAGTATTAAAGCCAAGGAAGTGACATACAAATTGGCCAGAAATAGCAGTGAACCTGGGGACTGGGAGAAATTTAGAACTCAGCAGAGGAGGACAAAGGGTTTGATTAGGGCAGGGAAAATAGAGTACGAGAGGAAGCTTGCAGGGAATATTAAAATGGACTGTAAAAGCTTCTATAGATATGTAAAGAGAAAAAGATTAGTAAAGACAAACGTAGGTCCCCTGCAGTCAGAATCAGGGGAAGTCATAACTGGGAACAAAGAAATGGCAGACCAATTGAACAAGTACTTTGGTTCGGTATTCACTAAGAAGGAGACAAACAACCTTCCGGATATAAAAGGGGTCAGAGGGTCTGGTAAGAAGGAGGAACTGAGGGAAGTCCTTATTAGTCGGGAAATTGTGTTGGGGAAATTGATGGAATTGAAGGCCGATAAATCCCCAGGGCCTGATAATCTGCATCCAGGAGTACTTAAGGAGGTGGCCTTGGAAATAGCGGATGCATTGACAGTCTTTTTCCAACATTCCATAGACTCTGGATCAGTTCCTATGGAGTGGAGGGTAGCCAATGTAACCCCACTTTTTAAAAAAGGAGGGAGAGAGAAAACAGGGAATTATAGACCGGTCAGCCTGACATCGGTAGTGGGTAAAATGATGGAATCAATTATTAAGGATGTCATAGCTGCGCATTTGGAAAGAGGTCCAAGTCAGCATGGATTTGTGAAAGGGAAATCATGCTTGACAAATTTTCTGGAGTTTTTTTAGATGTTTCCAGTAGAGTAGACAAGGGAGAACCAGTTGATGTGGTGTATTTGGACTTTCAGAAGGCTTTCGACAAGGTCCCACACAAGAGATTAATGTGCAAAATTAAAGCACATGGGATTGGGGGTAGTGTGCTAACGTGGATTGAGAACTGGTTGGCAGACAGGAAGCAAAGAGTAGGAGTAAATGGCTACTTTTCAGAATGGCAGGCAGTGACTAATGGGGTACCGCAAGGTTCTGTGCTGGGGCCCTAGCTGTTTATATTGTACATTAATGATTTAGAAGAGGGGATTAAATGTAGTATCTCCAAATTTGCGGATGACACTAAGTTGGGTGACAGTGTGAGCTACGAGGAGGGTGCTATGAGGCTGCAGAGTGACTTGGATAGGTTAGATGAGTGGGCAAATGCATGGCAGATGAAGTATAATGTGGATAAATGTGAGGTTATCCACTTTGGTGGTAAAAACAGAGAGACAGACTATTATCTGAATGGTGACAGATTAGGAAAAGGGGAGGTGCAACGAGACCTGGGTGTCATGGTACATCAGTCATTGAAGGTTGGCATGCAGGTACAGCAGGCAGTTAAGAAGGCAAATGGCATGTTGGCCTTCATAGCGAGGGGATTGGAGTACAGGGGCAGGGATATGTTACTACAGTTGTACAGGCCTTGGTGAGGCCACACCTGGAGTATTGTGTACAGTTTTGGTCTCCTAACTTGAGGAAGGACATTCTTGCTATTGAGGGCGTGCAGCAAAGGTTCACCAGACTGATTCCCGTATTGGCGGGACTGACATATCAAGAAAGACTGGATCAACTGGGCTTGTATTCACTGGAGTTCAGAAGAATGAGAGGGGATCTCAGAAATGTTTAAAGTTCTGACGGGTTTAGACAGGTTAGATGCAGGAAGAATGTTCCCAATGTTGGGGAAGTCCAGAACCAGGGGACACAGTCTAAGGATAAGGGGTAAGCCATTTAGGACCGAGATGAGGAGAAACTTCTTCACCCAGAGAGTGGTGAACCTGTGGAATTCTCTAACACAGAAAGCTGTTGAGGCCAATTCACTAAATATATTCAAAAAGGAGTTAGATGTAGTCCTTACTACTAGGGGGATCAAGGGGTATGGTGAGAAAGCAGGAATGGGGTACTGAAGTTGCATGTTCAGCCATGAACTCATTGAATGGCGGTGCAGGCTAGAAGGGCCGAATGGCCTTCTCTGCAGCAGCGATTTCCACACGTTAACAACTCTCTGAGTTAAGAAGTTTCTCCTCATCTCAGTCCTAAATGGCTTACCCCTTATTCTTAGACTGTGACCCCTGGTTCTGGACTTCCCCAACCTCGGGAACTTTCTGTCCAGTCACGTCAGAATTTTATATGTTTCTATGAGATCCCCTCTCATCCTTCGAAACTCCAGTGAATACAGGCCCAGTCGATCCAGTCTCTTGTCATATGTCAGTCCTGCCATCCAGGAATCAGTCTGGTGAGCCTTCGCTGCACTCCCTCAATAGCAAGAACATCCTTCCTCAGATTAGGAGACTAAAACTGAACACAATATTCCAGGTGTGGCCTTATCAAGGCCCTGCACAATTGCAGTAAGACCTCCCTGCTCCTATGCACAAATCCCCTAGCTATGAAGGCCAACATGCCATTTGCCTTCTTCACTGCCTGCTGTACCTGCATGCTAACTTTCAATGACTGATGTACCATGACACCCAGGTCTCGTTGCACCTCCCCTTTTCCTAATCTGCCACCATTCAGAAAATATTTGTGTTTTTGCCACCAAAGTGGATAACCTCACATTTATCCACATTATACTGCATCTGCCATGCATTTGCCCACTCACCTAACCTGTCCAAGTCACCCTGCAGCCTCTTAGTATCCTCCTCACAGCTCACACCACCATCCAGCTTAGTGCCATCTACAAACTTGGAGATATTACACTCAATTTCTTCATCTAAATCATTGATGTATATTGTAAATAGCTGGGGTCCCAGCACTGAGCCCTGCGGCACCACACTAGTCACTGCCTGCCATTCTGAGAAGGACCCATTTATCCCTATCTCTACAGACTGCTTCCTGTCTGCCAACCAGTTTTCTATCCACGTCAATACATTATCCCCAATACCATGTGCTTTAATTTTGCACACCAATCTCTTGTGTGGGACCTTGTCAAAAGCCTTTTGAAAGTCCAAATACACCACATCCACTGGTTCTCCCTTGTCCACTCTACTTGTTACATCCTCAAATAATTCTAGAAGATTTGTCAAGCATAATTTCCCTTTCATAAATCCATGCTGAATTGGACCGATCCTGTCACTGCTTTCCAAATGCGCTGCTATTTCATCTTTAATAATTGATTCCAAGATTTTCCCCACTACCGATGTCAGGCTAACCGGTCTATAATTTCCTGTTTTCTTTCTCCCTCCTTTTTTAAAAAGTGGTGTTACATTAGCTACCCTCCAATCCATAGGAATTGATCCAGAGTCGATAGACTGTTGGAAAATGATCACCAATGCATCCACTATTTCTGGGGCCTCTTCCTTAAATACTCTGGGATGCAGACTATCAGGCCCCGGGGATTTATTGGCCTTCAATCCCATCAATTTCCCGAACACAATTTCCTGACTAATAAGGAGTTGCTTCAGTTTTTCCTTCTCACTAAACCTTCGGTCCCGAAGTATTTTCGGAAGGTTATTTGTGTCTTCCTTCGTGAAGACAGAACCAAAGTATTTGTTCAATTGGTCTGCCATTTCTTTGTTCCCCATTATAAATTCACCTGAATCTGACTGCAAGGGACCTATGTTTGTATTCATTAATCTTTTTCTCTTCACATATCTATAGAAGCTTTTGCAGTCAGTTTTTATGTTTCCAGCAAGCTTCCTCTCAGACTCAAATTTCCCCTTCCTAATTAAACCCTTTGTCCTCTTCTGCTGAATTCTAAATTTCTCCCAGTCCTCAGGTTTGCTGCTTTTTCTAGCCAATGTATATGCCTCTTCATTGGGTTTAACACTATCCTTAATTTTCCTTGTTAGCCATGGTTGAGCCATCTTCCCCTTTTTATTTTTACTCCAGACAGGGATGTACAATTGTTGAAGTTCATCCATGTGATCTTTAAATGTTTGCCATTGCCTATCCACCGTCAACCCTTTAAGTATCATCGACCAGTCTATTCTAGCCATTCATGTCGCATACCGTCGAACTTACCTTTCCTTAAGTTCAGGGCCCTAGCTCTGAATTCACTGTGTCACTCTCCATCTTAAAAAATAATTCGTAATAAGGTGGACGAATTAACTGTGCAGGCAGCTATTAACGAATATGATATAATTGGGATTACGGAGACATGTTATGGTCAAACTTTCCGAAGGGGCCTCGCATAACAAGATTGCTAATTAGTCCTTTCTCATTACCCATCATCCAGTCTAGGATGGCCAGCCCTCTAGTTGGTTCCTCGACATATTGGTCTCGAATACCATCCCTAACACACTCCAGGAAATCATCCCCCACCGTATTGCTACCAGTTTGGTTAGCCCAATCTATATGTAGATTAAAGTCACCCATGATAACTGCTGTACCTTTATTGCACGCACCCCTAATTTCTTGTTTGATGCTACCCCAACCTCACTACTACTGTTCGGTGGTCTGTACACAACTCCCACTCGTGTTTTCTGCCCTTTGGTAATCTGCAGCTCTACCCATACCGATTCCACATCATCCAAGCTGATGTCCTTCCTTACTATTGCGTTAATTTCCTCTTTAACCAGCAAGGCTACCCCACCTCCTGTTCCTTTCTGTCTATCTTTCCTGAATGTTGAATAACCCTGGATATTGAGTTCCCAGCGTTGGTCACCCTGGAGCCATGTCTCCGTAATCCCAATTATATCATATTCGTTAATAGCTGCCTGCGCAGTTAATTCGTCCACCTTATTACGAATACTCTTCGCATTGAGGCACAGAGCCTTCAGGCTTGTCTTTTTAACACACTTTGCCCCTTTAGAATTATGCTGTAATGTGGCCCTTTTTGATGTTTGCCTTGGGTTTCTCTGCCCTCCACTTTAATTTTCTTCTTTCTATCTTTTGATTCTGCCCCCATTCTACTTCCCTCTGTCTCCCTGCATAGGTTCCCATCCCCCTGCCATAATAATTTAACCCCTTCCCAACAGCACTAACAAACACTCCCCCTGGGACATTGGTTCCGGTCCTGCCCAGGTGCAGACCGTCCGGTTTGTACTGGTCCCACCTCCTCCAGAACCGGTTCCAATGTCCCAGAAATTTGAATCCCTCCCTCCTGCACCACTCTTCAAGCCACATATTCATCTGCGCTATCCTGCAATTCCTACTCTGACTCGGACGTAGCTCTAGTAGCAATCCTGAGATTACTACCTTTGAGCTCCTACTTTTTAATTTAACTCCTAGGTCCCTAAATTCAGCTTGTAGGACCTCATCACATTTTTCACCTATATCGTTGTTACCTATATGCTCTACGACAACTGGCTGTTCACTCTCCCCATCCAGAATGCGCTGCAGCCGCTCCAAGACATCCTTGACCCTTGCACCCGGGAGGCAAATTACCATCCTGGAGTCTCGATTGCGACTGTAGAAACATCTATCTATTCCCCTTACAATAGAATCCCCTACTACTATAGCTCTACCATTCTTTTTCCTGCCCTCCTGTGCAGCAGAGCCACCCATGGTGCCTTGAACTTGGCTGCTGCTGCCCTCCGCTGATGACTCATCCCTCCCAACAGCACCCAAGTATGGGCCTCCCCCGGCTCGACGACACAGCCACTCCTCCGACTGCTGGGCCTTTTATGGGCCTCCCCCGGACTCCCGCTGCTAGATGACACTGCCGCTCCCTCCGACGCTGCTGGGCCTTTTATGGGCCTCCCCCAGACTCCCGCTGCTCAATGATGCTGCCGCTCCCTCTGACGCTGCTGGGCCTTTTATGGGCCTCCCCCGGACTCCCACTGCTCGACGACACAGCCGCTCCTCCGACTGCTGGGCCTTTTATGGGCCTCCCCCGGACTCCCGCTGCTTGATGACACTGCCGCTCCCTCCGACGCTGCTGGGCCTTTTATGGGCCTCTCCTGGACTTCCACTGTCTGACGACGCTGCCGCTCTGTCTGACCTGCAGGGCCATAGGTTATTGCCCCACAGACGGTGAGGAGGATCGCCCTTCGTTTGGCAGCATTCTCGTCCCCTTCCAGCTCGTTGGCCATGAAGTATTGGTCGAGTCGCTCCACGAAGGCCTCCCAATTGTCCCCTTCTGAGAATTTCTCCAGGATACCAACAGTTCTCTGCATTTTCACGTGATTGTTTGTTATCTCATCGGTTGCTGTTATGCTCATAATAAAGTAATGTAATGAAGTACTGTGGACATGAGTGAGTGTGACCTTAGCTCCTTTATTCAAACTCCAGAGTGTTGGTACAGCTTGGGTGGCCTGCTTATATACAGTGCTCCCAAGGGATGCTGGGATCCCTTGGGACTCCAACAGGTATGCCCTCTGGTGGCGGAATGATACAGGTTACCTAGGGTTGCATACATAATACAAAGAATGCACATTTTTTATGCAAAAAGCATATTGCTCCAGTATTATATTTGCCTCAGAGTATACTTTATTTTGTACTATCAGAATCAATATGAGTCTCGATCTTCACATTTTTGGCTGTAGTAATGAGAATGCAGAATTAACTTTGTGGCAGTATTCATTACTTGATCAAAAAACACAGTGACGTTACCATTTAACATTCTTGTAAATGCTGACAAAGGTTTTCATTCAGGATCCAATTTTATCATCGACACATTCTGGAATCTTCTCAACAAATCAATTCTGTGGGAGATTTTCAATGCAACTTAAGCTGCTCATGCGAGCCTATGGAACGCTGGTCAAAGGGCTGTCCTGGGCTGATTTTTTCTTGTGTTGATGTCACATTTACAAGGATTCCTCAGTGAATTTTTATTTGGTAGCAACACATTAATTCAGGTTTCATTTGAAGTTTGAGTTGCACTCCAGACTTTATAACCTATGAATGATTACGTCATCGAGGATAAATACATGTTAGTAAGATATTCTTCTGTCTGCTCTTTTAATACAATTATTTACCTTTTTATTTTAAATAGGTAAATAAATCCACTAAACGACAACAGCTTGAAATTCTACAACATTTTTAATGTAGCACAATATCCCAAGTGGATGATCCATCTCTGCCTCTTCCTAAGGTTCCCACTATCGCAGAAGTCAGTCTTCAGCCAATTTCATTCACTCCACGTGATTTCAAAAAACGGCTGAATGCACTGGATACAGCAAAGGCTATGGGCCCTGACAACATCCGACTGTAAGTGCTGAAGACTTGTGCTCCAGACTAGCTGCACCTCTAGCCAAGCTGTTCCAGTACAGTTACAACACTGGCATCTACCCGACATTGTGGAAAACTGCCCAGGTATGTCCTGTCCACAAAAAGCAGGACAAATCCAATCCGGCCAATTACCGCCCCATCAGCCGATTCTCAACCATTAGCAAAGTGATTGCCCTTGACGCGAAGGTAGCATTTGACCGACTGTGGCATCAAGGAGCCCTAATAAAATTGAAGTCAATGGGAATCAGAGGAGAAACTCTCCACTGGCTGAAGTCACACCGAGCACAAAGGAAGATGTTTGTCATTGTTGGGGGCCAAACATCTCAGCCCCAGGACATCACTGCAGGAGTTCCTCAGGGCAGTGTCCAAGGCCCAACCATCTTCAGCTGCTTCATCAATGATCTTCCCTCCATCATAAGATCAGCAGTGGGGAGGTTCGCTGATGATTGCATTGTGTTCAGTTCCATTCGCAATTCCTAAAATAATGAAGCATTCCATGTACGCATGCAGCAAGATGACATTCAGTCTTGGGCTGATAAGTAGCGAGTAACATTCGTGGCACACAAATACGAGGCAATGACTATCTCCAACAAAAGAGAGTCTAACCATCTCCCCATGATATTCAACGGTATTACCATCGTTGAACCCCCCCCAACATAAACATCCTGCGGGTAACCACTGAACAGAAACTTAACTGGACCAGCCACATAAATACTGTGGCAACAAGAGCAGGTAAGAGGCTGGGTATTCTGTGACAAGTGACTCACCTCCTGACTCCCCAAAGCCTTTTCACCATCTACAAGACACAAGTCAGGAGTGTGATGGAATACTCTCCACTTGCCTGGATGAGCGCAGCTCCAACAATACTCAAGAAGTTCAACTTCATCCAGGACAAATCAGCCCGCTTGATTGACATCCTATCCACCACCTTAAACATTCACTCCTTGCACCACCGGTGCTCTGTAGGTATAGTGTGTACCATCTACAAGATGCACTGCAACAACTCAGTAAAGCTTCTTCAGCAGCACCTCCAAAACCCGCGACCTCTACCACCTAGAAGGACAAGGGCAGCAGGCACATGGAAACACCACTACCTCCAAGATCCCCTCTAAGTTACACACCATCTTGACTTGGAAATATATCACCATTCTTTCAACGTTGCTGGGTCAAAATCCTGGAACTCCCACCCTAACAACGCAGTGGGAGTACCTTCACCACACGGACGGCAGCAGTTAAAAAAGGCGGCTCACCACCACCTTCTCAAGTGCAACTAGGGATGGGCAATAAATGCTGGCCTTGCCAACGACGCCCACATCCCAGTATTGATTAAATAATAAAAAAGTTATCTCTACTTGGTGCATTAAGTGGTGTTAAGTATGTAGACTTCTGTGGCAACCCACCGATGAAGGAGTACAACTAACCAGTTGTGCTTTAAACAAGCCACATAAAAATATTGGCCCTGAAATTTCAGTTGGAGGCAATTGCCTCTGACCAGAGGATTTTTCCGAAAGTACCTGGTGGTCCCAGAGGAGCGTGGGATTCCATTGGGGAGGCCTTCTCTTCCCGCGCTGCGAAGCGTGCTCCCGTCCTCCAGGTTCCCACGCAGAAGATGCAGTCACGTGTGACTGCTCAACCAATCAGGTACAGCATTCTCAATTAATAGCAATGAGAACTATGAGTTCTCATTGCTATTAATTGAGAAAAAACCCAAACACAATAACACCAATTAAAAAATAAAAACACACCTCACATAATTAAAATTAATTGAAATTAAAGTTAATAAATATCTTAGAGAAAAAATTATTTTCCGAGTTTTAAAAAATTTTTTTTAATTGTGGTTTAAAATAAATTTAATATAGTGAGCAGGGTTTTTCAAAATAAAATGCGTATTTTTAATTTTATTTTTTATGTTTTAAATGCGTTTTAAGCCTCTTACACCTGTAAAAGTAGGCTATGCGCCTGCTTTTATCAGGCGCAAGAGTTTTGAGGACATTTGCTGGGCAAGATATGGGTAAATACCGCAATCTTGCCCTTGCAAATGTCCTCTCTCCCGAGATGCGGATGATCTGTCAAGCTGGCGTTTGACAGATTGGAAAAGCCGGTTTTCAGTGCATGCGCTTTGTGCGCTGAAAACCAGCTTTTCCAATGCCTTCCCGGGTCCGTATACACTCCGTATGGACCCAGGAAGACCGTGGTTTCTGGACCATTAAATATGGCACCAGTTGCAGCACAGTGGATGTTGTCTCACACAGGAGTGTTTGATGCCCTGGACAGAACTGTGGCAGGAGCTGAATGGGCAGATGCATCTCCTGCATTTGTATTGGAAAGTGCCAGGGGAAAGGCAACAGGTTGTTGGGGGGGGTGGAAGAGTGAACCAGGGTGTCACGAAAGGATCAATCCGTTTGGAAAGTGGAGGGTATGATGTATTTTGTGGTGGGATCATGTTGCGATTTGCAGAAATGGCAGGATAATCTGCTAAATCTGGAGACAGGTGGGTGGAAGCTGAGGACAAGAGGGACCCTAGCATGGTTGTGAGACGGGCGAAAGTGGTTCGAGCAGAATCATGGCAAATAGGACAGACTCAGTCAAGGGTCCTGTCTACCATAGTGGAGGAAAATCCTCAGCTGAGCAAAAAGAGAAGTCATGTCAGAAGCTCTGCTGCGGTCAGTTTTCTCAGATGCAAAGCAGCCAAACCAGCAGTCTTTAAAGGGATTGCTGGAGGCTGCCAATAAAAAGGTAAGTAAAAATTGCACACTGAAAATGCGTAAAATTGCTTTTGTAGATGCTAATTATTCAAAGCTTGCTCTATTTCAGTATTCAAAGGATTAAATGTTAGGAATAAAAAACACAAACTGTATGTAATAGATTGTACAACATATGTTGTTTCGAGTGCTCCCACAGGCATATATACAGAAGTGACCTCTAAAGATCTAACATCGACATTAGGAAATATACAGACTATTTACATAAATGTTTATCAGCTGATACTTTTTACTGTTGCACAATTTCTCAGATTAGCTTCCAGTTTTATTGCATAATTTGTCATTTTATCCAACATGCTTGTACTGAGTGATATTTATCTCAGTGACAAGATTAAACCAGTGATGCACCAACTTGTCATCAAATTTGACAGATGGGCAGAAAATAGTCCAAAAAAATCAAGTTGATCAAAACAAAGATGTTGTCATTTACATGTCGTTGATTGTCAATATTAAAACCAGTTTCGATGATGTCAGGAAGCTGAGAAAGTCAGCAATCATCCTCAATAATTAATTTGGTAAGATGCATATACACGTCAAATTCTTTTAAGGGAAATAAAACTTCTACATAGAACATTCTGTCTCTACTGGCAAAACATTCCCTCTGGGAACAGTAGCATAACCCAATCTGTTGTCATGGCAATCAAGACTTTCTGATCAGTCAATCTTCATGGACAGATCTTTTTAGGGCCTTAGGCAATTCATCAATCAGCTTTTTAATGCATTGTCTATCAAACTTCTATACAACTCAGGGTAACTGTCATGTAGAACGTTAAGAGCCAATCAATCAGAATGCTACTTTGAGATTGGAGATCCAGTTTAGGAGGAGGAGAATGAAAACATGTTTGTTGACTATAAAAGGACAGTAATCTTCAACCTTGATCCAGATTGCTTTCCCATACATATATAGTCAAGATTACAATTTTTACTGTAACATGGGACTTTGAATAATTCAATTTAATATAACACCATTCAGACAATCCCAATCATTTAATTAGCACTAGAAAATTGGGTATTTGAAATGATGAAGACTATTTTTGGGATATATCTCATGTCACAACAGGGCCTTGGCTATCTTCCTTAAAGGAGAGGACATCATCAATGGATAGTGGAAATTTGTGAATAATCTTGATTCCTCCTCTATTTAGTCTGATACAATTAGGTTTAACTTCTGATCTTCTGGTCTACTTAAATTAGCTAATCAAGTTCCCAGTATTTTAAAATGGACTTGCATCTTACCATTGTAAGAGTGAGGTATTCCTGAAAAAATGCTTGTTGAAAGATCCTTGCTGGCTTACCAGGCACAACACACCTAATGCCCAGTGGTCTAGCCAAATCAGTGCCAAACTAAATATCAGAACTGTAGAGTTAGCAAATTCAACCAAGTACAGGTATTGGCTATCCACATGACAGCTACTTATTCTTATAAATCAACAATCCAGGGCCTGTTAAAAAAACAACGAAAAACACTCAGTTGCATTTTAAATAATTTATGCAAAACTAAGCCTTGACTCCCCCAAAAATTCATGCAGATTATTGACAGGAGTGATTTAATTGACATTCCCATGTGTGTGGTTTGTCTTCATACAAAGTACAGTTATACAAATTTAATCAAATTTCATGAATGTTGGATCCAAACAGCTGTATTTCTAGTTGTCATTGGGCTCAATTTTCCCCAATGCCGTTTTTTGGCGTATTTGAAGAATTTCGTACATTTTTTGGGGGGCCCGACTATGCCAAAAATACGTTAAAGTTTCCCCATTCTAATTCTTGAAATTGGCACCACGCAGTCTGTCCTTTAGTTTTGGGGGGTGGAGCCTAATGTCTGTGCCGAAAAAAGGATGCCCCCATTCTGCGCATGCGCGAGAAACAAAATGACGTTTTTTACGTGACTGGTATGGGCGCACATGCCCAGTACACCTCCTGGTCTGCATTCAGCCATTTTTAAAGAGCCACTTGTGTGTGAGAACTTTTATTCTGAGTGGTGTGTGAGAACTTTAATTCTGAGTGGAAAAAAATCGAAGGTACAATAAGCAACGCGGCTCAAGGACCAAGAATTTCTCACAGGACGAAGTGGAGGCCCTGGTTACTGTAATTGAGGCCAGATAGCACAAGCTGGACACCAGCAGAGGTCAAATAAAACTTTCACCAAAAGTAATGAAGCAACGGTGGAATCAACTTTCACAAGATTACTGTGCAATGGTGACCACCACGAGGTCCAGAGGCTAGTACAAAAAGAAGTGGCAGGACCTTGGTCAAGCAGTTCGTGTAAGTAATATTTTCATTTATTCACTGGAATTGCAATTGGAAATGTGACTATTTGTATGTCCCACACAGTAGAAAGCCACCCTCTCTAAAAAGTTATATTTTCATGTTTGCAGAGGAAGGTAGCACACAACAAAAGAGAGAGAACTCGAACAGGAGGAGGCCCGACAAATCTGCACCCACTGACACCTGTGGAAGACAGGTGCTTTGATGGGTTCTGCCTGGAGAAAAGTAACCACCACTGCACAAACTGGGCCCACACTCGAGGGAGAGGGTTAGTCCTGCAAATTCCACAGTCTGGCTTTGCTAAATGTTAAGTACTTAAGTACTGTGCGGGTTAGCCATCCTTCGGTTCCTGGGGATGTCTCCATCAGCTACGCTTTGGTTGATGCAATGTGCTATCATTCATTGTGCTCCTTCAAATGAGCCTGCTGCCTGCGCTGTGTGAGCCTACTCATGCCATCCTGCCCCCTCCTCTGCTGCTAACAATTTGTCTGACATGTTATATTTTGCAAATCTTGAGGCCAACCCTGATGATGCAGAAGAAGATTTAGACGCAGATGAATCTGAAGAGGAGAACAGCTTTCACTCCAATCTTCCAGACCAAGAGCATGGAGGTGAGGGGGAGTGGAAGGGGGAGGATGAAGCCCACACATTTGTACTCACTCTGGGGGAGGTGCTGGTGCCACCCATTGAGGTGCCAGCTCCTTTCCTGAGTGGTGCGAGTGTTGGGACATTTCATGGTTTCACACTGTCCGAGGCTGCGGGTCCCAGTGGAGTGCAGCAAGCCGCAACCAGGGTGAGGAGGGGAAGGAGAGCTCGACAGCACTCTCCTGAGGTGCAGGATGTAACAGATGTGGTTCAGATATGGCAATGAGTGCGGAGAGCATTGGCCTTCCGCGATCACTCCTGGACACCATCAGTGGGGTGGGTGATGAGGTATTGGGACTGTTGGGAGAAGTAACAACACTCTCGTGAGAAATGGGAACACTGTCCAGGTACATGAGGGAGGGAATGTCGCAGATAGCTGATACACTGTCGATGAACATGAGGGAGGGAATGTCCCAGTTCACTGCTGCAATAAGGGAACATGCTCAGACCACGCACCCATTGACAGAATCAACTGCCACTCCCATTCCAATTCCCAGACCAACCTCTAAAGAAGCCCACGACGGGCCTTCTGCATTACCGCTTGCGCCTCCACCCCCGCCCCATCAAGAAATGCACGTTACCTGAGATACTCGAAAGAATAAGCTTGGTACCAACCCGAGAAACACTGCGCCACCGTCTGCGGGCAGGGGTGGAGTCACCAAGACCAAGCTCAGCGGGCGGTCTTAGAATAAGGTAGAGGAGAGATGGGTGCAGCCTTTGTTTGATGCTGCTGCTGCTGTTGTTGTTGTGTGTTATTATTATTGTTGTTACTGTTGTAACTGTTCTCAAATTAAAAGTTTTTTGTAAGTGATGTAAATTTACAAATTTAAAAGTTTGTAAGTGATTTAAAGTTTGTAAGTGATCTTAACTGAATAGTTAAAATTTTGATATAAGAATATTTTTATTAAATTATGTTAAGTACAAACAAGTGTTAAAATTTTGAATAAAATATGTCTTAAATTATAACTGAATCATTTACATTATTTGTTCTATTGTTAACAGAACTTTTTTAACTAAAGAAGAATAATTTAGATTATTTGTTCGATTATTAACACAACACAACATTACGGAACAGGTTCAAACAGTAAACATGATCCATATTTGTCGCTGAGCCTTCAGGCAGCAAAGCGTTCACGGAAGAGCTACTGGCTCAAGGCTCGAGCAATCGTTAAAGGGGCACGATGGCCTGCCCTCCTCTGCTGATCTGCTCCAGGTTCAGGTAGTTGCATGCTTCCTTGTCTTCCTCCTCCTCATCATCTGCATCTACCTCCTCATCATGAGCCACTCTCACCTCAGGTGGGTCTTCTACTACCAGCTGCTGCTGCCTCATGATGGCTAAGTTGTGCAGCATGCAGCAAATAACAGTGAACTGATTGACAATCTCGGGGGAGTATTGCAAGTAGCTTGCGGAATGGTCCAGGCATTGGAAATGTTGCTTCAAGATGCCAATGGTCCTCTCTATTATGTTGCGCCTCGCAATGTGCGACATATTGTACTCCCGCTCAGCTTCCGTCTGGGTTACGCATAGGAGCGTCATAAGCCAGGTGGCGAGGCCGTATCCTTTGTCCCCCAGCAGCCAGCTCTGCCCTTCTGGCTGCTGCTGAAACATGGCAGATATAGCGCTGTCGCGTAGGATGAATGAATCATGGGTGCTCCCAGGGTATCTCGAAACAACTGCCATGATATGATGCATTTCGTCACAGACAAGCTGCACGTTCATGGAGTGGAAGCCTTTTCTGTTTCTGTACATTTTGGAATCCTCCAAAGGTGCTCGCAAGGCTACAATCAATGCAGCCCTGTACCTTTGGGAAGCCAGCAATCCTGGAAAAGCCAACAGCCCATTCACACATTGCCTGGGCAGTTATGGGGAACTTTGTGTAGTCATTCCTCCGGGCATATCGTTCAGCACCATCATCATAGGCAGTCCTTCGGAATCGAGGACGACTTGCTTCCACTCCTGAAGTGAGTTCTTTGGTGGCTGAACAGTCCATTACGAGAGCCACAGACTTTGTCACAGGTGGGACAGACATTTGTCGAGGGAAGGGGTGGGTGGGACTGGTTTACCACACTCTCCTTCTGCTGCTTGGGCTTGACCTCTTCACGCTCTCGGTGTTGAGATTCGAAGAGCTCAACGCCCCCCCGGATGCACTTTCTCCACCTAGGGCGGTCTTCGGCCAGGGACTCCCAGGTGTCAGTGGTGATGTCGCACTTTATCGGGAAGGCTTTGAGGGTGTCCTTGTAACGTTTCCACTGCCCACCTTTGGCTCGTTTGCCATGAAGCAGTCACCTGCCGAATGCAGATATATGTTGCATGTTGAGAAATGGCGCACACATCCCCAGTTGTGGTCTGGAATGATCCAGGTGCATAAAATGAAAGTGCAGCTATAACCTTTACTTCAACTGACAAAGCAGTCCCACTGACACTTCTAGGGTGCAGGTCTGCTTTTATTAACTCACAGATCTCAGTTACAACTTATCTGTGGAAACGCAGCTGTCTCACACAGTCTGCATCACTCAGGTGCAGGTCTGAACGCCTGTCTCGATATACCCGATGTGGGTAATGCCTCCTGCCCATCATCCTACATGTTCTGATGTTCCTCAGGTGATGATCATACAGAAAGCTTGCACGAGGCATGGCATTGTCAATATTGCCCCCATAATTAAATTGTAGCTTTGCAACAAGCTCAAAACAGCAGGGCAAAGCACCTATACCTCTTCTTTCCTCTCTCTCTCTCAAAGGTGAACGCCCTAGTTTGGATCACACCCCGGTCTGCGCTTGAGCAATAGGCTTGCTTACAACAGGCATTCAATGAAGATATTTGGGGCAAAAAAGGCAAATGCAATTCTTAAATTTTTGATTTTTTTCGAAGTACCACCCCACCGCCGAATGTCTCCTCACCAGACTCAAGGGTCCGAGCATCGGCTGGCAGAATCGTTCCCTCGCCCGGACACAGGGGCTCGGGGCTCGGCTTCCAACCTCCCACCCCCACCCCAAAACTTATTTTATTCAACTCAATAAGGTCTCCCCTTAGCCTTCTGTGTTCTAAAGAAAACAAACCCAGCCTATCCAAACTTTCCTCATAGCTAATATTCTCCAGTCCAGGCAATAACCTCGTAAATCTACTCTGTATCCTCTCTAGTGCAATCACATATTTCCTGTAATGTGGTGCCCAGAACTGCATGCAGTACTCTAGCTGTGGCCTAAATATTGTTCTGTACAGTTCACGCATAACGCCCCCCCCCCCCCCCGCTCTTGTATTCTATGCCTCAGCTAGTAAGGGAAGTATTCCGTATGCCTTCTTAACCACCTTATCTACTTGTCCTGCTACCTTCAGGGATCCGTGGACATGCACTTCAAGGTCCCTTTGTTCCTCTACACTTCTTAGTGTCCTACCATTTATTGTGTATTCCCTTGCCGTGTTAGCCCTCTCCAAATGCATTGCCTCACACTTCTCTGAATTGAATTCCATTTGCCACTTTTCAGCCCACCTGACCAGTTCATTGATATCTTGCTGTAATCTACAACTTTCTTCTTCATTATCAACCACACAGCTAATTTTTGTATCATCTGCAAACTTCTTAATCATAACCCCTACATTCAAGTCTAAATCATTGATGTATATCACAAAAAGCAAGGGACCTTGTACTGAGTCCTGCAGAACCTCACTTCCAGTCTTCCAGTCACAAAGACATCTATCAATCAACATAGCTGTGCATTTCCAGTTGTATCCTCCTACTGGTGAAACCCATTTATTTATACCTCAATTTCAATATTCTCATCCTTGTAATCTATGTAATCTGCTTCAGCCTCACAACCTCCAGAGATGTCTGCACTCCTCAAATTCTGCCCTTTTGAGTATCCCTGATTATAACTGCTCAACCATTGGAGGCTGTGCCTTCAGCTGCATGGGCCCTATACTCTGGACCTCCCTCCCTAAAGCTTTCCACCTCTCCACCTCTCTTTCCTCCTTAAAGATGCTCCTTCAATCCTACCTCTTTGACCAAGCTTCAATCATCTGCCATAATTTCTTCTTATGTGGCTCAGTGTTAAATTTTTTATCATAGAGCACTTCTGTGAAAGTGCCTTGCGATGTTTTAGTACGTTAAAGGCGCTAATACACGTTGTTGTTGTTGTTGTACTGCAGAGTGCCTTCACCAGCAGGAGGATAAAGCAGTGGATGACAAACATGATAGCCATCAGACCAACTGCCATCAGTCCAACTGCCTCCTACTCACCTCAAGCCCTACTGTTTCAGATCATACGACAATTAGTTTTGGATAACTGACCTGGTGCCATAGAATTCCATAAAACTGGAGAAATAAAAACACAACAGTGAGTCATAGCAGACAATTCCACCATAGTGCCATCACAACAGTGGCTGATCTTCTTCTCACTGATATTTATGGCCATGCACAGAAGTCACTAGATTGTGATCATGAATGGAAACCCTGGATGTCAGCTACCCTTCCTAGTTTAGAGGAACAGAGGTTAGTTTAGCATTGCTCTTGCTCCTTTGGTCGGCATCAGCTAACCCAGCGTAGACAGGTGATGTGATCTGAACCTTCCCAGTTCATATGTTTCAGCTCCACAGTGGGCCAGTCCACCTAACCACCGAGTTATTGGGGGAGGATGGATTTAAGTTGGTTTTATGTAATTAAGTCATTTATAGTGGCAAATATGGTGTCATGATTTGGTTCCTGTTTGCTACTAGCAATGAGGCATAAATGTGTTTCAATTAATTTTGTTCTTGATTGCTTATTACTTCTCTTCCTTGTTATCTCAATTTCTACCTTTTAAAAAATAGAACACAGAGCAGAGTTATTTAAACTGGGAAAACAGAGTGAAGAATCAAGGCCCATAATGCGGTACATCGCCAAGGCTGAATGGAGTAAAAGAGAAGACTGGCCTCGAATTTGCGGTCAGCACCGAAGCGAAGGCATTTGCTGCTGGCCCTGAAGTAAGCTTCGCACAAGGATCTCGCAATCCCTATGGCGAGAACTTTGGGTTTTCCGACCTTCAAATCAAATCAACTAAAGTTAATGGGGTACCCTTATGCGAAGTGCTGTGATAACAGGCTGTCTAAGCCAACCAAAAGTCAGAATTCTCATAGACAGTGAACAAGGACATGAGCAAGCTGTTAAAATTCTAACTTTTCAAAAATATTAGAGAATAAAACACAGATTGGGGCTCCCACATGGGGAAAATGACAAACCTGAAATTAAGATGGACAATTTTTTTTTATTACATTTTTTTTGAAAAATGTCTTTAAAATGTAAATTTTTCTTGAAATGGACAAATTTCACACTGCACAAAATTAAAATTAGTTTTTCAGCCCTTAATATTTGTTTAGCATTAATAAAGCTATCAAAACCCCAGTTACACCTAATCCTTTGTGTCTAACCTTTAGTGGGGAATTTAACAGCGTACATACTGCGGAAGAGCCGAAGTTTTCGTCAGTTTCCCTGATTTGGCTGATATAGCACAGATTGCGACTCTGTGGGGGTGGGATTGGAGGGAGGGGCAGTGCAGCCTGTTTCGAAGTTGTCAATAACAGACCGTAACTTCAGGATTTCTGTATGCGCCAAATCCCAAAGTTGCGGTCAGTTTCAAAGGCAGAATGACGGTGAACGTTGCCAGTTCGTTGTCATCTCGATCGCAAATTCCGGGCCAATGTAAATCAGAAAGCACCGAATATCTGACAGTAGGGTGGGTTTTAAAACAGTGAAGATCATAGGAGGAAGGAAAGACTGAGAGAGGTAAAGAGTTTTGAGGTCCCAGGAAAGAATGAGTGAGAGTAGGTAGCTGGGTGATTGTGTTAAAATCATAACTCATCACAGGATTGAATTGTCAACAGTGTGTAATATGACATCCAGTGCTTCTTAGTAATGAGTTTCTCACAGTAGGTAATAAATATAAAAAATTAATAATAAAAGGGCAATATAGTGGTGCATTGCATTGGTGCTTCCCCCCCTCACACTGAGCCTGAGTGGAAGGGAACAGTGCACAACACAGCTACAGAACTCTCGGATTACTAGACATTCAAATGTGGTGATTCTGTAACTCTAATGCATGCGTCACTGCATAGAACAAGTAGCTGCAGCAAAATAAGGGGCTAGAAATTCCATATCGCCCCAGTTGGGGCGTTAACTTTTGAAAAGTTGTAAGTTTAGCGGCAGGCGCAAATCAATCTCCACATCTGCGAAATTGAGTCTCTGCGCTGAAAGAATGCAAGGAAGTATTAAATCAGGCACTAACGGCGTAGGTGAGTGGCATCAGGCTCCAAGCGGTAACAAAAATGAGGAATCTTCCAGCCATTAAAGGGAAGGTCGCTGGAGTCTGCACAGCAACCCCCAATGATTCGGGGAGTTCAGAACAGCGATGCTGTGGGAGGAAATGCAAAGGCCTTTGATGGCCTGCAACACTCCAGGCACTAAGTAGCATTTATCTGGCTGCAGATGCATCATGCGCTCTCTGGCACGCATAAATAACCTTTTAAACGAAGTTCCTTCACAGCTGGGGCGCATCCCTTTAAGTAGCGCCCCGCCAGTCGACTGGTTCACACCTCCACTCCCTGGCATTGTCAGTGCAAGGCGGTAAGGTGGGGGGTGCTACTGAAGTTTGTAGATCAGGCGCCCAGCGAGCTCGCTGACTTCACGATCTGCATGGCGAAAGGTGCTGAGCACTAACTGTTATCGCTGGCGCTATGGGGCTGGAGAATGTCACATGCGGCACGGGATTCACCGCACCGTGGCGCTACTGCCTGAGCGTTCCGTTGGCACCCGCACCAAGCACTAACGGGAGGCGCTAAGCAACCAAATTTTTCCCCCCAGCAATTTCCCCATGTCCACTGAGCTCTTCTGTAAATCCACTTGTGAAGGTGCTGAAAAACTGACTGCACATAATAAACTACATTGATATTGCTCAAAGACAATACAGTTCTTTATTATCACCACAGATATCCATAGACTCGATCCCAAATCTTAATCCATTCTTGGGTAATTACAAAAAATCCTTTCAAGAGTTAACAATCCTGCATCTATGGTCAACACATGTAAAACACATTTTAAGCAATAATCTTAAAAAAAATTGATAACACTTTTAATTCCTGCTCCACTTTCCCCTTTTCACTCCTGAAGAGTATTTGACTTTGTGGGTCATTGGAACTAAACCCAATCCTGCTCTCACCCAGATTACACCTGATTGCAATCTTACCATCTGGAGGTTACTGGATTGGAATCAGGCACAAGAATCCTTGCTGATGTCTCCCTCTCTCACCCAGTGCCCAAAAGACAATTGTAACACCCCTAATGTATTAACAATAGAGGCAGACTCACACTGAGACTTAAAATGAATAAAACAATAAAACATGACATTGACCACCATTGTGATTAAACAGATGATTACCTACTTCAAATTAAAATATGAATAATTAATTTAGTGTTGGTTCAACATTAAGTGGTCACTATTGAGAGTTGTTTTAAAATGAGGCAGTTGCAATAGATTTTACTGTTGCAAGGGTTATTAACAGTCAAGTTCTGGGAAACATAGGTGTTGGTTATATTCAGGAGTGAATTTTCTCGAACAAATACAAGAAATCCAGAGTACAATAATATTGCTATTTTATATTAAAATTGTACAAATAACAATAACATCTGGTAAACTTTAAAGCAGGTCTTAAATTGACAAAGTACCTCGAGTGCATTTATAATATGATATTAATAACTTGTTGCGCAGAATGGGTCTCTGATGATTACTTGAATCATATAAGAATCTCAAGGCAATCTGTAGCCTGCAATTAGGCCATGCTAATTCCATATTGTACAACCACTAATTAATTCCCTGTAAGATTAGCCACAAATTAGTGGTAACTGCTCAGTTGCAAGGATGTGTTAGAATTTACTAACCTGTGGCTCGGGATCCTGATACTTTTAATAACAGATAATAAATTCTTGGTATTTTAACAAGAAGATACCAACGATCCTCCAGGAATTGGGTTCTTTGATGGTTAACAATACAAATTCACCTCAGGAAAGTCAATGCATTGTCAGTTAACAGTATAGATTCCTGTAAGTGTTTGATGGGACTCTTGAGAATTGAGGTTATGAGTTTCACACTGTTGCCGATTATTGGCTACCAGAAGCTCTGTGTAAACCGTGCCTTGACCAAAATGTGACACAGAGGCCAAAGCACCACTTCTCACATTAGAGTTATGAATTGAGGATGTTGTTTCTGTTCTGTAAAGCTGTGCTTTCATTTCACAGTAACCAAACCTGCTTAAAAGAATATAGAAATCTCGGCGAAAAGTCTTTGTAAAAAATGCATACAGGAAGGGATTGGCACAAGAATTGATTGGGTAAAACAGAACCAGGAGAATCTTGGAACTGGACACGGTGATGAAAGGGACCTTCAGAGCTGCTGAGATAGCAAAGAAAGATATAGGTGACATACAAATGAAATCTGTGAAGATTAGCACGGCCATGCGTTTGGCAATTTTTGTATCACTATTTGTGGAGATAAAGTTGGGGTTTCTAACTGTTAAGTAAATCTTAATATAGCAGAAACAAATGATCAAAAATGCGACAACATTCAGTATCAAAATGAAAATGATGTAAGTCTGAGAGATTGGAGAGTTTATGTCCATAGGGAGGCAGATGCTAACCTTCTTGTAATTACTGATCCCTACAAGAGGCAGTATTGCAACAGTGAAAGAAAATGCCCAACCACCACACATAATCACAACGGCATGCCTCAGACAGAGTTTTCTGTCCAGCTGCATGGCATAAGTAATGGTGTGCCACCTTTCCAGGGTGATTGCAGTCAGTGTGTACACTGAGAGCTCGCTGGCAAAAACGGTGACGAACCCAGCAGATGCACAACCAGCACCAGTCTGCCAGTCTATGGCATAGTTATAATACTGACCCTTGGTTCGGATATCCACAGAAGCAATAAGTAACAAATAAAGGCCCATACAAAAATCAGAAAAAGCAAGATTGCACATGAGAAATCGTGGCACTGAGAGTTTATATCGACTGGTTAATAAGACAATGAGAACAACAACATTCCCTGCGATAGCAAGAATATTCATTAACCATATTATGACTCTTAGAATGTCTTTTCCTACAATATCTTCACATGGATTGAAATCATCCGCTTTTGGATTACACTTCACATCTACTACATTTGTGCAGAGACCATAGTCAAAAAAAGGTTCATTTAAGTCGTACCATGCCTCATTTTCAAGGAACGTATATTGTTCAGGCACAGCAGAGCTCATCTGCATAGATCTTTTCGAATGTGTGGAACCGATCTCAGATTCAGTCTGAGAGCTTGTGTTGCTGAAATCATAATTCTTGCGAAAGATCTTGTTACATATTGCAGACCATTGTAATCTGGAAGAAAGAAAAGTTATAGTATTTATAACAATCCTAGTAAGCATTGAGCAATCTGGAATCATTAACACGTAAGGTATGTAAAGAGCAAGGAACATCTAGGCCATAAAGTATGACCCCAATGTGCACGTGGAATAAATTTAAGAAATTGACTTTACTATTATTAAAATACCATTGCTTCTCTTGGTTCACAGAGCTCCTTTAGTGACATCACTGACAAGGCAGGAGCATCTGAGTCCTGGAGCACTGCATTTATTTCATTGAAGGCTGCAACTTCAGACTGGCCTGGAACCCAATCTGGTTCTGACTCTACTAGCTGGGCACTGCTGCAAGTTCAGCCAGTGGATAAATCTCCTGGAGATGGACTGCTGCAGCTCGATTTCTTATATTGTTTTCCATGTTTACACTTTAAACTAAAAATATAGCCTTATACTTTCCTTCTTTTAATACCTCATTGTAAAACATGTCAAACATTGGCCATGAACATGTGTTTTTCTTTTAACATGTCCCATCATTCAGATATTTTGGGGGGAGGGATTCTCCTCTTCAGAATGGAAGCCTGACAGGCCTTTTCCACCTGCCCGTACTGTATGCGCCTCACCTTGACTCAATTTTCTGGATCGGGCCACATTACATATGCAGGGTAAACTCCTGACAGGATTACCATCATTGAGAGGGTGCCCGGCAATCTAGAACAGAGAATGCTTTCACAAAGTGGCAGTGGGAATCAGCGGTAAGTGGGGTAGAAAGAGGCATGTGCCATGTCGTCAGCAGATAGCCTCTGTCACCCAGGAGCCACCCTTTGCTTTGCCATGGCGGTTGAAATGCAGCCAGCACAGCAGACTACCACAGAATGAAGGCATCATGACTGCTACCAGGATACCGGGCATTGACCTCCATGATACGCTGCCAATGGTCACACACCAGCAGTTCGTTGAGGGAGTGGAATCCCTTTCAATTCCAGTACATGGCAGACATGAGATGCCCGCAAAGTGATGTGCGTGCAGTCAATGGCACCTTGCAGGGGAAGCCTGCAATCCTAGTGAAGCTATGTGCTCACTATGCCTGCTTGACTCTAGCAAGAGAGAATGAAATGTAGTTAGCTCTCTTTGAATACAGAGTGTCAGTGACCTCCCTTATGCAACAGTGGATGGTAAACTTCAAAATGTTGCAAATATCTCCAACTCCAGCCTGGAAGAAGCTATCCTCCTCCCACCCCTCTTCATCTAACCCTGTCAGCATCTACCTGTACTTCGATTCCTTGCTCCCTCATGTGTTTATCTAGCTTCTCTTAAATGCATCTATGCTATTCGCCTTAACTACTCTGTGTGGTAGCAAGTTCCACATTTTAACCACTCTCTGGGGAGGAGTTTCTCTTGAATTTCCTATTGGATTTATCAGTGACTATCTTATATTTATAGACCTTAATTTTGGTGTCGTCCACAAGTGTAAACATGGGGGCCAAAATTGCCCCTTCCCTTAAGGCCTATTATCAACAGAAATCGGCGGCCACGCTGCAGAGTGCAACGGCCGCCGACTTTTCATGTAATTCCGCTCCTGCAGTATCCCGGCAGTGACCCGCTCCCCCCCACCCACCACCGCTCCACTGCTGTAGATTCGTCCTAAATGTATCATCAGAGCGCGCACTGCCAATGATTCCCCCCCCCGCCGATGGTGACATTCTGCTGAGAAAATCTTCCTCCTGCTGGGCGGTGCCAAAACCTGCTTTTTTGAGGTGGTCCAGTGAGGCTGTGACTTTCTGAAATGGTGGTGCGGCTCCCATTAAAGAAGAGGACACACTGACGCTGCCGCCATTTTTTTTTTGTCAGCCGACTACCATGTTAGGCTGACAATTATGCCCCCCGGGTTCGGCCGGGCCGCCAACAAGCAACCTGGCACCCCCTCCCTGGTGGACCAATGAACCAAACTTTTTAAATCGCGCAGGCTCTCCCCTTTAAGTGAAGGGGAGAGTCGTGGTGACGTGGTGCTGTGATGATATCATCAGCACTACGCTGATGACTGACAGCAGCAGACACTAAACCCCGCCCCAACTTCCGTCCCTCTCATGTGCTTACCGCCGCATTTCTGCCCCCATTATGAATGACTTCCAGTCCGCCTGGAAAAAAGAGCGGAATTTCGCTCAAGAGACCACCTCAACCACCGCGGCGGTAAAAACACTAGAAACGGGATGCGTGCGCCCCGTTACCAGCGGGGGGAAATTTTAGCCCCATTGTCTCTACAACTACTCTATCAATCTCTTTCATAATTTTATAGATCTCCATCAGGTCTCAGTCTTCCCTTGGTGCTCCACTCCACTGTCAGGGCACAATCACTGAATTTTTTGCCTGCGTCGCAAACCATTTCCCGACACTAAATTTAGCGGCTGCCCAACATTAATGCCTTAAAGACCCTCAACCGAATTTCTAGCCCTGACATTGTATTTCCCAGGAAATAACCTGTCATCATTGATTAATCTGTTGATCTGAAGATTTAATAACCATATTCAATTTTTTTACTGCTCCTGTTCCCACATTCATTTTCTGTATAAAGCACTCTTAAGGAAGGTCTTCCCAAATAATGAAAAGCCGAATTAAAATGAAGCACTATAGTCTCTAAGGCTAATAAAAAAAATGATTTGCAAATGCTGGATATCTGAAATAAAAATAAAAAATGCTGGAGATATCCATTCTGATAACATCCCTGGAATGTTATAATCTGTCTTTTCTCTTTACAGTTGCTGACTGATCTGCTGTGTATTTCCAGCATGTTCTGTTTTTATTTACAATCTCTCGGAAGCCTGCCCTCCCTTTCCCGTATTTACATTAACTTTACATGCCGAAAAGAATAAACAATACTCACTCCTTTTTTTTCTTTGCACTTTCATTTTCAAAGGCACAGCAGTGGCTAGGATATGTCATACTGGCCTCTCTTAGCTCTACAAAGTTATCCAGCGGTGGTAACCTTTTCAAGTTGTTGGTAGACCGAGCTATGAGTTTCTTAATGGATTTCAAACCATGAATTGGAAGCGCAGTGATACCGGTTCTGGAAATATCCCTGTTAAAATAGTAAGAGTGTTGATTTGTATGCTATTATTACTTCCATTAAACCATGGTGTATATCATGTTGCTGATGACACAAGACAGCGAGAATTTTGTTTATATATGAGCAAAGAACTATGCAAGCGTATTACTTGGATTGTCATCTGTTTCAAGAATCCTACAAATTCCGGCACCGCGCTGGGACATTTGGTGCCGGTATCGACAGGGGGACGTAGCAGTACTGCCCGGGAGAGGTGAGCCGGTGTGCAACGCCCCTGGTTGCAACATTGGCTCGGTTTTTGGATTGCGCCCGACCCTTAGCGCTCCGTATAGCGTCCTGCTGGGAATGCCTGTGAAAGCAGGTGTTCCAAGCTGTAGCAGCCGCAGTGAGGTAAGTGCTATTGCTTTTTTAAATTTTTTTGTTGTGGTGGCATGAGCTTTGTAACGGGAATGATTTTTCAGGGGGTTTTTTTCCCTCCAGGTCTTTGTAATGGTGCTCCGAGGCCGGCTCTTTAGCCAAGGATTTTCCCTTGCTCAGCCGGCCTAGCACCCTAAAAGCGATGTGCTAGCACCCGGTCCAAAATTCGGGCCCAGCTGCTGAATTTTGTGGTGGCAGACGCAAACCATTGGCCGGCGCAAAATTTACCGCTCCGCCCGGGTCAACTGAGGCACGACCGAATTTCCACCCCAAAGAATTTAATACCTATAAGAATGCATTAGAATGTGAATGTCTTCATCTTTGGTCTGAATGCTGTGTTAAGAATTTACAGAGTATAAAAAAGCAACTAACTGTTTTTGGATTTTCGGGAGGTTTGCGACCGTATTTCCGCTGTGATTTGACCCTCCGCGGCAAAAACCCGGTCGCAAAGCCCGGGCGGGATCCTCAGGTACCTGTTTGCGGCGGTGCTTTCAAGTACTGCCGGGGAGAGGTGCGCCGATGTGTAACTACGCGGATTGTGTTACCGTCGTACTTTCGGCACTCTCTCAATCTGTATAGCCCAGAATAGCGACAGGTCAAACCTGTCAGTGCAACCCTGCCAGAAGCAGTAAATATGAAAACCTGCAAATAAGCTAAGTTAAAGTTTTTATTTTTTAATTATTTTTCAGCGATTTGCGAGATAAGGGTTTTGTGAATGTTTTTGGAATTTTTTTTGCAATTTCCTCTCCCCGCCGCCTCTCTCGCAGCGCTCCCGGCCCCGGACTAAATTTGGCGAAACCTGTGTTTTTGCGCCGCGACTCTCGTGCAACACCCCCCTTACCGACGTAAAACCCAAAAGTTCGTCCTAAAAGTAGTAGTGCAGCGAAAACGGTAAGTTTCACAAATCGCTACCGTTTTCGCCGACAAACCCCAAAGCCGAAAATCCGGCTCTATATGCCATTACTAACACGAGAAAACTACCATGCCAATGTGCTACTTGGTCCAATTGTAGTGAGAGTACAGAGGACAGGAGGGAAAGAACGGGACTAACACTGACTCCAACATGTCATACAATACCCTCTTTTACAACCAGGGTCGTGATCAATAGTAAAATATTAGAGAGTTGTACAACTGTCCTTGCTACTTAGCAAATTGTAATAACTAAAGATAAGATCATCGAGTAATTTATTTCCATTGTCATTGATATAAGTCATCCGAAAACTAACATTAGCCTCCATCTGCTCACCTTGAACTGATAGTCCACAGCAGTTACCAATGAATAATTTGCCACCTGTATCATTACTCAATTTTGTCCATATTGTTTCAGAGGATGACAAAGAGCTGGAGCTAAGAGCGCATAAGATATTTTACAAATATTGGCTGACAAGCATAACGGATGATGTCGCAGCTATTGAAAAGGTGAAAAGAATAACAGGCTCATCTGTGTCTGCATCAAGGTTCTCTCAATCCAGTCACCCAGCCTGTTGAAGCTGGGTAAGAGAGCTTCTAAGATTTTAACACAAGGTCTCTTTAACACCAGTCTAAGCATTCATAAGAGATATTCCTCCACGCTTTCGCCTTCCTCACTGAGTGCCCTGTTGCACGTACCACAGAAGTTCCATGGCAGACTGAAGTGCAGACAACCTTTCATCCATAACTGTACATATCCAGCTGGCAGACTCCTCCGAAGCTCTCACCAGACCCCGCAGGGCATTTTCCAGACACAGGCGACTCCTGCAGATGGACCTTCTGAGAAAGTAATCTCTTTTTATAAACAGGTCTTGTGGGGTCTGAGTCCCTAGGAGCTGCAGCAGAGACAGGGAGTATGCTAGCTCTTGGCCTGCAGGTTCTTGCTCTTTCGCTGCCATCACCACTTCTTCCCCCTTACCCCTATACTATCACTCACCTTGAGCTGCTCAAACTCACTGCATACTTCGAACTGTTTTTGTCCTTTGTAAAGATGGTGAGAATGGTGCAAAGTGCTGTGAGGTGATGGTTTGCCTAAGTACAGCAGCTGAGATGTCATTCCAGGCCTAAAAAACAGAAGAGAAAATATGTCAAGGCACTGCATTTTACTGATAATGCTCCTGTGAAGTGCCTCGGGACATTATACTACACTGAAGGCATTATATAAATGCAAGTTTTTGTTGTTGCGTCAAATAAGCACCCACAAGTTGTGCTTTCATTTCAATATATTGTATGGGGTTGAAGCTGGACTACGTGTCTATGTCTCAGTGACTGAACAGGACAGCAAAATGCAACAGGAACTTTAGAGTACTAGCTCTGAGCTTGGGGAATCCTCCTGCTTCATCCCCTCCTCCTTTCATGCTCTTCTGCCTCACATTACAACAATGACTACACTCCAAAAGTACTTAATTGGCTGTAAAGCACTTCGAGGCGTCTGGTGGATGTGAAAGGCGCTATATAAATCCAAGTCTTTCTTTCTTATGGTGACTGGTGGGTGATGGCTTCAAAAGGAGCTAAGAGCTTGTACTGCCTGAGATAGTCTCCAATTTATGTCTGCTCACTCCTGTTATGCGCAATCTTGTCCTTCAAGTAATTAAGTAGTTTTGAGATGTTGCAAGTTTATGTAGCAAAGAGAGTCTCAAGCAGCTGCCCATTGTCAAGGCCATTTTGTCTGACACCAAATGAAGATGTAACATGCAACTGGCTTGCTGACAAAGATTTCTTGCATGAATCCCCTTTAAGACTTTGTTTTAGTGTTTGCAGTTCGGTTTATACAGTTGCTCATTGTATTTCTCCCATGCTGACGTATGGTCATACATAGTAAGCAGTCAGTGCACTGTTGCTCTCATGGCAGTCCTGCACAAGATAACCTTCTATTACTGGTTACCATGGTTTAGCACAATAGTTTACAAGTTCTGATGATATACTTTGTCGTGGGTACTAGACTTTTTAAACAGTACTTCAAGCTTACCTTAACCACTTTCTGCAGAGCAGCCATTTTCTTCCTCACATCTCTCCAGCTTAATTTTGTTCTTGACACAGTTTCACCCAGTGTGCAATCTGTTCCAAAATCTGTTACAACAGGCACTACCAGGGATAGTTTAATTTGTACCATAACGGATTTCCCACATTCTCTGATTTATTGCGTAAGTGCTTCAAATATCTGGTCATTAAATCTGCTCTTCCTTGACCTGCACGCAGCTGAGTTCCACTTCTCCACCTTGCTGGGCGGATGTGCCAGTGATGTGGTGCAACTGGGCCATGTTAATGGCTCGCAACACCAAATCTGCTTGAAGCTGGGCCTATCCAACGCTACAGCGGAGGAGAGCAGGAAAATCAGCCCTAAGCTACAGTAAACAGAAAGAGACAGAACTGATTAGTACAATGTAAAAGATGGCATGAAACTGTGATTTGAAATGCTGTAACTTGCATTTGTGTTAGTTCTCTTTCCTACCTTTTCGATTTCGTTTTTGTCATGTATCCTACATGGTTACTGTTTTTGCTATTACAAGGTGTGCCACGAGGGGACACCTCAGTGGCAGATTTGCAGGTTACCTGTACAGGTGTGCCAGGCCTAGTATAAAAGGCAGGCCACCAGGTGTGATCCTCACTCTGGAGTTGTCAATAAAGGACTAAGGTCACTAAAGTTCAAGTCAATACAATGCCTCGTGGAGTCATTATCAGAGCATCTAAAGACGTAACAATTGGCGACGAGATTACGGACCTTCACGTGAAAATGGCTACCCTTGGTATGTTGCAGCAGTTCGCCGATGGTGATGATTGGGACGCCTTTGTGGAGAGGCTTGACCATTTCTTCGCAGCAAACGGCTTGGCAGGTGACAATCTGTCCACACTGGCTGATAAGCGCAGAGCTATCCTGCTAACCAGTTGTGGGCCCACCGTCTATGGTCACGTCAGGGACTTGTTGGCACCAGCGAAGACAACGACCAAGACATACGAGGAGCTTGTAACGCTGATCCAAGAACAACTCACGCCCAAAGAGAACATCCTCACAGCCAGACACCGGTTTTACACCCACTGATAGCCCGAAGGCCAGGAGATCGCGAAATATGCTGCAGACCTCAGGAGGCTGGCGGCACCATGTGATTTCAGCAACCACCTCAACGAAGCACTGCGGGATATCTTTGTCATCGGAATTGGCCATGAGGGTCTTCTTCATAAGCTACTATCTGCGGATACCACAGTCACACTGCAGAAGGCCATCTCCGTGATTCATGATTTCGACCTGCAGCTCTAGGCAGATGACTCATCCTCAGAAGTCAAACCCGGCAAGTACTGTGCACAGAGTGGCACCTTTTAGAGGCTGGATTGTAGAATGTGAACCTTCTCAGGGAAGAGAGAACAGGCCCCCGAGTCCCTTAACTCAGAGTTCGCCGAGGGGGGCTAATCGAGTAGCTCCATGCTGGCATTGCAGAGAGAATCACAGGGCTCACCAGTGCCGCTTTAAAGACAATGTGTGTAAAGGCTGCAGCACAAAGGGCCACCTCCAATGAATGTGTAAAAGAAATGTGATTCATTGTGTTGATGAAGAGTCTGCAGATGGCCATGAATCCAGCGCGGATTATGAAATGACAGTCAGAGAGGCAGCTCAGTCCCACGATGAGGTATATAGCATGTTTACCTGCACCACCCAGTGTTCCCCGTTGAGGATGGAAGTCGAGATAAATGACATTCCAGTTTTCATGGAAGTGGACACGGGGGCGAGCCAGTCAGTAATGAATCAAGAAGCCTTTGAGAGGCTATGGGACAATCAGGCTGAACGACCCAAGTTAGTCCCGGTTCAGGCAAAACTGTTTACCTATACCAATGAACTTATCTCAGTTGTTGGTAGTGCGAATGTAAAGGTACTCCATGATGGCGCGGTACACAGGTTACCTCTGTGGATTGTTGCAGGTGATGGACCAACGCTACTCAGAAGAAGGTGGATGGAGAAGATCCATTAGAGTTGGGAAGATTTCATCCCTCCAGCGATCGACATCCTCCGCGCTCAGAGGCAAAGCAAGCCCTCACCTGAGGGTGGACCCAGCACCAGAGAGCAGACCAGCACAGCACCCGAGGCACAGCACGACTGCGTGGAGATGATCCAGCTGAGACGACCCAAACGCACCTTCCAGGCTCCAGTGGCAGGATTCCGGAGGAAGAAAATCGGATCCAAAGGCGACTTCCCAGCTTGTGTGGCAGAACCCGGGGAGAAGAGGATCACCGCAGTCGACATCGTAGATGGAGGAAAGATGGCGCCCAAACCACGAGGCGATGTGCTGAAGAAAAAGATAGCGGGCCAGACCACGAGGTGCAGCGCTGATGGAGCAACACGCGGCACCAAACGGAGAAGAGGTTTGGGGTAAAGAAAGCAAGGCTCTCTTAAAGGAGGCCTGCAACCCACCACAATTAAAGGGACAGTTCCATACTCTCAATCAATGTAAGAGCAACAGTGATTTAGATGTAAAATGTGCAATTGATGATCAGACTTGTGTACATGCAGTAAGTAAAGAAAAGCCTCAATGTAATAGCAACTGTGAGTTAGATGTAAAATGTGTAATTGATGATCGGACTTGTGTACATGCAATAAGCAAAGAAAAGTCGCGCGATCGCGATCGGAGCTACAGGTTATTTACTCTGAGTAATGAAACATTGTGCGATGTAGGATTTCAACTGCATATAGTCAATGCAGCGGGCAGATACCCATCAGGAGCACACAGTCCAGCGAGCTACCCAATGTAGTAGCCTGCATCCCTGGGATTATGCACCATGGAGTGTGGCCACAAGCATCCAATACATACAAGCCACAGAGCAAGCGATCTCAGGAGGGCAACAGCACCGGTATCGATAACCTGCCCCTGATCGGCTCCACCTCTCAGGCACCCAATGGCACCAACCGCCACGAGCCTGAAAGAACAAACCATGCTAAGGCGCAGCCCCCAGACCCTATCGCCATCAAGGCTACACCCGGGAATGAAGGGTCGCCTGCAACGGTTCTCCCAAATGGGACCGGGACCAGCCAGGATCACAAACCAAATAACGCCCAGGCAAGCGAGTCAGCAGTTCCCTGTGTACTGCCAGATGACTGCTCCTCAGGGAGCAGCAGCAACCCGGGGTGCAAGGAAAGGACAGGAGGTCACAGGCATCTGTGAAACTGCCCGACGCTAGGAGCAACTGCAAAGGCCCCGAGAGCAGGCAACTCGAGCCAACCGGATTCCCACTGCCAGCACTGGGCACTGCGCCGCCATCAGACTGCCTGGACACCATCCAGCAGTTCTAGTACTAGTTTGTCCTCACACACCAGTACTGATTCCAAGTATATATCAAGTATGTACTTCACCAGTCAAATGTACTTGCCTCACAACTGTACCACAAATATATTGATTTAAATGCAATTTTTTTTTTCTGGACTTGAATGTATATGAATGTAATGAGCCACCGGCATAATCTATATGTGGGGAGTGGAGAGAATGGAGTGGTCATGGACGCACAAACAGAAACCTCCAGCATCTCCACTGCCAACAAAACACCACCTACTCACCCAAGGTGGAAACTGTTACATATGTAAACCTGTAATTACCATGTTTGACCACCAGAGTGCTCATCCCCTGGAGTCCCAAGGGATCCCACAATCCCTTGGGAGCACCTGTACATAAGGAGGCCTCACAGGCTGGAGAGGCACTCTGGAGACTTGTAATAAAGGACTACAGTCACACGTTACTTTGAGTTTACAGTATCTGGTCAAATTCTTTATTCGAGACATAACAACTGGCAACGAGATACAGATAATGAACCCCACCGCAACAATGCAGAGAACCGTGGGAATCCTGGAGAAATCTTCGGAGGGAGATGATTGGGAAACCTTCGTGGAGCGACTCAACCAATACTTCGTGGCCAACGAGCTGGAAGGAGACGAGAACACTGCCAAACGAAGGGCGATTCTCCTCAACGTCTGTGGGGCCCTAATGTATGGCCTCATGAAAAATCTGCTTGCGCCAGCGAAATTCAAAGAGATGTCATACAATGATTTGTGCACACTGGTCCAGGAGCATCTAAACCCGAAGGAAAGCATTCTGATGGCGAGGTACCGGTTCTACATGTACCAGAGGTCTGAAGGCCAGGAAGTGGCGAGCTGCGTCGGCGAGCTAAGGCGCCTTGCAGGACATTGCGAATTTGAAGGATACATGCACATGAAGCACACGCTCAGGGACTTCTTTGTTCTTGGCATTAGCCATGAAGTAATACTTTGCAAACTTTTGACTGTAGAAACCCCAACCTTGAGCAAAGCCATAGCGATAGCCCAGGCATTAGCAAACAAATCTCTCAGCACACGAGCGCTGTTGCAAGTACTGTGAACAAAGTAATGTTGTTTTCGAAACATAACATACAGGGCAGGGCTCACATGCCTGCAGCTGCATGTCCGGAGATGTCTCAGAGTCCACCAACAAGGATGGTGAATATAAAGCCATTAACACCTTGTGGGCGCTGCGGAGGTGATCATCGCTTCCATTCATGCCGCTTCAAAGGATACGTTTGCAGGGCTGTGGAACAATGGGACACCTCCAACATATGTGCAGGCGAGCTGCAAACCCTGCTAACCCTGCAAACCACCATGTTGCAGAGGAGGACAGATTCACGGTGGATCATGGTGAACCAGACCCTCAGGCTGAGGAGGCAGAGGTATATGGGGTGCATACATTTACCACAAAGTGTTCCCCGATAATGCTGAAGGTTGAATTAAATGGATTCCCAGTGTCAATGGAGCTGGATACGGGTGTGAGCCAGTCCATAATGAACAAAAAGACTTTCAATAAATTGTAGTGCAGCAAGGCCTCAAGGCCAGTCCTGATTCCGATTCGTACTAAACTGAGAACGTACACAAAGGAACTGATTCCTGTAATCGGCAGTGCTACCGTAAAGGTCTCCTACGATGGAGCGTTGCACAAATGACCACGCTGGGTGGTACCGGGCGATGGCCCGACGCTGTTCGGCAGGAGCTGGCTGGGAAAGATACGCTGGAGCGCTCTCGTCTGTCGACGACACCTCATGTGCCCAGGTCTTAAACAAGTTCCCCTCACTGTTCGAACCGGGTATCGGGAAGTTCCCTGGAGCAAAAGTGCAGATCCATCTGATTCCGGGGGCCCGACCCATCCATCACAAGGCGAGAGCAGTACCGTACATGATGAGAGAGAGGGTGGACATCGAGCTGGACCGGCTGCACGAGAGAACATAATTTCGCCGATCGAATTCAACGAGTGGGCCAATCCGATTGTTCCAGTACTCAAGAAAGATGGCACTGTCAGAATCTGTGGTGATTATAAAGTAACTATCAATCATTTCTCCCTGCAGTATCAATACCTACTACCAAAAGCAGATGACCTATTTGCGACGTTGTCCGCATACAACTACGTTATCCGCCATAGTCAGGTACAGAAAACTGTGCCGATGCTCAGTCGGCTGCCATTGCCCACCACAGGAGTGGAGATGGCACAGCCCGCAGATTTAATTATGGTAATGGAAGCATTCGAGAGTGAGCAATCACCTGTTACCGCCCGACAGATTAGAACCTGGACGAGCCAGGACCCCTTACTGTCCTTAGTAAAAAACTGTGTGCTCCACGGGAGTTGGTCAAGTGTTCCGTTAGAGATGCAGGAAGAAATAAAGCTGTATCAGTGACGCAGAGATGAAATGTCCATACAGGCAGACTGCCTCCAATGGGGTAATTGGGTCGTGGTGCCCAAAAAGGGCAGGGACACTTTCATTAGTGACCTCCACAGTACCCACCCAGGCATTGTAATGATGAAAGCGATAGCCAAATCCCACATGTGGTGGTCTGGTATCGATGCAGACTTAGAGTCCTGTGTGCACAAATGTAACACATGTTCACAGTTAAGCAATGCACCCAGGGCGGTGCCACCAAGTTTATGGTCCAGGGTCCATGTCGACTATGCAGGCCCATTCCTCGTGTTCCTCGTGATTGTAGATGCGTACTCCAAAGGGATTGAATGTGAGATAATGTCGGCAAGCACGTCTGCTGCCACCATTGAAAGCCTGCGGCCATGTTTGCCACGCACGGCCTGCCTGATGTCCTCGGGAGTGACAATGGGCCGTGCTTTACCAGTGCTGAGTTCAAAGAGTTCATGACCCGCAATGGGAGCAAACATGTCACTTCTGCTCCAGTCAAACCAGCATCCAATGGTCAGGCAGAGCGAGCAGTACAAACAATCAAGCAGAGCTTGAAGAGGGTAACTGAAGGCTCACTGCAGACTCGCCTATCCCGAGTCCTGCTTAGTTACCGCACAAGACCCCACTCGCTCACTGGGGTTCCCCCTGCTAAACTGCTCATGAAAAAGGCACTTAAGACAAGGCTCTTGTTAGTCCACCCTGATCTACACGAACAGGTAGAGAGCAGGCGGCTTAAACAGAATACATATCATGATCGCGCAAATGTGTCACGCGAAATCGAGATTAATGATCCTGTACTTGTGTTAAACTATGGACAAGGTCCCAAGTGGCTTCCCGGCACTGTCATGGCCAAAAAGGGGAGTAAGGTGTTTCAAGTCAAACTTTCAAATGGACTCACCTGCAGGAAACACTTGGACCAAATAAAACTCAGATTCACGGACTATCCAGAACAACCCAAAATAGACTCTACCTTTTTCGACTATCCCATACACACACAAGTGACAACCGACCCAGTGATTGACCACGAAGCAGAACCCATCACCCGCAGCAGCCCAGCAAGGCCAGCTGCACAGCAGCCCAGTGAGGACCCAACAAACGACTCACCAAAACCAGCATTCGCACCAAGACGATCAACCAGGGAAAGGAAGGCCCCAGATCAACTCACATTGTAAATAGTTACACTATTGACTTTGGGGGTGGAGTGTTGTTTCATATGTAAACCTGTAAATACCATGTTTAACCATGAGAGGGCTCATCCCCTGGAGTCCCAAGGTATCCCACAATCCCTTGGGAGCACCTGTACATAAGGAGGCCTCACAGGCTGGAGAGGCACTCTGAGATCTATAATAAAGGACTACAGTCACACATTACTTTGAGCTTACAGTATCTGATCAGATTCTTTATTCAAAACATAACAGAAACGACTCTCCAAGTGTCAACCAGATTGAGCTAAGCCCAGAGCACAGTCAATGCATGAAGGCGATTTGCACTAAAGGCTTGAGGGAGAGTGATGTCATGTATCCTACAGGGTTACTGCTTGTACTATTACAAGGTGTGCCACCAGGGGGCACTTCTGTGGGAGACTTGTAAGTTACCTGTACAGATGTGCCAGGTCTAGTATAAAAGGCAGGCTACCAGGTGTGATCCCTACAGTTCAAGTACAACACACTGCCTTGTGGAGTCATTATCAGAGCATCTGAAGACATAACAGTTTTTGAGAGTAATATATCAACTATGACTTCGATTCTCATCCCTATTTTGAGGCAGGAAAGGAGCAGTAACACACTTAAAATCAGAGTGCAGAACTCATCTCGTTTCTGCTATTGTTTCATCTACCACCATTTTGATCGACTTCAGATAGGTGGCACGTGCTCCGCCCAGCGGTACTGGATGTAGAGCGGGTTAACCCCCTGTCCTTAAAGGGACCACTTTAATGCTTCTCCAGTTCCTCCAAAAATTGATCCGGTCAAAGCCTGAGCCTCCTTGGAATTGTTTCCATCTTCCTTTAACTTACATTATTGGCTCAGCTCTGCAAAGGAGCTGTTGGATTTCTCCCCCCGCCCCCCACTCCCCGGTGCCCCCCCCCCCCACACCAACACCTCGCTGTGATAATAATAATGAGGCGCAACCATCAGAATGACCCCTTTCATTGGACGGCTGACACGGCTTGCTGCACCTGATTCTAGTCCGATGAAAGAGAGTCACAGCAAAATCAGCTCCCCCATGTGCTAACAATGTTGACATAATGTTGTTTGTCAACATAACTGAAGTGCTGTAAAATGTAATGCATAATTGCCAATACTGAGAGAAGATATAAAATAACGATGAATTAATTAGTAAGTACAGCCTATTCAGTCAGATAGAGCCATGTTGGTAAATTAATTTCTCAATACACAGCCTACTGATATACTAAATGGTGCATCAATGGCTGAGCCATGAAGTGGCAGGGTGTGGAATAGTGATCACAATTTACCACAAGGTGAATCCGTTTAAGCAGATGCTTAGCAGAGGTGAGGAACTTTCCACAAAGAGGGAGAGAACATTGGAAGCCAAGTCAAAGTGTAAGGCGTGTTCCATCTACTGGATGGTTGAACAATGATGGGTAAAGACACTTAAGAAGAATACTTGATCATCATTTGTGGAAATAATTGAAAGCACAGAAGGGTCTAAAGTAAAAAAAGGAAATAGGAAATGTACATAAACAAAAAAAAGCACCAAACAAATGTAAAACTCTAGAGATAAAGGGAAGGTATGGAGGAGGGGTCAGAGATTTAAATTCTTGATAGAAATGTTGCTCAGAGCATGTATTGAGAGGATTGCTTCACATTGATAGGATCGAGTCAATTCAAGCTCAATGGAAATAACCTCGGTAAGGACATTTAAGCAGGAAAATGTTATTTCTTTTCTGAGCGGGAGGGGACAGTCCAATCATGGAATTATTGAACAAATATTCAAAAAAACACCAGGTTAAGTTTCATGCCAACCAATCTAACAAACATTACCTGCCAATATTCTATCAAAATTAACTTCACTCTTTATATTTTTATACTTGAAAATGTTGTTGGACGAGATCAGTCAGTTCTGCCAATGTCCATCATTCCCCCTCCTCGCAGGTTTATGTATGTTGCAATGACATTTCACTTACAGAACAATTGGACCTGTTGCTCCCATGAAAACATCATCGTGCAATTTCTGTAGATTTTGGTTATCTGTGAGATTGCTGTGAAAAAAGGCAAAAATAATGAAAGTTCCCAGTCGCCATGCAATAGGACAAGCGCGTGCTGTGTGCTCCTGCAACAGCACAAACTCTTCAACCAAGATATTAGCCCCTTTAGCGCCTCCCGTTATTGTCTTTGGGGGGTGATAACGAGGCGCTAACGAATTACCGACCGGACGCGGCGAGATGAATGACTCCTGCTAAATTAGCTGAGAGGTTTGCGGTGGAGGTAACACTTTGCACCACTATCTCCTGGGCCTGGAGGTCATGAGATCATTGCTGCGCGCATCGCTACGGTAGCGTGCTGGTCCCGAACTTCGGTTCCACCACCTGCAGCATCACCAGACGAAAACACCGACAGCTGCAGGAGGCATTCATCGGGAGGTCAGATGCTTTGGCGGCAAAAGTTAAAGGGGAGTGCAAAAGTTGTTCAAATCATTATTTTCAATTTTTTCGATTCCTCTTTGGCCACGCTCGATCAGCCCGGCAATCTGCTGGAGTGCATGGGGCTGATCGGGCCGGATCGTGGCTGCCGTTGAGGGCCAGCTAGCTGGTCCCAATGCAGAGCCTGGAGTGAAGGCCCTTCCCTTTAAGTGAGGGAAGGAGTCTCGGATCACGGCAGGGCTGCACGGGACATTGTCCAGCACTGCACCACTACCACCCCGCCTGCGTCCTTTAGCACTACAGAAAGAAAGTGGAGCTTGATTTAGCGCCGTATTTAGCCGTATTTACTGAGAGCTGAAAGTCATTAGCACTTGACACTAGTTTTTCCAGCTTTGTAAAGTTCGCGTTCCCGAATTTCTCTCCCTTAAACTACAATAATGAATTTTTGACAAAACCAAAACAGCAACTTACAGATGATCTAAATCTGTTCCGTTAAATGCTTGACTTTGTACTTCTATGAGCCCATTGTTAATCAGATTTCTGCGTTTAAAAACAAAAGGGAAATGGAATGGAAGATTGTTAGGTGTTTGTGCCTGCTGCCAAATGCTCCTGCATTTACTTTACACACCATAAAGTTTTGGCCTAAAACAATATACATTACATTTTAATTTCTACATCGTACAGATACAGTATTAATTTAAACAATCTTTTATTGCAAACAGAAATTGCATTTCAATTTTCAAAACAACCTCTCTGAAACAAAATTCCGATACACTGCTTGCCGTACGGGCCACTGTGCGAGTTTATAAGAACACAAGCAGAACTGATAAAAAAGAAAAAAGAAAAAAGTACTAATGCTTCAAATCTGAAACAAAGTCCTCCAATTTCCTGGATCGCTTTTACATTGAAATTTATGCTGGTTTCTGCACCGATCTTGCTGACGGGAACTCACGGCACAATTTTCTGTGGAGCTCATTTGTCTTTGCTCTAATAATGTAAAAACCATCTGTGTGTTTGTCTGTATTGCTGTTCAGTGGAGTTTTCATGTACAATCAGGAAACTTTCACATGTGTGATTCACAGCAGCAGTGCTGCATTATTTAGTGGTTTGGCAAGCACCCCAAACCAGGGTGCAATAATGAGCATGAATCTCAATTAAATCCATCGTTGTCCAGTTGAGATCCCTGGCATTTTACCACCAAGCCTACTGGAGAGGAACTTATTTCTACATTTCTAAATGTAACTAAAAAGGCCTGAGGCTCCACTGCTATATCCAGTAATAAAGATTAATTTGCATACCTTTACCATGGTGTCAATTTGGGCAACATCCAGCAATTGTGGCAAAAGCCACTGTTGATTCTGAATTATTCAGAATTACCTTTTGAGGTTAACAGCCCTACCAGATGTAGCTTCACTTTTGAGTGCTATTGTGTTGCTGTGCAAGTGACTTAATTATCAGTGCCTTCTGCCATGGTGCCTGTCTTTGCTGATCTCTTCCTCTTCCGTTATTATGCCCATTCGGTGACTTCAGGCTGTGCTGAAACTAAATCTTTCTGCATAAAATTATGCCAGCACATTTACTTCAGTTAATCTTTTGCATGAGGGTGGAGCTATGGAAACGAGCAGCAGAGGGTTTCGGCAACTTGAAAGAGGTTTGAAGCAATTCGCGCATGGCAATGTTTTCATGCCAAATCTGTAAATCAGTTACATGCAAACTTCCTCAGAAAAAACAGTACTACACAGTAGTTACACCAAAATGTTCCAGGAAATTCCAGACAAAAAAAACAGAAATCACTAGAAATACACAGTATCTGGAGAAAGATAGACTAATGTTTTGGAAATTCTGATAAAGGGTTACATCTATGTTTCTCTTTCAGATATTTATTCCCCTACTGTACATTTTTTAACAATTTCTGTTTCCATTACAGGTAGAACTGACTTGTCGAATTAGCAGGTGTGTACTTACATATTTATTAATGTTCCAGTGCTTAATCCCTGGAAAGCGTAAGATGGTATGATTTGCATGTTTATGTTGTCTCGAAATTCACTGAAGAAAACAGACAGTGTTTGAGTCAATTTTTTTCAGTGTGCAGAATTTACATTTTAATTTGAATTCAGTGCAATGTTCCATTCATTATCAGGTTTAAAAGCTTATCTACACAAGGGTAAATGATTAATGAGGGTTTGATCTGAACCAAAAGCTTATGCAATTGTAGTTAAGGCATCATTTTTTCACAACATCGCAGTCATCTCTTTAGGTTCCAAGACTGATCAACACTTGATTTGTACTCTTGAGTACACATTGCTCATTGCATGTTAATCAAATGCAATGATGTCATTCCTAAGAGGTACTTTATTTCAAAGACATAGCTTTTCATGTTACAAATGAGCTAAGTGAGAAATCCTGTGGCTTTTTGAATAAACATAAAGCAAAAAACGGCAAATGCTGGAAATCTGAAACAATGCTGGAAACACAGTCGAGAGAGAATAGACAAGTTAATGTTGCAGCATTAAAAAAGAATGGTAGGGATTTTCCCTCATTTCTTGTGGAGGTATTGTGGGATATGTGGAGATCTATTGGTACTCTCTGTTGCTAAACCTGTTTGTTAAATTGCAATAAAGCCAGGTTCTTTTCCTTATGGTTCCTTGGCCTTGCCATTTAGGGATAAGCATTCTGATGGGCAGGCGCAGGGAGTACATATCGCACAACCGTGCAATGCCAGACAGGATTTTCCAGAATGGATAGGAGATCGCAAAGTGAGAGTGCACAGTTTAGTAATTCTTGCTATCAGTGCATGCCAAGTACATGTACAGTAGACACCTCAAGTCACTGGAGAAATGCCACCAACGATGTCTCCGCAAGATCCTACAAATCCCCTGGGAGGACCAACATTAGAGTCCTCAACCAGGCCAACATCCCCAGCATTGAAGCACTGACCACACTCGATCAGCTCTGGTGGGCAGGTCACATAGTTCGCATGCCAGACACAAGACTCTCAAAGCAAACGCTCTATTTGGAACTCCTTCACAGCAAACGAGCCAAAGGTGGGCAGAGGAAACATTACAGGGACACCCTCAAAGCCTCCCTGAAAAAGTGCAACATCCACACTGACACCTGGGAGTCCCTGGCCAAAGACCGCCCTAAGTGGAGGAAGTGCATCCGGGAGGACGCTGAGTACCACGAGTCTCATCGCCGAGAGCGTGCAGAAATCAAGCGCAGGCAGCAGAAGGAGCGTGCAGCAAATCTGTCCCACCCACCCTTTCGCTCAACGACTATCTGTCCCACTTGTGACAGGGACTGTGGCTCTTGTATTGGACTGTTCAGCCACCAAAGAACTCACTTCAGGAGTGGAAGCAAGTCTTCCTCGATTCCAAGGGACTGCCTATGATGATGCATGCCAAGGAACAGTGAACGGAAAATTTAACCCTCAATACCTTCTTGTGGATCCCTAAACTTACACATGCAGACAGGCTTCTCCTCCCTCAGCTTCCATTTCGTACAAGCCCTCCAGCCCCCCATCGATTATGCTGGCACATTTATTCCTCTCCCCTTTAAGTCTAAATGGTAGTTTTCTCCGCCTTCGTTCATTTCATGCTGACACTTCACTTGATGTCGGCACCCTGCTCCCTCAGTTCATGCTGGTGCTTTCCCTCTCCTGGCACTCATCTCTCCCCTTTAGTTTAATTTAGCCTCCTTCACCCTTCCCCCCTTATTCCCTTCAGTTAATGCCAACACCATCCCCTTGGTTCACAGTGGCATCTTTCAGCCACACCTGCCCCTTTAGTTCCAACTGACTCTTTCCTTCCACTTGCAGTGTTACTCCCCGCACCTACCTCCTGTTGCTCAGAGAATGCTGTGGTTGGGAATTCTTGTGATAGCTGTGCAGGATGAGGACTGTGGCTGTCACAGAACTGTCAGTGAGAATTTCTGTCCACTGCAGTATTTATTTCTAGGACACAGCAGAAGGTCCAAGCAAGAGAAGCATTGAGGGGTGGAGCGAGGAGCCCGCCAGGGAATTTAGAAGTGGGCATGAAGGCAGACAGTGCATATGCCTGACTGTGCCCTTGTGCACTGACACACTGGCTGAGGGAGGAAGGGTGGAATGGAGGTGTCAGCAAGCAGTGTTCCAGAGGAGGAAGAGTGTATTATTGCTGAGAGACTAGACGTGGAAATGAGCAGCAGAGTGTCTCAGCAGATGCACCTTGGAAGTAGCGCAAACAATTGAAACTATCTCAGTTGTAGGTCCAACAGAACACGAAGCCTACAGAGCACTGGGCTCAACTGAACAAGCCCTCAGAAAGGGTGATGGAGCCAGTGCCAGAAGCATGTAACTGCTGATTAGAGCTGAATAGGATGGCTTCAGTCTTGATACTGATCCATGTTGTATGTGTCCAATTAGTTTAAAAATGAAATTCTCAATTCAATTGTCAGCCAGCACACTTCACAGAAGCACAAAATCTCACCCAGGAAAGGAAAGACTGGGAGAACAGGGTACATCCAGAGTTATATGCATCAGCTCCATCTGCATCTTTATGGTTCCAGTCCCCACCATTAAAGAGAGTATTTGGAAACCAAAGGAGAATGCATGGAAGTGAATAGACTGCATATAAGAATAGAGAGACGTGTTGAACATTGAGTGACAGATATCAATGTCTGTAGATAAGTGCAAATTCAGTGCTCCTGCATTTCCAGTGGAACTGACACTCAAAGGGAGTATGGATCAGAGAGCCAGTGTGAGGCAGTCACTGGCTAACTACCAATCTGTGCTCCCTTCAAGTATGACCCCCAGTGGGCACACTAAATTTACCTTATAAGCAACGCCTCAATTTCAAAAATCTCATCCTTGTTTTCAAATCCTTCCATGGCCTCACCCCTACCTATCTCTGTAATCTCCTCCAGCCCCCAAACCCCCCGAGATGTCTGCGTTCCTCTAATTCTGCTCTCTTGAGCATCCCTGATTATAATCACTCAATCATTGGTGGCCTCGCCTTCTGTTGCCTAGGCCCTAAGCTCTGGAATTCCCTGCCTAAACCTGTCCGCCTCTATACCTCTCTTTCTTCCTTCAAGATGCTCCTTATAGCCTACCTCTTTGACCAAGCTTTTGGTCACCTGCCCTAATATCTCCTTATGCAGCTTGGTGTCAAATAATTTAGCTCATAATACTTCTTGAAGCACCTTGGGACATGTTACTACATTAAAGGCACTATATAAACACATGTTGTTGTTGTTGTTGTTATAGATTGTGCATGACAGTGGCTGAATGGGACAGATTTTCCAGTTCCTGCCCCTAGGGCTATTGAATCATCTGGGTCGAGTGAATAAAAGAATATTGGTCAGGGTGAAGTCCTCACCCATAAGGGAGGCCTCATTTAAATGAATGGATGGGAAATTGGACAAGCTCTTTTCTCCACCTGCTTTGCTGATATGCACTGTGTCCAGACAATCCAGCAGTCACATGGACAGGAACAGGAAAATCTGCCCCATATAGGTCAAGCATGTGAAGCCATTGAGATATATGTGAACAGCAGAATTAAAGACAGGTGAATTTTATTGCAAGGGGGATGGAGTATAAACGTAAGGAAGTCTTGCTACAACTGTACAGGGCATTGGTGAGACCATACCTGGAGTACTGCAAACAGTTTTGGTGTCCTTATTTAAGGAGGAATATACTTGCATTGGAGGCAGTTCAGAGAATGCTCACTAGGTTGATTCCTGAGATGAAGGGCTCGTCTTATGGAGAAAGGTTGAGCAGATTGGGCCTATACTCATTGGGGTTTAGAACGAGAGGTGATCTGATTGAAACGTATAAGATTCTGAGGGGGCTTGACAAGGTCGATACAGAGAGGATGTTTCCTCTCGTGGGGGAATCTAGAACCAGGGGCATAGTTTCAGAATAAGGGGTCGTACATTTAAAACGGAAATGAGGAGGATATTTCTTATGTTTTAAACAGAAGTTTGATTCTATATCATTTACATGGCCTGCAATGCCAATTTATACTTAGCAAGACAATGTTCTGTTTACAAAGTAAATGTTATTTTACCATTATCTTTGGCACTAGTAGTATAAAAATCACACCATGTACATAGTTTCATACAATAAATAATAAAATATTAAACAAAATTGAAAGATTACAAAGTTATTTGTGCAGGTTAAATAAAAATTAATATGATTCTGAGTTGTGTACCAAATATTTGATGTCTTTTTTGACCAATGCTTAGATGTCCCGTTGGATAGTTGCTGTAATTATAGGTTACATAACAGATGAGACTCAAGGCTCCCTGTTTCAGGATAACAAATGCTGCAGACAACATTATGGGCTCAATTGTCTCCAGTGATTTGCGCCATTTTTTTGCCACGCGCTGCTTTTTTTGGCGTAAGTTAAAAAATGTAAGTTTCCCCAAAGAATGTGAGAATATGTGCCAGCGTAACTTAGTATTTTATTAGGTTAGGTTTTTTTGTGTCATAGGGGGCATACCCTGATGGCTGCACCAGTTTTGTCAATTATATAAGTTTGCCCCCCTCAAAATTCTCCTAGGTATGTGACCACTCCTGAAAAACCTTCTCGTGAGTTAAGAAAAACCAGCACACATTGAAAAATTGGCACAGGAAGGAGCCACTGTTTTTCAGCGAAGTTTTGGAGGGAGTCAAGAACACTTAAACATGCATAAGAAAGATTACATTTTTTTAACTTATAAATGGAAGTTTGATGGAATTCTGTAAGTTTTCATTTCTTTTCAACTGACATGCCACCATTGAATGTCTCCAAACAGGGCTGGAGGGTCGGCCAGCAGAATCAGTCCCACGCCCAGACACAGGGGCTCGCGGCTCAGCTGCAAAAGAAGCCCGGGGTGGTGGGGAGGGGGGGGGTGGGGGCTGTGGAACGCATACGGAAGGCAACATAAGCCTGCACTACACATCAAATCAAGCCCGGGTGGTTGGGGTCTGTGGAAGGCATAAGGAAGGCATCAGAAGCCTGCACTACCCAGAAAATCAAGCCCGGGTGGGTAAGGAGCTATGGAAGGTGATCAGAAGGCATCAGAAGCTTGCACTACCCAGAAAATCAAGCCCGGGTGGGTGGGGGGGCTGTGGAAGGCATAAAGAAGGCATCAGAAGCCTGCACAACGCCTCAAATGTAGCATAGAAACATAGACATATAAACATAGAAAATAGGTGCAGGAGTAGGACATTTGGCCCTTCGAGCCTGCACCACCATTCAATATGATCATGGCTAATCATGCAACTTCAGTACCGCATTCCTGCTTTCTCTCCATTCCCCTTGATCCCTTTAGCCGTAAGGGCCATATCTAACTCCCTTTTGAATATATCTAACGAACTAGCCTCAACAACTTTCTGTGGTAGAGAATTCCACAGGTTCACAATTCTCTGAGTGAAGAAGTTTCACCTCATTTTGTTCCTAAATGGCTTACCCCTTAGCCTTAGACTGTGACCCTTGGTTCTGGATTTCCCCAACATCGGGAACATTCTTCCTATATCTAACCTGTCCAATCTCGTCAGAATTTTATATGTTTCTATGAGATCCCCTCTCATTCTTCTAAATTCCAGTGAATATAAGCCTAGTCGATCCAGTCTTTCTTCATATGTCAGTCCTGCCATCCTGGGAATCAGTCTGGTGAATCTTCGCTGCACTCCCTCAATAGCAAGAATGTCCTTCCTCAGATTGGGAGACCAAAACTGTACACGATATTCAAGGTTTGGCCTCACCAAGGCTCTGTACAACTGCAGTAAGACTTCCCTGCTCCTATACTCAAATCCTCTCGCTATGAAGGCCAACATGCCATTTGCCTTCTTCATCGTTTGCTGTACCTACATGCCAACTTTCAATGACTGATATACCATGACACCCAGGTCTCGTTTCACCTCCCCTTTTCTGAATCTGTCACCATTCAGATAATATACTGCCTTACTGTTTTTGCCACCAAAGTTGATAACCTCACATTTATCCACATTATACTGCATCTGCCATGCATTTGCCCACTCACCTAACCTGTCCAAGTCACTCTGCAGCCGCTTAGCATCCTCTTCACAGCTCACACTGCCACCCAGCTTTGTGTCATCTGCAAACTTGGAGATATTACATTCAATTCCTTCGTCTACATCATTAATATATATTGTGGAAAGCTGGGGTCCCAGCACAGAACCTTGAGCAACCCCACTGGTCATTGTCTGCCATTCTGAAAAGGACCCGTTTATTCCTACTCTTTGCTTCCTGTCTGCCGATCAGTTCTCTATCTATGTCAATACATTACCCCCAATACCATGTGTTTTAAGTTTGCACACTAAGCTCTTGTGTGGGACCTTGTCAAAAGCCTTTTGAAAGTCCAAATACACCACATTCACTGGTTCTCCCTTCTCCACTCTACTAATTACATCCTCAAAAAATTCTAGAAGACTTGTCAAGCATGATTCCCCTTTCATAAATTCATGCTGACTTGGACCGATCCTGTCACTGCCTTCCAAATGTGCTGCTATTACAACTTTAATAATTGATTCCAACATTTTCCTCACTACCGATATCTATAATTCCCTGTTTTCTCTCTCCCTCCTTTTTTAAAAAGTGGGGTTACATTAGCTACCCTCCAATCCATAAGAACTGATCCAGAATCTATAGAATGTTGGAAAATGACCACCAATGCATCCATTATTTCTAAGGTCACTTCCTTAAGTATTCTGGGATGCAGACTATCAGGCCCTGGGGATTTATTGGCCTTCAATCCCATCAATTTCCATAACACAATTTCCTGACTAATAAGGATATCCTTCAGTTCCTCCTTCTCGCTAGACCCTCAGTCCCCTCGTATTTCTGGAAGGTTATTTGTGTCTTCCTTAGTGAAGACAGAACCAAAGTATTTGTTCAATTGGCCTGCCATTTCTTTGTTCCCCATTATAAATTCACCTGATTCTGACTGCAAGGGACCTGCATTTGTCTTCACTAATCTTTTTCTCTTCACATATCTATAGAAGCTTTTGCAGTCAGTTTTTATGTTCCCTGCAAGCTTACTCTCACTCTATTTTCCCCCTCCTAATTAAACCCTTTGTCCTCCTCTGCTGAATTCTAAATTTCTCCCAGTCCTGTGGTTTGCTGCTTTTTCTGGCGAATTTATATGCCTCTTCCTTGGATTTAACACTATCCCTAATTTCCCTTGTTAGCCACAGTTGAGCCACCTTCCCCATTTTATTTTCACGCCAGACAGGGATGTACAATTGTTGAAGTTCATCCATGTGATATTTAAATGTCTGCCATTGCCTATCCACTGTCAACCCTTTAAGTATCATTTGCCAGTCTATCCTAGCCAATTCACGTCTCATACCATTGAAGTTACCTTTCTTTAAGTTCAGGACCCTAGTCTCTGAATTAACTGTGTCAGTCTCCATCTTAATGAATAATTCTACCATATTATGGTCACTCTTCCCCAAGGGGGGTTGGGGGAAGTGGGTGGTGAAGGGTTGCCGATCACTGCGCCTGCTCACACTGGGTGTGGTCCAATCAGACCTTGTGGGGAGAGAGAACAAAGAACCTTGTTCTGCTGCCTGCTGTTTTGAGCTTCTTGCAAAGGTAAAATTTAAGCATGGGGGCAATACTGACAATGCCATACCTTGTGCAAGCCTTTTGCATGATGGTGCTTCGGAGGAGACAATTGATTCGACTTCATCGCATCAGGAACATCAGAGCCGTAGGGTGATGGGAAGGAGGCCTTACCCACGTCGGGTATATCGAGACGTACCTGCACCTGAGTGATGCAGACTGTGTCAGACGGCTGCGTTTCCGCAAATAAGTTGTAACTGAGATCTATGAGTTAGTAAAAGCAAACCTGCAACCTAGAAGCAACAGGAGAACTACTTTGTCAGTTGACGTGAAGGTTACAGCTGCACATTCATTCTATGCATCTGGATCGTTCCAAGCTACAACTGGGGATGTCTGCACCATTTCTCATCAAGCAACACATTACTGCATTCAGCAGGTGACTGCTGCACTATATGCCCAGAGGAATGACTACATAAAGTTCCCTATGACCGCCCAGGCAATGCGTGACAGGGCTGTGGGCTTCTCTAGGATTGCTGGCTTTCCAAACGTACAGGGCTGCATTGATTGTACCCACATCGCCTTGTGAGCACCCTTGAAGGATTCCAAGATGTACAGGAACAGAAAAGGCTTCCACTCTACTAATGTGCAGCTCATGTGTGACGACATCCATTGCATCATGTCGGTTGATGCAAGACACCCTGGGTGCACCCATGATGTGTTCATCCTATGCAAGAGCATTATATCTGCCATGTTTCAGCAGCAGCCAGAGGGGCAGAGCTGGCTACTGGGAGACAAAGGTTACGGCCTCGCCACCTGGCTCATGACACGCAGCATAATAGAGAGGACCACTGGCATCTTGAAACAGCGATTCTGATGCCTGGACCATTCTGGAGGCTACTTGCAATACTCCCCTGAGATTGTCAGTCAGTTCACTGTTGTGTGCTGCATGCTGCATAACTTAGCCATCAAGAGGCAGCAGCACTTGGTATTAGAAGACCCACCGGAGGTGAGAGTGGCTGATGATCATGATCAGGAAGATGCAGATGACAAGGAGGAGGAGGACGAAGACGAGGAAGCCATGCAACTACCTGAACCCAGAACACGACGGCGGAGGAGGACGGGCCATCGTGCCCCTTTAACAATTACTCGAGCCTTGCACCAGCAGCTCATCCGCGAACGCTTTGCTGCCTGAAGACTCAGCGGCAACTATTCCACATGGACCATGTTTACTGTTTGGACCTGTTCTGTAATGTTGTGTTGTGTTAATGGAACAAATGATGGAAATTATTCTTATTTACTTCAAAAAGTTGTGTTAATAATCAAACAAATAATGGAAATGATTCTTCTTGAGTTCCAAAATTTGTGTTATTAATGGAACAAATAATATAAATGATTTAGTTATAATTTAAAATATATTTTATTCAAAAGTTTATCAAACATTTGTTTGTATTTAACTTAACTTTACAAACTCTAAAATCAATTACAAACTCTAAGATTATTTAAAAACTTTAAAATCACTTACGAACTTTTACTAACTTGTAAGTTTACATAACTTACAAAAAAACTTTAAACTTGAGAACAGTTACATCAGTAACAACAATAATACTAACAACAACAACAACAACAACAACAGCAGCAACAACAACAGCAGCAGCAGCAGCAGCAACAACAGCAACAACAACAACAACAGCAGCAGCAGCAGCAATAGCAGCAACAACAACAACAACAACAGCAGCAGCAATAGCAGCAACAACAACAACAACAACAACAGCAGCAGCAACAACAACAACAGCAGCAGCAATAGCAGCAACAACAACAACAACAACAACAACAGCAACAACAACAACAACAGCAGCAGCAATAGCAGCAACAACAACAACAACAACAGCAGCAGCAATAGCAGCAACAACAACAACAACAACAACAACAACAGCAGCAGCAGCAGCAGCAGCAGCAGCAAACAAAGGCTGCACCCATCTCTCCTCCATCTTATTCTAAGACCGCCCGCTGCACTTGGTCTTGGAGACTCCACCCCTGCCCGCAGGCGGTGGCGCAGTGTTTCTCGGTTTGGTACCAAGCTTATTCTTTCGAACATCTCGGGTAATGCAAACTTATTGATGGGGCGGTGGGGTGGGGTGGGGAGGCAGCCGGTAATATAGAAGGCCTGACTTGGGCCTCTTTAGAGGCTGGTCTGTGGTTTGGAATGGGAGCGGCAGTTGGTGCGGGATCTGGGCGTGTTCCCTTATTGCAACAGCTAACTCCAACATTCCCTCCCTCATGTGCACTGACAGTGTTTCAACTGCCTCCAAAATTCCCTCCCTCGTGTTCACCGACAGTGTCTCACCTACCCCTGTGACATGCCCTCGCTCATGTTGAGCGAAAGTGTGTCAACTACCTTCATCATTCCCTCCCTCATGGTCACTGACAGTGTTTGAACTACCTGCAACATTCCTTCCCTCATGTTCACTGACAGTGCATCAGCTACCTGTGACATTCTCTCCCTCATGTACACCAACATTGTTTCTGCTGACTGAGATATTCCCTCCCTCATGTTCCCGGACAATGTTCCATTTCTCGTGAGAGTGTTGTTACTTTTCCCAACAGTCCCGATACCTCATCACCCACCCCACTGATGGTGTCCAGGATTGATCAGGTAAGGTCAATGCTTTCCGCATTCATTGCCATCATGTGAACCACATCTGTTAGATACTGCATCTCAGGAGAGGTTGAGCTCTCCTTCCTCTCCTCAACCTGGGTGTGGTTCACAGCATCCCAGTGGGACCCACAGCCTGGGACGGTGGAGCCCTGGTTGTGCCTCGCTGCACCCCACTGGAATCCCCAGCCTTGGATGGTGGGAAACCATGGAATGTCCCACCAACACTCAAACCACTCCTCAGGGAAGGGGCTAGCACCTCAATGGGTGGCACTTGCACCTCCTCCAAAGTGAGTACAACAGTGGGGCCTTCATCCATCCCCTCCTCCTCACCCTCACCCCCATGCTCTGGGCTGGAAGGTGGTATTGGAAGATGTTCTCCTCTTCAGGCTCCTCCGTGTCTGAATCTTCTTCTGCATCGTCAGGGTTGGCCTCAAGATCTGCAAAATATATCACAACAGACAAATGGTTAGCAGCAGAGGAGGGGGCAGGGTAGTTGAAATGAGTAGGCTCACACAGCGCAGGCAGCAGGCTGATTTGAAGGACCACGATGATTGATAGCACATTGCATCAACCGAAGCGAAGCTGACGGAGACATCCCCATGAGCTGAAGCATGGCTAGCCTGCGCAGTACTTAACATTTAGCAAAGCCAGGAATTTGCAGGACTTACCCTCTCCCTCGAGTGTGGGCCCAGTTTGTGCAGTGGTGGTTGCTTTTCTCCAGGCAAGACCCATCAAAGCAGCGACCCTGTCTTCCAAGGATGTCGGTGAGTGCAGATTTGTCGGGCCTCCTCCTGTTCGAGTTCTTTCTCGTCTGTTGTGTGCCACTTTCCTCTGCAAAGATGAAAATATAACTTTCTGCTGGGTGGGACATATACAGATGGTCACATTTACAATTGCAATTCCATTGAAAAATGAAAATATTAGTTTCACTAACTACTTGACCAAGGTCCTGCCACTTCTTTTTGCATTGGCCTCCAGACCTCGGGGTGGTCACCATTGCACAGTAATGTGCTGCAAGTTGGTTCCAGCGTTTCTTTATTTCTTTAGGTGGAACTTTTATGTGACTTTTGCTGGTGTCCAGCTCCTGCCATCTGGCCTCAATCACAATAACTAGTGCCTCCACTTCATCCTGTAAGAAATTCTTGGTCCTTGCGCCGCATTGCATCTTGCATTGCAGCTCTGATTTTTCCAATAATAATTAAAAGTTCTCACACAGCACTCAATGTTCTCACACACACAACTGGCTCTTTAAAAATGGCCGATTGCAGACCAGAAGGTATACTGTGCTTGTGTGCCCATCGGAATCACGTCAAAAACATCCTTTATTTTTTCGCGCATGCGCAGAAGGGGCAACATCGTTTTTTCGGCACAGACATTTGGCTCCACCTCCCGAGGCTACAGGACAGGCTGCGCGGCGCCAATTAAAAAAAATAGAGCGGGAAAACTTGTCACGTTTATTTTTTGAACAGCTGTGGCCTAGAAAAACGGGAATAACTCTGGCAATACGCCAAAAAATGGCTTTGGTCAAAATTGAGCCCTATATCTATCTCTGTACAAGTCGGTCTAAAATCACATTGAAATTTAGCTACAAAATCATATTTTTAGAAATGGATTCTGAAAAGGTGGAGAACTTGTCTGGAATTAGTACCCATGAGTCTGAGTGTCAACAAATCACGGATTTATAATTTTTAACGGATCAGTATCTGAACAAGAAAAAAAAGAGTATAGAAAATCAACTAAGGAAACAACAGCTTTCAAATTTTATTGGAAAGAACACTAATTTATTCTTGCTGTAACAGACACAGATTAAAGGACTTACAGAAGGAAAAAATCTTCAGAATGTATGTTTGTGATATCAGGGAAGAACCTTATGCCAGTGTTTGTAATAGTCCTGTAGAGATAAGGAAACACATAAGAAATATGGTAGACAAGCATGCATTGCACAACAAAATGTTTATGACTTAATCAGCAATAGAACGCATTGTAAATTATTTAGTACAAGCCTAGTGTCATTCATTGGAGTTTTGGGAAGGGAACAGCATGTGATTATATGCTGATTCTGAATTGCAGTTGAGCATACAGAGCTGCTTACAGCACAAGGTGACAGTTTAGCTGACATGATAGCACAATATAGTTCCAAATCTGTGTAGTAACACTGAAATTTAAAATGTAATAGAATTCTAGAGGATTTTACTACGGATTTGTGCCAGCTCACCAGCCCATCGGGTCAGTAGATCTTCATTAACTTACTCTTGAGCTTCAATCTTATTTGCCCTGTCAATCCGTAGGACTTCCATCAACCTCCCCAAGCAACATCAGCAGGAGATTGGCAAAACCCACTGGAGAGTAACAAGAACCCACTTACAATGGGTCTCCCCTGTTTCTAGTATTGTCCTTGTAAGGAATGGGATTTCTGCTCGCCCCCTACAAGGCAAATGTCAAGGGGGAGGGGGGAGGGAAGGGGGCAGGAGCAGGACATCCCTACAAAAGGAATTCCTGCTTCCCTTGCTCATTCAGGACCCAGTTTAGTACAATTACACTGGCACGCCCAGTGAGATGAAGTCTACATAAGGGGCTGAAGTGGGCCTGGGCACCCCTACTGATGGGCAGACTGGCTGCATGGGGCAAGCGGGTACTGGCAATGCTCCTACTTTGGTGCTTGCACCAGCTCACCCCATACATATGATGTGCCCTCCCACTAATCCCACAGCGGGGTCAGCGCTGAAGAACACCAGCGGGTGCAATCCCAGCATAACCACCAGATGGCATCCCCTGGATTTTCAATACCATTTTGTTTATTGAATTCCAAATTCTTGCATTTCTTTTCATATTATATAAAAAAAAGGAAATCCAAGATAAATTTGCTGTCTGAATTCACCAGTTGCCAAGGATATAACTAAAATGCCAAGTAATTTTACAACGATGTAAGCCTACTGGAAAACTATGGTAACATCTTCTGTTGGTATCACATTGCAAGTACAAACACACTGCTATCTGGGATGACCAGGGTTATTTTTTAACCGGCCTTTTACAGGCTTATTTAGATTGTAGCAATATGATTCATGTAATTTAAAATACTGCCACCAAATTTAATGGGAAGTGTTATGTAATAATCAATGCTACAGAGTATACTTTTGGAAAGAGTGGCATGTACTAGATGTTGGTTGTGGACTCAAAGTAATGTAACAGGGAACACTGGGGCTGCTACTGCCGATCCGTCCTAAATGAGTCATAAGAGCGCCCACCGCCGATATTCCCCCCCGATGGCGAAATTCTGCTGAGAAAATCTTGCCCCCGCCAAGCGGTGTCAAAAGCTGCTTTTTTCTGCCGGTGCAGTGAGGTTCTAGTCCGTCAAAAATAGCAGTGTGGCTCCCATTAAAGGGGAGGGTGCACTGCCACTGACACCATGATTTTCTTTTGCCGGCCGACTGCCATGTCGACATTTATGCCCCTGGGTTCAGCCGGTCCGCCAACAGGCAGCCTGGCTCCCCCTCTTGGGTGCCAGGCTGCTAGCCCGGCCGAAACCCTGCCTGGTGGCCCAGCGGACTAAACTTAAAAAATTGCGCAGGGGAGAGCCCGTGGTGACACGGCGCTGTGATGAAGCCATCGGCGCTATGGTTGAAGACTGACAGTGGCGGCCACTTTGCTCACCCCCAACTTCCTCCCTCTAGACTCTGAACTTCTGCTTACCGCCTCACTTCCGCCCCATTATGACTTACTTCCAGTCCGCCGAAAAAAAAGCCAAAAAGCGGAATTTCGTTCAAGAGGCTACCGCATCCACCGCGCCGGTAAAATAACCAGAAACAAGGTAGGTGTGCCCCGTTTCCAGCGGTGGGCAATTTCGGCCCCACTATTTCTACACAGCAAAATAGTAAATGGCTATTAAATTAATATTTATTCAAATGCATGTTTATGTTAGGCCATACCAAAGAGGCCATCTAAAAATAGTTGCTCCAATCCTGTAATTGCAATTTTTGAAATGTAAAAATCGATATGGTCAGTACCATGACAGATCATTTCCATTTTCTGATTCTGGCAAATTTTCTTTATCTTGATATTCTTAAGTGTCACCAAAAGTTTTCCCCTTCATTGAAAGATGAATCCAGAGAAAGTTGATTGTTGCAAAGAATTCCTTACAACCCTAAAGGCAGAACATGGTCACTCATTTTTCTATCCCAGAGTGCACGCCATTGAATCTACATCCAAGAATAGCTTTTCTTAGTAGTTGTGGGAGCTGAACATTTCTTATTCTGCAGGAACTGAATTCATGCCCCAAGCAGGCATCCTTGGCTGTACTGACTTTCTCTTTGCTTGCTTTTTTCCTTAGAATCTCCTGTATCAACTGTTACATCCTCTTCTATTTTCTTCATTTTTTCTTGGATACTGTCCTCATTCCTAGTTGCTGGAAGCTTGGTTTCTGGTAACAGGTGTGAAGCGCCTATGGATGTTTTATTATGTTAAAGGCGCTATATAAATATATGTTGTTGTCAGCCAGCCAACCAGCTGGTTGGCCAAGGTTAGACTTCATTATTTGACTTTCTCAGCAGTCTATATTCTGGGGAAGCAAAATTTGGTAGCAGATGACTGCTCTAGTGGCAAGAACATTTGACAGGAAACATATTCTCCCTACATTATCCATCAGATTTAAGTTCCTGTGATAGACCACCAGCTTGGAATCATTTGTTCCCTCAATTGAAGTCAAAAACTTGCCTGTTCCAACCATTTATGAGACCATTCATAAGGGTATTTTCATGATGAATTGGTCTGAAAGAGTCCATGTAAAAGTATTTTCCTATATTCCCTGTCATTTTGTTAGTCTTTCATGAGGATGTCTTGTGGAACAGCTTGTGCCTCATGTTCGCCGCACATGAAGTACAGTTAAGAAAGTTTCCTTTCTTCTAGATGAGAACATTTTACATGATCATCTCAGTGATTTCAAAATTAAGACTTTCAGGGGAGACTGGCCTCCTTAGTTTCAAAGCTAGAAAGTGTTCCATTGACCCTTTTTAAGGAATCTTTAGGAGCTTGATATGTTTGTATTAATTTATAATTTGCAGGTGCCCAATTGGTCATTCTTTAGTTTAAAATTCCCAGCAAATAGGCTAACCAAGCATCTTCACACCTCTATCATTTGATGCTTTGCTTCTGTCCTGAAGACCATTTTCTCCTCAATAAAGAAATCACCTTCTTGGTCACTTTGTCCTGAGTGTTTAGGCTCTTGGTGTTCCTTCTCTTTAATGACTCAGACTTCTGACTTAGAGGCCTGCCGGCAGGTTTACGGCTGGAAACTGATCTGACAAATTAACTTCCCACTCGCCTGTGACAGAATTAGACCTGGCTGACTTTAATGGCTGGGCCTCATTTAAATCCAGCCGGCTGACATCCCGCCCAGAATGAGCGGGAAGTGGTGGAAAACTGCACAGCCCAGAGGCCGTTGACCAATAACATATAGGTAGTGGGATCGCCTTTGGGGGCCGTCTCGCGGGAGTCTCGCATTCGGGAATGGTGAGCCCATGACAGGGGAGGCCTATGCTTTCCTTGTGGAGCCCGGTGAAGCATCCCTGCTCCTCCTGATCAAAAAGGAAAGTTAAAACATTTCCTGTTTGGCCCTCTTCTGACCTGGCTCCTCTTCTCATTATCTTCATCTGGTGCGAAAGCTAAAGTGGCTCCCCCACTCAGGCCACCAGTTAAAATTGCAGTTGGGTACCATTATGAGGACCTTATATACAAATGTAAAGAAGGACCACTCAGCTTTGGGTGAGTGTCCTTGCTGCCTGCTGAGCAGAGCATGTTTAAATTCAGATGGTGAATTCTTGGTTACTGTCTGATGGGTAAGTAATCTGGACAATTTTAACGGCGCGTCCGCCCAGTTTCCGCTGCACTGTTGGGGTTAAAATCACACTCAAAATCATTTCCTGCAAGCTATAATTTGCTCTAAACAGGGAGATTCAAACTTGCCTTTTAAATCATCTCCCATTTATAGCTCATCAGGGATTCTTCAGAAGCCTAGCTCTGTGTACCATTTTGTCTGAATGTTTGTTTGAAGATACTCACTTCTCTCCAAAGCACTACAGTTTGTGCAGCCGTGCCAAGGGCTAAGTACCTTAAGATCTTAAATCAGATCCTTATTTTCAGAAGAAGATATCAGTACTGCTAAACCTTAAAATGTATCTGAGTGAGTGCACAAAGAGTTTGATTAGGCAGAGCATTGGGTTATTGAACTTTTTCACATACTCAAGGTACTCTAATCCTGAGAACCTCCACTTTGAATACATTTCTGTAAGATTAATGCATCTCAAAATTGAATCTGTTGTAAAGCAACACTATTGTATGATTAATTAGTCTACATCTCACCATCTGCCTCACCACTGAAATGCATTGACTGGCTTGAAGTTGCTATATTTGGGCGGTCGATATGACCTCGCCACAGAAAGTTAAGTCTTGTCCATTCCAGTACCCTGTTAACAGCAGGATAAGTGTTAATTACAGCCAACCTCTCTGGAGCTGAAAATTAACTATTACAAGTGCAGTCACATTCATTCAGGTTTTATTTGCTGGAGATTTTAAAAAAATATCAATTTAAAAATTTAAAAAATTATTTTTTAACTATTCCTTTCTGTCTCTTTCTCTCTCTTAATCCAATCTTTCTTTCCCTCCCTTTATTTCTCTTTCTGTATCTGATTTGACATTGAATTCACCCATTCTAATTTACACTTCCTTCTTAATCCACGCGCTGTTAATTTCAAAATCCTTCATCTGATTGGTTAAGGAGATACACAGTTGCTTTCTCAGCTCACTCAGGTCCCAGATGCCCGGTTTCTATTTCTGCGCCGTCATCAGCTCGCACTTTCAGCAACTTATTGCACAAAATATCATCAAGATTAATGGGGTTAGTCTAACAAATGGCAGATGTCGCCCAGTTTGATACTTAGAGATGGCTGAGTCGGCAAGAGTACAGTTGGAGGGCCCTTGGTAGTAGAGAGGTCGACCTGGAAGGTGAGTCATGACTGGGGATGGGGGTGGGCAGTGGGCCCTTGCAGCACGGGTTTTAGGGGTAAGAAGGTACTTTAGGGGTTCAGTTAGAGCCAGAAGATGCTTAGTCAGAGGGAGGGGAAGGTTGAGGGAGAGAGAGTTGAAGGATGGCAGCAGATGGCCAGAGGGGAGGATTGTTCGGGGAGAGTTCCCGAGGGAGCTGTTATCCCATCCACCATCTTGGAAAAGGAGATGACAGTTGTTTCATTCAGGACAGGCAACACCTTCATAACATCTTCCATTAAGCAGCAGCAGCATGAAAGGACTACACACTTTGACTATACTGCTGGCATTCCCTGAGCACAAAAGATGATTGATTGCACTTATGTAGCATTTTGGGCCTGTCCACATAAACAGAAAGGGATTCTACTCTGCTTTAATTTTGCACACCAATCTCTCGTGTGGGACCTTGTCAAAAGCCTTTTGAAAGTCCAAATACACCACATCCACTGGTTCTTCCTTATCCACTCTACTAGTTACATCCTCAAAAAATTCCAGAAGATTTGTCAAACATGATTTCCCTTTCATAAATCCATGCTGACTTGGACCGATCCTGTCACTGCTTTCCAAATGCGCTGCTATTTCATCTTTAATAATTGATTCCAACATTTTCCCCACTACTGATGTCAGGCTAACCGGTCTATAATTACCTGTTTTCTCTCTCCCTCCCTTTTTAAAAAGTGGTGTTACATTAGCTACTCTCCAGTCCATAGGAACTGATCCAGAGTCAATAGACTGTTGGAAAATGATCACCAATGCATCCACTATTTCTAGGGCCACTTCCTTAAATACTCTGGGATGCAGACTATCAGGCACCGGGGATTTATCGGCCTTCAATCCCATCAATTTCCCTAACACAATTTCTCACCTAATAAGGATATCCTTCAGTTCCTCCTTCTCACTAGACCCTCGGTCCCCTCGTACTTCCGGAAGGTTATTTGTGTCTTCCTTCGTGAAGACAGAACCAAAATATTTGTTCAATTCGTCTGCCCTTTCTTTGTTCCCCATTATAAATTCACCTGAATCCGACTGCAAGGGACCTACGTTTGTCTTCACTAATCTTTTTCTCTTCACATATCTATGAAGCTTTTGCAGTCAGTTTTTATGTTCCCGGCAAGCTTCTTCTCGTACTCTATTTTCCTCCTCTTAATTAAACCCTTTGTCCTCCTCTGCTGAATTCTAAATTTCTCCCAGTCCTCAGGCTTGTTGCTTTTTCTGGCGAATTTATATGCCTCTTCCTTGGATTTAACACTATCCTTAATTTCCCTTGTTAGCCACGGTTGAGCCACCTTCCCCGTTTTATTTTTACTCCCATACAATCAGCAAGAACAGCTGTGAGGAGGGATGATATGTTTGAGAGATCATCAAATGAGACCATATGGGTCGAACTAAAAAATAAAAAAGGGGCGATGACACTGCTGGGCGTGTATGATAGACCACCAAACAGTGGGAGGGAGATAGAAGAGCAAATATATAGGCAAATTTCTATGAAGTCCAAAAACCATAAGGCAGTAATAATAAGGGATTTCAACTATCCTAATATTGATTGGGACAAATATTGTGTGAAGGGTATAGAGGTGCGGAATTCCTACAATGCATTCAAGAGAACATTTTTAGTCAGTATGTAACAAGCCCAACACGGGAGGGGACGGTTCTGGATTTAGTTTTGGGGAATGAAGCTGGGCAGGTGGAAGGGATATCAGTGAGAGAGCACTTGGGTGCCAGTGATCATAATTCAGTCAGATTCAAGGTAGTTCTGGATAAGGACAAGGATAGACCAAGAATAAAAGTCCCAAATTGGGGAAAAGCTAAGTTGAGAAGTGGTTTGGCCATAGTGGGCTGGAAACAGTGACTTGAAGGTACTCTGGAAGGCGTTCAAGGAGGAGATCTGGAGGGCTCAGGCCAAACATGTGCCCTTAAAAAAAAAAGGCTGGGAAATAACAATTCTAGAGCCCCCTGGATGTCTAGGGACTTACAGGGGAGGATAAAGAAACAAAGGGAAGCTTATGTCATATATCGATGGCTAAATATTGTAGAATCTCTGGAGGAATATAGGGCGAGAACCTCTACTTTTTTTGCCTTCATAACGCCCACTTAACGCCCATTTTACCGCTGAAATGACATATAACGCTCATATATCGCCCATTTTGGCATAAAATGGAAACTGACGGGCTTTTTTAGGAGACTTATCGCTGAATGTTATTTTCCCAATGGGCATAATGGCGAGAAAAAATATTACCGCCTGCCCACATGTTTTGGGCGGTATCAACAGAATGGGCGAATTCAACGCCCATATTATCGCCCAGCGTTACTTTCCTCATGGAATTAACGCCGAGATTCAATATTAAGGCCGGCAACCGTTTTTTGTTGTAAAGTGCATATTTACCCAAAGAAGCGGCCATGGAGATCGCCCACCGTCAATTTCACCACCTTGCACACATATCGCACACAATATCGCTCACCCAAAAAAACGCCCACAAAAAGTGGAACTAACTGGAATGAATCACAGCGTTATGGACGCCATGTTGTAGACCACATGTTGCGTCTTTTAAAAGGCTGCTATGCTTCAACCTCGGCTGAGGTACGATGTACTCTGCAGGTCGTTGGAGTTGATGTGAACATCTCTGAAAACATCTTGACCACACTGTGACCGATAGGAATTGAAGAGGTGTGCTTGTCGGGTCAGTCCTTGTTTGTGTGCAATCGGTGGCAGACAGAGAACTACTGCAATGGGGCCTGTCCTTTCTCAACCTCTCTTGGTGACCAAATACATGCAGCACCCTCGACATCGCCTAAGGAACACTGCACTGCATTATGTGCCCAATGTATGAAGTGACAGACAGATGAGGAGGACCAGACGTTACACCCCCCACAAGTACAAGGAGAGGCATTCTTACCTCGACTTGCCCGACACCACCTGCCTTTCGGAGACCACGCTTCCACAAAGAGGTTATCACTGAGGTATGCCAGCTCATGAGGGCAGGCTTGCAGTCTGCCAGCACCATCAGAACTGCACTGTCCGTCGAAGTCAAAGTCACCACGGCACTGTCATTCTATGCCTCGGGTTCCTTTCAGGCCACAGTTTGCGGACTTTCTCAGCATGCCACACATCGCTGCATTAGGCAGGTCACTGAAGCCCTGTTTGTACACAGGAGGGACTTGATCATCTTCCCTATGACCAGGGAGGCACAGAGTGAGAGGGCTCTTGGTTTCTCCAGAATTCCAAACTTCCCCAAGGTGCTGGGATCAATAGACTGTACACACATCGCGATGTGGGCACCTTTTCAGGATGCTGAGGTTTTCAGGAACTGCAAGGGATTCCGCTCCCTGAATATCCAGCTGGTTGTCGACCACCAGCAAATATTACTGGCAGTGAATACTCAATTTTCGGGCAGCATCCATGATGCGCACATCCTGCATGAGAGCACTGTATCTGACTTGTTTAACAATCAGCCACAAGGTCAATGCCGGATGCTTGGGGACAAAAGATATAGCAACGCCACCTGGCTGAGACCTGCGTGACACCCACACCGAGGCTGAGAGGCGATACAATGAGAGCCACAGAGCAACTCACAATATCGTGGAGAAAACCATTGGAATGCTGAAGCAGCAGTTCAGATGCCTGGACCACTCAGGAGGCGAGCTCCAATACCACTCTGAGCAGGTAACTCAATTCGTGGTGGTCTGCTCCATGCTACACAACTTGGCTATGAGGAGGGGACAAGAATTGCCTGATGAGTCTGACAGTCCACCTCACCAGAGAGAGGAAGAGGAGGATGAGGAGGCGGACACTGACATCGGGCCAGACAATCAGGCTGATGCTGAAGCCATGCCCCCACCCCCCTGTAGACCTCATGAAAGGGCCCATGGTGGCATGATAGCTGCAAGAGCCTTACATCAGGCACTCATCAATGATCACTTTGCCTGAAAGAATGTTGATGTTATTTCCATGGCTGACACACTGCTGGGTGAGCAGGTCATACATCAATGGTGGGCATCACCTTGGTGACCGTTAAAGTTTACGTTCATTGAAGTTAAGTGTGATTGTACCCTTTGATATGTTAAGGAATCACCAGCATGTAATGGTACAGCTATCTGAGCCAATGTACTGCAAGTTTTTGTTAAATAAAAAACATTTAAACCAAACATTAGTCTGAAATCATCAGTATTTTTGTCCAAACCCTCCCTCCCTTCCGCCCCCGCATCTCCTCCCCACCTGTACCCCTTCCCCTCCTGACTCCAAGCCGCCTGGCCGAGGAGGTCCTCAGGCGATGCTTCATTGAGGCCGGCGGGGATGGGGGGGGTGGTAGGGTGATGGCCGAAGTGCTGCTTGGACGGATATGGGAGAGGATGGTCCTGAGGTGGGAACGCGCTCCAAGCCAGAAGCAAAATGCTGCTGCTGGCTCTCATGTGTGGTTGGCAATGGGGGTGCGTCACCTTAGGGTGCAGTGTGGTGATCCGGGACGACTGGGAGCCCTCTGCCACCAGTGTTCCTGGCTACCAGCTCCAGGGCCTCCTCCATCCCTTCCATTTTATATGTTATTTGTTGGACAAAAACTCGGTGCCAACTATGTTCTTGGTGCTTAGTAGGCTTTTTGCTGCTGGTGAATCTCCCTTGTGCCTCCCACAATAGCCAAACAAGCACACACCACAGCCACACATGCTTTCAGTCCCTCTGAGCTCCCTCTCCTTCTGTCTCCTCGTCTGTGCATGTCGTGGTGACCCGTGACCTCCAGAATCGCGGGACTTGAGCGTTGCCATGCCGTTGCTAAGGACAGCCACACTTTACGGCAGAGGGTCAGAATAATTTAACGCTACCGCCCATTTGATATCGCTCACGGTAACGCCCATTTTCAAAAATGTAAACTAGGCGTTTTGAGAATGGGCGAGAAGCCGGTGATCTGAAACCCCTTTTTTAATGCCCATGCCGGAAATAACGCCCATTTTTGGGCACTAAGCTCAAAAGTGGAGGTTCTAGCCCATAGAAAGTTCAACAGTAAAATTAAAAAGGATATTAGGAATGCTAAGAGAGAGCATGAACGTATTCTTGATAAGTAAAATCGAGGAAATCCCAAAGATGTTCTATAAATATATTAAGAGCAATAGGATAACTAAAGAAAGGGTAGGGCCTATTAGAGACCTTGAGTGTAATGTGTGTGTGGAGGCGGAATATGTTGGTATGGTTCTTAATGAATACTTAGCGTCTGTTTTCACAAAGGAAAGGGGCATTGCAGATACTGCTATCGAAGAGGAGTGTGAAATTCTGGATGAAATAAACATAGTGAGAGAGGAGGTATAAAGGGTTTAGCGGCTTTGAAAGTAGATAAGTCTCCTTGTCCAGACTAAGTGCATCCCTGGCTGTTGTGCGAAGGAAAAGGGGAAATAGCAGAGGTCTTGACCATCATTTTCCAGTTCTCTTTGGATTCAGGCATGGTGCCAGAGGATTGGAGGACTGTTAATATGGTACTCTTGTTTAAGAAGGGAGAAAGGGATAAGCCGAGTAATTATCTGCCTCTCAGCCTAACCTCAGTGGTGGGAAAATTATTGGAAAAAATCCTGAAGGAGAGGATAAATCTACAATTAGAAAAGCAAGGATTAATCAGGAGAGTCAGCATGGATTTGTTATGGAAAGATCGTATTGACGAACCTCAGTGAATTTTTCGAGGCGGTAACCAGGAGGGTCGATGAGGGTAGTGCATATGATGTAATATAATGGACTTTAGCAAAGCTTTTGATAAGGTCCCACATGGTAGACTGGTCACAAAGATAAAAGCACATAGGATCCAGGGCAAAGTGAGAAGTTGGATCCAAAATTGGCTTAGAGGTAGGAAGCAAAGGGTAATGGTTGATGGATGTTTTTGTGACTGGAAGGATGTTTCCAGTGGGGTTCCGCAGGGCTCAGGACTGGGTCCCTTGCTTTTTGTGGTATACATTAATAATGTGGATTTGAATATAGGGGATATGATTAAGCAGTTTGCAGATGATACTGAAATTGGCTGTGTGGTTGATACTGAAGAGGAAAGTCATGAACTGCAGGAGAATATCAATCTACTAGTCGGGTGGGCAGAACAATGGCAAATGGAACTTAATTTGGAGAAGTGTGAGGTAATACACTTGGGGAGGGCTAATAAGGAAAGGGTATACATATTAAATGGTAGGCCACTTAGAATTGCAGATGAACAAAGGAATCTTGGAGTGCTTGTCCACAGATCCTTGAAAGTAACAAGCCCCAGGTGGATAAGGTGGTTAACAAGGCATACAAAATGCTTTCCTTTATTGGCCGAGGCATAGAATACAAGAGCAGGGAGCTTATGCTTAAATTGTATAATGCACTGGTTAGGCCACAGCTGGAATACTGCGTGCAGTTCTGGTCTCAGTATTATAGGAAGGATGTGATTGCACTGGAGAAGATGCGGAGGAGATTTACGAGGATGCTGCCTGGAATGGAGAACCTTAGCAATGAGGACAGATTGGTTAGGCAGGGTTTGTTCTCCTTGGAATAGAGGAAGCTGAGAGGAGACCTGATTGAGGTGTATAAAATTTTATGGGGCCTGGATATAGTGGATAACAAGGGCTTATTTCCCTTGGTGGAGGGGTCAATTACAGGGGGACATAGGTTTAAGGTAGTTGGTGGAAGATTTAGAGGGGTCTTTAAGGGAAGCTTCTTCATGCAGAGGGTTGTGGGGATCTGTAACTCACTGGTTAGAAAGGTGGGAGAGGCAGAAGCCCTCATCACATTTAAAAGGTGCTTGTATGAGTACTTAAGGTGCCGTAACTTGCAGGGTTACGGACTGAGGGCTGGTAAGTCATCATCATCATAGGCAGTCCCTTGCTTCCACTCCTGAAATGAGTTCTTTGGTGGCTGAACATTCCAATACAAGAGCCACAGACTCTGTCACAGGTGAGACAGATAGTCGTTGAGGGAAAAGGTGGGTGGAACTGGTTTGCCGTACGCTCTGTCCACTGCCTGTGCTTGATTTCGGCATGCTCTCAGCATTGAGACTCGAGGTGTTTAGCGCCCTCTCGGATGCACTTCCTCCACTTAGGGCGGTCTTGGGCCAGGGACTCCCAGGTGTCAGTGGGGATGTTGCACTTTATCAGGGAGGCTTTGAGGATGTCCTTGTAGCGTTTCCACTGCCCACCTTTGGCTCATTTGCCGTGAAGGAGTTCCGAGTAGAGTACATGCTTTAGGAGTCTCATGTCTGGCATACGAAATATGTGGCCTGCCCAGTGGAGCTGATTGAGTGTATCAGTGCTTCAATGCTGGGGATGTTAGCCTGGACGAGGACGCTGATGTTGGTGCGCCTGTCCTCCTAGGGGATTTGGAGGATCTTGCAGAGATATCGTTGGTGGTATTTCTCCAGCAACTTGAGGCGTCTGCTGTACATAGTCCATGTCTCTGAGCCATACAGGAGGGCAGGTATTACTACAGCCCTGTAGACCATGAGCTTGGTGGCAGTTTTGAGGGCCTGGTCTTCAAACACTCTTTTCCTCAAGCGGCCGAAGGCTGCACTGGCGCACTGGAGGCGGTGTTGGATCTTGATGACTGGGGGAGGAGTGCTGTGCAGTGAGGACAGGCTGGTGGAGGACTTTTGTCTTACGGATGTTTAGCATAAGGCCCATGCTTTCGTATGCCTCAATACATACGTCGACTATGCCCTGGAGTTCAGCCTCCGTATGTGTGCAAACGCAGGCATCGTCTGCATACTGTAACTCGATGACAGAGCTTGGGTGGTCTTGGTAAGTGGGATTAGACTGGATCATCATCATCATAGGTAGTCTCTCGAAATCGAGGATGACTTATTTTCACTCTAAAAGTGAATTCTTAGGTGACTGAACAGTCCAATATGGGAATTACAGTCTCTGTCGCAGGTGGGACAAACAGTCGTTGAAGGAAAAGATTGGTGGGACAGGTTTGCTGCACGCTCCTTCCGCTGCCTGCACTTGTTTTCTGCATGCTCTCGGTGATGAGACTCAAGGTGCTCAGCGCCCTCCCAGATGCACTTCCCCCACTTATGGCGGTCTTTGGCCAGGGTCTCCCAGGTGTTGGTGGGGATGTTGCATTTTATCAAGGAGTCTTTGAGGGTGTCCTTGAAACGTTTCCTCTGCCCACCTTAGGCTTGCTTGCCGTGTAGGAGTTCCGAGTTGAGCGCTTGCTTTGGGAGTCTTGTGTCAGGCATGTGAACAATGTGGCCCGTTATATGGAGCTGGTCGAGTGTGGTCAGTGCTTCGATGCTGGGGTTGTGGGCCTGATCGAGGATGCTAATTTTGGTGCGTCTGTCCTCTCAGGATCTTGCGGAGACATCGTTGGTGGTATTTCTCCAGCGATTTGTTGGCTGGTGCAGATACGATGGTAAGTACTTCAGGGAATCTAATATGGCCATAGTGATCTGCTGGACTAGTTTAGATTGCCTGGATGGGTCTGAGAGGAATTTTCCCAGATTTTTTTCCCCTATTGGCCTGGGTTTGTATCTGTTTTTCTGCCACTCCCAGGAGATTGTATGGCTCCGGGTGAGGTGAAGTGTCAAATGTTACTATACATGGAGTATCGCAGTTGTGTGGGGAGGACTGGTTGGGCCGGATGCTCTTTACCTGTCCGCCATTGTTCATAGGTTTATATGTAACCTTCAGGGATGCTGACCGAGGGCCATGTGACTCTTTGTTGGCCGGCGCGGACACGATGTGCCGAAATCCTCCTTCCGCGCTGTAAATTTCTATGTTTCTATCACTATTAAGCTTATGATGGGTAGTTTGAAGCAGCACTTTATATGACTGGACAGATTAGAGAATGCATTATAGTATAGCTCTGCCACAGCCCCCCCACCCCAAGTCCCTAGAATGTTGTCATGTGCGGCATGCTTTATAACTTTGCACTGCAAAGAGGCTTACCCATGTAGGAAGAAGAGTTTTCTTTTAATTCGTTCGTGGATGTGGGCATCGCTGGCAAGGCCAGCATTTATTTCCCATCCCTAATTGCACTTGAGAAGGGGGTGGTGAGCCGCCTTCTTGAACCGCTGCAGTCCATGTGGTGAAGGTACTCCCACAGTGCTGTAGGGAGGGAGTTCCAGGATTTTGACCCAGCGACGATGAAGGAACGGCGATATTTTTCCTAATCAGGATGGTGTGTGACTTGGAGGGGAACTTGGAGATGATGGTGTTCCATGCGCCTGCTTCCATTGTCCTTCTGGGCGGTAGAGGTCGTGGGTTTGGGAGGTGCTTCCGAAGAAGACTTGGCAAGTTGCTGCAACGCATCTTGTAGATGGTACGCTGGTGGTGGAGGGAGTGAATATTTAAGGTGGTGGATGGGGTGCCAATCAAGCAGGGTGCTTTGCCTGGATGGTGTCCAGCTTCTTGAGCTGCACTCATCCAGGCAAGTGGAAAGTATCCATCACACTCCTGACTTGTGCCTTGTAGATGGTGGAAAGGCTTTGGGGAGTTAGGAGGTGAGATACTCGCCACAGAATACCCAGCATCTGACCTGCTCTTGTTGCCACAGTATTTATATGGCTGGTCCAGTTAAGTTTCTGGTCAATGGCGATGTCAGGATATTGATGTTGGGGGAGTTGCCGATAGTACTGCCATTGAATATCAAGGGAAGGTGTTTAGACTCTCGCTTAATGGAGATGGTCATTGCCTGGCACTTGTGTGGCGCGAATGTTACTTGCCACTTATCAGCCCAAGCCTGAATATCGTCCAGGTCTTGCTGCATGCGGGCATGGACTGCTCCATTATCAGAGGAGCTGTGAATGGAACTGAACAATGTAATCATCAGCGAACTTCCCCACTTCTGACCTTATGATGGAGGAATGATCCTTGGTGAAAAAGCTGAAGATGATTGGGCCTAGTACACTGCCCTGAGGAACTCCTGCAGCGATGTCCTGGGGCTGGGATGATTGACCGCCAATGATTACAACCATCTTCCTTTGTGCTAGGTATGACTCCAGCCAGTAGTGAGTTTCCCCCCTGATTCCCATTGACTTCAATTTTACTAGGGCTCCTTGATGCCACACTCAGTCAAATACTGCCTTGATGTCAAGAGCCATCACTCTCACCTCACCTCTGGAATTCATCTGTTTTGCCCATATTTGGACCAAGGCTGTAATGAGGTCTAGAGCTGAGTGGTTCTGGCGGAACCCAAACTGAGCATCAGTGAGCAGGTTATTGGTGAGTGACATTTGATAGCACTGTCGACGATACCTTCCATCACTTTGTGATAATTGAGAGTAGACTGATGGGGCGGTAATTGGCTGGATTGGATTTGTCCTGCTTTTTTGTGGACAAGACATACCTGGGCAGTTTTCCATATTGTCTGGTAGATGCCAGTGTTGTAGCTATACTGGAACAGCTTGGTGAGAGGCGCGGCTAGTTCTGGAGCACAGGTCTTCAGCATAACAGCCATGATGCTGTTGAGGCCCATAGCCTTTGCTGTATCCAGTGCACTAATCCGCTTCTTGATATCATCTAAAGAGAATTGGCTGAAGGCTGGTATCTTTGATGGTGGGGACCTCAGGAGGAGGCCAATATGGATCATCTACTCAGCACTTCTGGCTGAAGATAGTTGCAAATGCTTTAGCCTTGTCTTTTGTACTTGCGTGCTGGGCTCTGCCATCATTGAGGATGGGGTTATTCATGAAGCAACCTTCTCTCGTTAGATGTTTAATTGTCCACCACCATTCACGACAGGATGTGGCAAGACTGCAGAGCTTTGATCTGATCCTTTGGTTGTGGGATCACTTAGCTCTGTCTATAGCATGCTGCTTCTGCTGCTTAGCATGCATGTAGTACTGTGTTGCAGCTTCCCCAGGTCAGTACCTCATTTTAGGTATGCCTGGTGTTACTCCTGGCATACTCTTCTGCACTCTTCATTGAACCGGAGTTGGTCCCGAGGTTCGATGGTAATGGTAGAGTTAAATCGAAGAAAAGTGTAGGAGAGAGGAGATGAGAAAGTCCTTTCTGAAACATTAGTACAACCTGGTAGACTAGTGTGCCAAGCAAGTGCTGATATAAATTATTGATAGCTAAATGCCTGCCTTTTCAGGAGCCCTTCTATCGACATTTACCAAAAACTCTCCCAAAACACCATCAGCAACACTGTCCTTAACACTTCCTCCCTTAGCACCAATGTCCATCAAATATTATTGGACGCAATCACAATAACATCCTCAGCACAACACACAAATTAATTTCATAAAATGTATTGAATAAATTTAGTCATGTGTGAATGATGTCAGTATTTCTTTGCCGCAGTGCGTACCATTTGGTGGTGGATTGTGTGTGATACCTCTACAACTTCTTTTCAGCGCTATTTCAGGAGCTTATTTTCATCCTTCTTGCACTTTACAGGTAATTAAAAGGATTTGCTTTTCTCCCTTTTTAACTAGTTGATGCTCACAGTTCACAAAACAACAAATGGCACAAGTCAACTTTGTGCAGCCAGCGCATTGAAGGGAATTCTTCTGTGTTGCACCCTTATTAGCATATGGTTGCTGCGAAGCCAGATACTTTGCCTAACTCACAGAGGTAAGGGGAGAGTGGAATTTCTGGAGAAGTGGCTGGAAAATGCAGGTGTAGCACCTTGAAACTACACTGGTACTTTCTGCAGGGCACAAAAAGGCTGCTTTTGAACAGCAGCTTTGGTGAACGTGTTGGAAAACAAATAGTGGCCAGGAAATTGAAGCCATTAGCGCCGATCATTAAGGCCAGTTTGGAAGTAAAAATGGTGGCCGCCTCGTTTCCAACATGGAAGGTGGCAGCTGCCATTTTGGGTAGGTCGGCAGCACTGCCATTGCCTGCGCTCGCTTCCCATATTTAAATGATCCAGTTCGTGATGTCAATCGTCATGCATCGCCTGAATTGACGCACGATCTGGGACTTTGGATGTCGCCACTCTTAATAACTCCTTCTCCAAGCCACGCACGGGAGAATGTGCCTGCAGCAGTACAACAGAACCACTGCTAGCACTTCTTAAAGGGACACACACAACTTTCAGGTAAGTTTAGATTTTTAGCCTTTGGACGAGTTTCTTCACATTTTATTAGAGTCATCATCATCATTATAATGCAATACATTAAAAAAAAATTAAAGTGTGCATAGAATGCTTCTGGACATTTGCAAGCTTTTGGCTCTTAAAGGAAGATCTCTGAGAATATCACTTTCTCCCAGTCCTGGGGGCTACAGTTGTAGTCCCCCTTGGGCTGCAGCATGACCTGGAGATGGAGCAGAGGCAGCAAAGGGGACAAGCTGCTCACAGCGGGGGAGGAGGAGGAAGAGGAAGAGGAGGAAGCAGTAGAGGAAAAGGTAGAAGAGAAGGAAGTGGAAGAAAAGAGGCAACCGAGACAGCCCCTTTCTGGTCAGGATATCCGGGATCGAATCATCCGCCTGTGGTATCAGTGAACACAGTCCCAATTCCCCTTTCAACATTTGTCCCACACCTTTCCTTCCCTCTGTTACTGACCACCACAGCGTCCTCTTGGCCACAATGCTGAAATAAAACCCACCACAAAGCAAATTTTCCAATCCAACTTTATCTATATAGGCATCCAATATTGCATCAATCAACTAATCACTCTTATGCATTCCCTTAGTGATGTCTTGCATGTGCCTTTGCCTACCCTAGTGCTGTTATGCAGTGCTACCCCAGTAGCTGGAGCATGGCAGGTGGAAGGCTGCTGACTTTCGGTGGGGAAGACTGGGGGCCTTGCTGGACAAACTTGAGGAGCTGGTGGCTTGGAATGTCAAGTCGAGTGTTGGTGTTTCTCCTTCTTCTTCACTCTCCTCTACCTCTTCTTCAGCCACTGGCTGGGCAGACTGGATCTCTTGGGTGTCTGAAATGAGGAAGGCTCCAGGGTAAAGTTGTGGTGAGGGGAGTGGGGAAAGCAAGAGGTGTGTGCTTACACCATGTGCAGCTTATAAATCAGAAGAAATTATGGGATGAGTGGAAAATAGGATATGAGAAGGAGAATAACATATGAGGATACCAGCATCTTGTATTCTTTCAGCCCCGCTGCTGGCCAAGGGCTCAGCCATGCCCCTGCCCAGAATGGCTAGCATCATCTCCTCCAAGGGGGTGATGTGATGCTAGGAATGTGAGGTGTATCTCATGGTTGGTAGAGATTGTTGGTACGTGAGTGATGGGGGATCTTGCATCGGAAAGTGGATGAGACTAGTGGTGCAGTTCCTGAAAGAATATCTCCAAATGGCTGTTCCACACGACAGAAATTCCAAGACACACAAGTAAAAAAAAACAAATAACATGCTACAACAAAAAAGAAGCAACAAGACAATTCTGCCACCTTTAAAAGGTTCCAGAGCCTGCTACACTGGTGCCACAGCCCTCCACTTCAGCTTATTTTGTTGCCCATGTCACAGTTTTTGAAGCAGCCTGGGCATTTCCCCATAATGCCTCTAATCAATATTTGAATGAGGTTTGTGCTGTGGGCCATTATGAGCTAGCAGCATTCGAAATAAAGTAAATGAGTTGACGGCACAAATCATTACAAATGGGTATGATTTGGTGGCCATTACAGAAACGTGGTTCCAGGTGGCCAAGACTGGGAATTAAACATACAGGGGTATCTGACAATTCGGAAAGATAGACAAGAAGGGAAAGGAGGTTAATAAAGGAAGATATCAGGGCAGTTGTGAGAGACGATATTGGCTCGAATGAACAAAATGTTGAATCACTGTGGGTGGAGATTAGAGATAGTAAGTGGAAAAAGTCACTGGTGGGCGTAATTTATAGGCCCCCAAATAATAACTTCACGGTGGGGCGAGCAATAATCAAGGGAATAATGGAGGCATGTGAAAAAGGAATGGCAGTAATCATGGGGGATTTTAACCTACATATCGATTGGTCAAATCAAATCGCACGGGGTTGCCTTGAGGAGGAATTCATAGAATGCATACGGGATTGTTTCTTAGAACAGTATGTTACAGAACCTACAAGGGAGCAAGCGATCTTAGATCTGGTCCTGTGTAATGAGACAGGAATAATAAACGATCTTCTAGAAAAAGATCCTCTCGGAATGAGTGATCACATTATGGTTGAATTTGTAATACAGATTGAGGGTGAGGAAGTAGTGTCTCAAACGAGCGTTCTATACTTAAACAAAGGGGACTACAGTGGGATGAGGGCAGAGTTGGCTAAAGTAGACTGGAAACACAGACTAAACGGTGGCACAATTGAGGAACAGTGGAGGACTTTTAAGGAGCTCTTTCATAGTGCTCAACAAAAATATATTCCAAAAAGAAGGGCGTTAAGAGAAGGGATAACCAGCCGTGGATTAACAAGGAAATAAAGGAGAGTATCAAATTAAAAACCAATGCGTATAAGGTGGCCAAGGTTAGTGGAAAAATAGAAGATTGGGAAAATTTTAAACGACAGCAAAGAATGACTAAGAATGCAATAAAGAAAGGAAAGATAGATTACGAAAGTAAACTTGCGCAAAACATAAAAACAGATAGCAAAAGCTTTTACAGATATATAAAACGGAAAAGAGTGACTAAAGTAAATGTTGGTCCCTTAGAAGATGAGAAGGGGGATTTAATAATAGGAAATGTGGAAATGGCTGAGACCTTAAACAATTATTTTGCTTCAGTCTTCACAATGGAAGACACAAAAACCATGCCAAAAATTGCTGGTCACAGGAATGTGGGAAGGGAGGACCTTGAGACAATCACTATCACTAGGAGGGTAGTGCTGGACAGGCTAATGGGACTCAAGGTAGACAAGTCCCCTGGTCCTGATGAAATGCATCCCAGGGTATTAAAAGAGATGGCGGAAGTTATAGCAGGTGCATTCATTATAATCTACCAAAATTCTCTGGACTCTGGGGAGGTACCAATGGATTGGAAAGCAGCTAATGTAATGCCTCTATTTAAAAAAGGGGGCAGACAAAAGGCAGGTAACTATAGGCCGGTTAGTTTAACATCGGTAGTGGGGAAAATGCTTGAAGCTATCATTAAGGAAGAAATAGTGGGACATCTAGATAGGAATAGTGCAATCAAGCAGACGCAACATGGATTCATGAAGGGGAAATCATGTTTAACTAATTTACTGGAAATCTTTGAGGATATAACGAGCATGGTGGATAGAGGTGTACCGATGGATGTGGTGTATTTAGATTTCCAAAAGGCATTTGATAAGGTGCCACACAAAAGGTTACTGCAGAAGATAAAGGTATGCGGAGTCAGCGGAAATGTATTAGCATGGGTAGAGAATTGGCTGGCTAACAGAAAGCAGTGAGTCGGGATAAATGGGTCCTTTTCGGGTTGGAAATCGGTGGTTAGTGGTGTGCCACAGGGATCGGTGCTGGGACCACAACTGTTTACAGTATACATAAATGACCTGGAAGAGGGGACAGAGTGTAGTGTAACAAAATTTGCAGATGACACAAAGATTAGTGGGAAAGCGGGTTGTGTAGAGGACACAGAGATGCTGCAAAGAGATTTAGATAGGTTAAGCGAATGGGCTAAGGTTTGGCAGATGGAATAGAATGTCAGAAAGTGTGAGGTCATCCACGTTGGAAAAAAAAACAGTAAAAGGGAATATTATTTGAATGGGGAGAAAATACAACATGCTGCGGTGCAGAGAGACCTGGGGGTCCTTGTGCATGAAACTCTTTTTGGAGTTTATCTGCAAAACATAAAACATTAATCCATGCCACCCAACCTGGATGACACACCAGACATTTACAAGGCCCCTTTTTTTTTTTCTTTTTTGTGGTTTTTTGTGGGCACTAAAATCAAATTTTTTCCTCCAGTGCCCCCTATCAAAGGGGAGGGGGACATTAAAAGCACCGGCAATTAAAACAAATTAAACTTTAAAACGTAAAATCAAATTAAAATTTGGTTGCCGGGCGTGATGATGCACTCCAGTCCCTCCGGTGCCCACCTCTCGCGGAAGACCGCGAGCGTACCGGTGGACACCGCGTGCTCCATCTCCAAGGACACCCTGGACCGGATGTAAGAGCGGAAGAGAGGCAGGCAGTCAGGTTGAACGACCCCCTCGACCGCCCGCTGCCTGGACCGGCTGATGGCACCCTTGGCCGTGCCCAGGAGCAGTCCTACGAGGAGGCCCTCAGACCTACCCGCTCCCCTCCGCACAGGGTGCCCAAAGATCAGGAGAGTGGGACTGAAGTGCAGCCAGAATTTCAGGAGCAGCCCCTTTAAATAATAAAACAGGGGCTGCAACCTCGTGCACTCAATAAAAACATGGAACACGGACTCCTCCAGACCGCAGAAATTGCAGGCGGCCTGGGAGTCCGTGAACCGGCTTAAAAATTTGTTGCACGGCACTGCTCCGTGCACCACCCTCCAGGCCAAGTCCCCGATGAATAGTGGGAGGACTCCCGCATAGAGTGCCCTCCATCGGGGACCCCCGCCTCCTCCGGACGGCAAGATGGTACGCCATGGCGTGTCCGGACGGCCGGCGAGGATGGCAAAGTTGAGAGTGTGCAGGAGCAACCTGTACAGGAAACCTCTCCGCGCGGAAATGAAAGGCACGGAGGGGATTTCCCCGAGGCGGCTCAAGTTGTGAGGCGCCGGCCCCGAGGGAGGTTCCGGGGTTTGGCGCCAATGAGGAATTCTGTCCGGACGGGGGTCAGTTCGGACGGGATCTCCATACGTGCTTGAGCCTCCTCGATGCACCTAACAGAGTCAGGGCCCAAAGCTGTTTTTAGCGACTCGATGGCATCGGCCGCGTGGCGTCCTTGTGCATGAATCCCAAAAAGTTATTTTGCAGGTGCAGCAGATAATCAGGAAGGCGAATGGAATGTTGGCCTTCATTGCGAGAGGGATGGAGTACAAAAGCTGGGAGGTCCTGCTGCAACTGTACAGGGTATTGGTGAGGCTGCACCTGGAGTACTGCATGCAGTTTTGGTCACCTTACTTAAGGAAGGATATACTAGCTTTGGAGTGGGTACAGACACGATTCACTAGGCTGATTCCGGAGATGAGGGGGTTACCTTATGATGATAGATTGAGTAGACTGGGTCTTTACTTGTTGGAGTTCAGAAGGATGAGGGGTGATCTTCTAGAAACATTTAAAATAATGAAAGGGATAGACAAGATAGAGGCAGAGAGGTTGTTTCCACTGGTCGGGGAGACTAGAACTAGGGGGCACAGCCTCAAAATACGGGGGAGCCAATTTAAAACCGAGTTGAGAAGGAATTTCTTCTCCCAGAGGGTTGTGAATCTGTGGAATTCTCTGCCCAAGGAAGCAGTTGAGGCTAGCTCATTGAATGTGTTCAAGTCACAGATAGATAGATTTTTAACCAATAAGCGAATTAAGGGTTATGGGGAGCGGGCGGGTAACTGGAGCTGAGTCCACGGCCAGATTAGCCATGATCTTGTTGAATGGCGGAGCAGGCTCCAGGGGCTAGATGGCCTACTCCTGTTCCTAATTCTTGTGTTCTTATGAGCCTCTTGTGCCTGCTGGTGCCGACCCAGTGCAAAATATGGGGCAGGCACAGATCTGGCACAGGGATGAAATTCTAGATTTTTTGTTCCTTTTGCACTGTACCCATTCCTTTGCAGCCAGCTCGATGACCGGCCCCACTGTGTATAAACCAGCAGGTTTTATTACTTCCAAAAATGTTTACCCCTGATGAGCACATCAACAGCAATCTCTAGGTATCGAGATAATGCATTAACAAATATGTGACTGGCTTTCTGAAATATTTGGCATGGAACCAATGGGTTTACACGGTTGGTTTCTGTATGTGCTTTTTCCTGTACCTAACATATCTGGCAACTGCTTCTCACCTTCATTTTGAATGGCAAGAATTTTGATTGTTGCTGTTAAAAGTCTGAAAGGGGAAATCCTGGAGGCATTCCTTCCTCTTTGAGTTTTTTTGGAGCGATATGAAAAAGGTTTGCATCTGCCAGAGGTGAACTGCTCACACAGTCCTGTATATAAATCCAGGAACTCCTACTTGGGAATGTCTGCCAAAAACTACCTTTGCAGGTCTGCTTATCAAGAAGGAAATGACTGAAATGCTTTGTCTATTGGAAATAGAACCTACAGACCACCTCCACCACAACAATGGTAATTCCAGTAACAATCAATGACCCCACAGGCTGAAATATTATGCCTCAGGCTCAATTCAATCCACCATAGGAACATCAACACCATCAGTCAATCCACAATGCACAAATGCATCAAATAGCTCACTGATGCATTGTTTGCTAACACCTTCATTATTTACCTTATGGAAAACTGGAAGCAAATTGAGAAAGCACTACAATTATTCAACATCACAGATATCCCCCAAGTCTCTCGTGTTATTAGCTGCATCCAGATGGCCCCAACATTCGATCCCATGGCCTTCAGGAACTGCAATCAATGTACAGGTGATCAATGTACATGGACCAATGGCCAGCAATACAGGATCACAGCAATCAATGCCCATTTCCCAAGCAGCAGTCATGACACATTCATTTTAAGGAAATCCGCTATGCTTGAGATGGCAAACAGTAGGAGGCCAAGGGCACCCTCTGTAACCCTAGCCTATGGCACTGCTGCAACAGGCCTGAATACCAGCTACTCACATATACTACAAGAACCATATAGCCAACAAGATCATTATTGTTAAGTGTATAGGCATGTTGAAGCAGTGCTTCAGTGTTTCTCAACTCCTGCAATCACTGAGCTCCCAGATGCAGAGCCAACCCAGGCTGGGAGATTGCTGTGAATAACCACAAATTGGCAGATGTTCGCCAGCTGTGTGAGTGAAAAGCTCGCAACACACCAGTCCCACTTTCTAAGCACTGGGATTAAAAAATATGTCTCATGTATCATATTAACAAGCTATGCAAAAGTAGTTTGTGCTATAGTAGAGTACTTGTATATGTGTGGTGGAGAATATGGAAATAACCTCTGAATTTCTAATGGTGGGCATTGCTTTTAAAAAGGAGGATGGGCATAGATCAGCATAAAACTGAAAAACTTTAAACAGGCTGTGCTTGGCTGAATTGAATCGAAATCAATCATGCTCAGCCCTTGCACTTTTAGGCCTTGGATTGTTTTTGCTGTTGCTGATTAGGTGATATAAAATGTGTAGCATAACATTATCTCAGCAAATCTATCAAGCTGATTAGTAACTATGGTCCCAAGTTTCCACATGATTTGCTCCTGATTTTTAGGAGCAACTGGTGTAGAACGGAGTATCTTAGAAATCGGAATTCTCCACATTTAGTTTGCTCCAGTTCTCGTCAGTTAGAACAGTTTCACTTTGGAACAGAATTTATTTTTCAAAAGGGGGCGTGTCCGGCCACTTACGCCTGATTTCAAAGTTTCGTGAGTGAAAACTTACTCCAAACTAACTTAGAATGGAGTAAGTGAAGATTTTTGTACGCTCGAAAAAACCTTGTCTACACTTTAGAAAATCAGGCATATGTTACAAATTAGGCATAGGGAACGAGGGAGGGGGGGAGGGGGGTGAAGGGAAGTCATTAAATTCTACAATCAATCCTTAGTTATACTTATACAAATATTATACAAATAAATCCAACCTGAATAAAAATTTATAAGCAAAGAAAAGATTAAATAAACCATGTTCCTACCTGTGTGAAAGTGCTTCAGGCAGGCCTTTCATGTTGGAGAAAGGCAGGGGTATGGCATCAGTGTCTCGACGGCAGCGGCAGCAAGCTTCGAGCTGAGCTGCAGTGCTTGAGGCAGGCCTTCATTCTCTTCGTGGCTGGCCGCGAAGAAGCAGCACCGGACGGATCCGAGGCCATTCGGCCATGAGATATCAGCGGCGTCAGTGGCTGGCCGGCAGCCGAAGAATCAGCGGACCGATGTGAGGCCATTCGGCCATGAGATAGCAGCGGCGTCAGTGGCTGGCCGGCAGCCGAAGAATCAACGCAGGACACACACAGCTCATTAAGGTTCTTGAGGCCATTCGGCCACGCTTTAGGGGCGGCGTCAGTGGCTGGCCGGCAGCCAAAGAATCAGCACCGGACGGACGTGAGGCCATTTGGCCACAGGATATCAGCGGCGTCAATGGCTGGCCGGCAGCCGAAGATACAGCAGCAGCCTTCGAGCTGTGAGAGGGACTGAGGCCATTTGGACAGGGAGAGGCAGCCACATCGACAATTTTATATTTAAATTTGCAGAATTGGTGCTGCATTGTCAACACAACGTATTATTGCAAAGTTGAATTGGCACTCTTATTTCTCCAAACACACAGTCCTTAATTTGCATGCACCAATGCAGCACCGGTTCTGCAAGTTTAGCAGTGAAAAGCTGAACTCACTGATTTCAGCAGGTGATTTATTCAGCAGTGCTGCTAAAAGCACTCCCTCACACACAGAAATATCAAAAAAATTAAATTACAAGCCTTTGCAGGGTCCAAGAAACAAATCTTCACTTTTTCTGCAGTATTTTAAAAAATGGCCGAGTGCCAATGTTTGTGTGAGAACACGCGCAGGGTTGCCGGCACCACGAAGGCTAATTTAAATTGTACCCGCCCCCTGCTACTTAGAAAATCGGCGTGAGTGTTAGGCTCCGCCCCCTGCTGCGAAGAGCGCGCCGCGACAAGCAGACATCGAGCTCCAAGGAGCTCGAGAATATCGGACTTTTTTTTAGGCGCAGTTTTCGGCGCGAAAAACAGGCGCCCAGCTCGGAGGTGCGCCGTTTTCGCCGCGGCACGAAACTTGGGGCCTATAATGCTTCAGTGGCAGACGGTGACTAATTCTCATTAACATGTAAATTTTATGGGTAACAACTGTAATAATAAAATATGAATGTAATGTGCAACTTAATCAGCTGAATCTATTAAGATGCTATTGATGAAAAATATAACCTGAATAGTTAAGACTAATTGTTTTAATACTCTTTGCAACATACCTAGTTACGATTGCAATAAAGGTATAATTAACATCTAATATCAATAATATTAATAAATCTTTGAGAAACCTATTTGGATCTTCAAAGATAAATGACTTTTTAAAGGTTACTGCCGATTCATTAACATATTTAGATCCCATTCTGATTTATATTCCCTGCAGAACTGATAAGGTTTATAAGATGACACATTCAGACATTTCAATGAAGCTCATTTTAATGCATTGTTCATATAACCTTCTTTTAAAAATTTGAACTGTGTTCTTGGAAACAATAATCAGTACAGTGCAATAAATTCACTCTGTATCACTGTGATCCAACTTGACTTTTCCTTTAGCACACATTCTTTAGGGATCCCTGAATCACAAGGAACGAGCAAGCTTTTTACCTTGCTGGGCCACAAAGTTTTGTACCCTGGAGCCCTGGAGCCCTGTCACCTACACAGGCCATGGGTTGGAAATGGGGAGGTTCGCTATGCAACATAACCATACAATCTCTCTGCACACCCACTCAGATGTATTATAAGGTTTGGTACTGGAACATGTAGAAGGTTTTTGTCCATGTAGTAGTAATATTGGAGGTGGCAGGGGGATGGGCGCGGGAAAGGAGATTTGTGTTCCTATTAAGCAAAGAGGAGGTAGAAAATGGGACCCTCTTAGTCCTGAGTTCTTGAAATTCCCCTCCCACTTTTTTGTGGGTAATATTGCTAACTCAGCTATTGAATAGCTTCATGCCTCCAAAACAAATCCCATATTGTAATATAAGAACATAAGAATTAGGAGCAGGATTAGGCTATATGGCCTTTCGAGCCTGATCTGCCATTGAATAAGATCATGGCAGATCTTCGACCTCAACTCCACTTTCCTGCCCGATCCCCATATCCCTTGATTCCCCTAGTGTCTAAAAATCTTTCTATCTTAGCCTTGAATATACTCAATGACTCAGCATTCACAGCCCTTTCAGGTAGAGAATTCTAAAGATTCATAACCCTCTGAGTAACAAAATTCCTCTTCATTTCAGTCTTAAATGGCCGCCCTCTTATCCTGAGACTATGCCCCCTAGTTCTAGACTCTCCAGCCAGGGGAAACAACCTCTCAGCATCTATCCTGTCAATCCACGTCAGAATCTTTTTATGTTTCAATTAGATCACCTTTCATTCTTCTAAACTCCTGAGAGTCGAGGCCCAATCTTCTCAATTTCTCCTCATAGGGCAACTCTCTCATCCCAGGGATCAATCTAGTGAACTTGATCTTGGATGCCTCCAATAATGGCACCGGACAGTTCTTTAAGAGCCCTAGGATGTAGGCCATCAGGTCAAGGGGACTTGTCTGCTTTTAGTTTCTCAAGTACTTTTTCCTCAACTGATATTAATTATTTTAAGTTGCTCATTCTTATTAGCCCCTTGGTTCCTTACTATTTTTGGTATGTTTGTTTTGCTCCTGAGTAAAGTCATGTTGGGACCAATTTCCATGTCCTGTCACAGGGGAGTTGGCACTGCTGCTCCTCACCTGCAGTGCACACCACTGATACACTGTCCTGGCCTCACTTGAGTTTGCTAGCTCAGCTAGTTTAAATGGTTTGCAGGCAATCCTTGCACATATTGATTTCGGTGCCAGGAGCACACTGATGGGGAGGATGGTGGGTGTGTCGGGTCGGTGTCGAGTGTCGGGGGTGGGGGGGCTTATTCGGGCTTCTGGAGAAATGTAAATGGATGCAGTCATTTGAATGCAGATGGGGATTCTCCCAGCTTTTGCAAAGTGAAAGTGTTTTTGCTTATTATTTCTAAAGGTTGTACTGGGTGTGGGGCATAAAAGTAGCCAAAGCAAGAGAAGGCTCAGCAATGTTGAGACATCAAATGGAGCCCGCGTGTACAAGTTGCAGAGCAGAACGCCCCCAACTCAGTCTGATGAGTGAAAAAGTTAACATGCTCCTGCGTGGAAGGGGTTGAGGATGGGGGCGGGAAGTGGCGGTTGAGAGGAAGATTTACCCTGTGTGGGACTCAGGGCACCCTCCCTACAAGATGGCAGTGCATCATGCCTGACAAGAGGTGCTGTCCAGACTCAGCACTGTACATCAACTACAGAATCCAGGGCAGATGAGAAAGACGGTGGCATACTGGAACAAACCTGAAATAGGACCAGCTAACAGTACCAGGTACCAGACAGATGGCTCAGGATTGCAAGCCACAGGGTATTGCCTGTCAAACCATTCCACATTTACTGGTCAACCCTGTCAAGGCCTCACACAGCCTTATAAAAGAAAGAAAACTAACTTACATTTATTAAGCACCTTTCACATCCTCAGGAAGTCCCAAAGCTCTCCACAGATAATGTACCTTTGAAGTGTAGTTACTAGTGTAATCTAGTGATACATGACAGCCAATATGTGCAGAGCAAGATCCCACAAACAGTAATGAGATAAATTACCAGAAAATGAGCTTTATTGATGTTTTTTGAGGGATAAATATTGGCTGGGACACCAGGAGAATTCCCCTGCTCTTCAAAATGTGCCATAGAATCCTTTAGGACCACCTGAGCAAGGAGACAGGGCCTTGGTTTAATGCCTCATCTGAAAGACGGCACCTCTGGCAGTGTCGCACTCACTCAGTACTGAACTGGACTGTCAGCCTACACTATGTGCTGAATCCTCTGGGATAGATTGTTCTTTGCATTTTGCAGGGCACACTCACAAGCTGAAATGTACAATTGAAAACCTTGCTACTCTCAAACCTTCCAAAGTCTTCACACATCAAACCTAACAATAATATAGCCATCTTTTACCACCTCAACCATGACATCAGATTTGAGTCACTTAAAAAAAACTTACCTTAACTCACCTTCAGAGTAAAAAAAAACTGTTTCTCAAAACTTTGTTAAAAAAAAATCAATACAAATGTAAAGATGGAAAATTGACTAATAAAAACACTGTCTTAAAAGGACTCTCCATTTCAAAAGAAAATATACAAAACCTTTTGTCATGTTGAGAGTTTCTTTCCTCCCATTCCAAATGGATGCACCAGAAAAAGAGAAAACTCAATACAAACCATGCAGTTTCAGTTTGGCCCAGTGATAGCTCGCTTGCCTCTTCTGCTTCAGCACCATATGATATAAAACCATTTATAGGAACATAAGAACAGGAGTCGGCCATTTAGCCCCTCGAGCCTGTTCAGCTATTCAATGAGATTATGGTTGACCTGCGACCTAACTCCATTTGCCCCATATCCCTTAACACCTTTGGTTAATAAAAAGCTATCAATCTCAGATTTAAAATTAACAATTGATCTAGCATTAATTGCCATTTGCAGCAGAGAGTTCTAAACTTCTACCACCCTTTGTGTATAGAAGTGTTTCCTTATCTAATTTTTAGAATTTGCCCCCTTGTCCAAGACTCCACAACCAGCAAAAATAATTTCTCTCTATCTACCCTATCTGTTCTCCTTAATATCTTGAAAACTTTGATCAAATCACCCCTTCACCTTCTAAATTTCATTGAATACAACCCTAGTTTGAGTAATATCTCCAAGTAACTTAACCCCTGGAGTCTGGGTATCATTCTGTTAAACCTACACTGCACTCCCTCCATGGCCAATATATCCTTCCTAAGGTGAGCAGGGTGTGGTGCATTGAGTTGTGTGTGAGGATAGTGGTTCAGTTGTTGGGATATGGCATCTGAAAATGCATTCACTGACCTTGACCACTCATGTGAGGTCATTAAACTTCCCGCAGCACATGATCTAGGTCCTGGTGCAATATACTTGGCACTGACAGCTTCTGCAATCTCTTCCCTTTGCCTTCTGGCATTCTGACTGGAAGGCCTCCTGCCCCTCTGCAGGTAGAGGCTCTGTCTTCCTCTGTGTAACCCCAGGACCAAGGCCTTTAGTGCTGCTTCAGAGAATCTCCTTACCCTTTCTCTTCATTCTTGAGCCATGACTCCATCCAGAGACAGAGACTGTGGTGCCCAGAAATGCTCATGGTATTACAGGTGTGGTCTAACCAGTGCTTTGTATAGCAGTAGCATTATTTCTACCTCCTTGGATTGTATATTTACAATATACATTAATGATTTAGATGAAGGAATTGAATGTAATATCTCCAAGTTTGCAGATGACACTAAGCTGGGTGGCAGTGTGAGCTGTGAGAAGGATGCTAAGAGGCTGCAGGGTGACTTAGGTGAGTGGGCAAATGAATGGTAGATGCAGGATAATGTAGATAAATGTAAGATTATCCACTTTGGTGGCAAAAAATGAAGGCAGAATATTATCTGACAGATTAAGAAAAGGGGAAGTGCAACGAGACCTGGGTGTCATGGTACATCAGTCATTGAAAGTTGGCATGCAGGTACATCATGCGGTGAAGAAGGTAAATGGCATGTTGGCCTTCATAGCGAGAGGATTTGAGTATAGGAGCAGGGAAGTCTTACTGCAGTTGTACAGGGCCTTGGTGAGGCCACACCTTGAATATTGTATACAGTTTTGGTCTCCTAATCGGAGGAAGGACATTCTTGCTATTGAGGGAGTGCAGCGAAAGTTCACCAGACTGATTCTCGGGATGGCAGGACTGACATATGAAGAAAGACTGGATCGACTAGGCTTATATTCACTAGAATTTAGATGAGAGGGGATCTCATAGAAACATATAAAATTCTGACGGGCTTGGACGGGAAGAATGTTCCCGATGTTGGGGAAGTCCAGAACCAAGGGTCACAGTCTAAGGATAAGGGGTAAGCCATTTAGGACCGAGATGAGGAGAAACTTCTTCAATCAGTGAATTGTAAACCTGTGGAATTCTCTACCATAGAAAGTTGTTGATGCCAGTTCATTAGATATATTCAAAAGGGAGTTAGATATGCCCTTACCGCTAAAGGGATCAAGAGGTATGGAGAGAAAGCAGGAACGGGGTATTGAAGTTGCATGATCAGCCATGATCATATTGAATGGTGGTGCAGGCTCGAAGGGCCGAATGGCCTACTCCTGCACCTATTTTCTATGTTTCTTTGTTTCTAGTCCTCTAGATATAAAGGCCAGCATTCTGTTAGCCTTTCTTATTATTTGGTTTTTCAACCTTTGTTGTTTTTTGTATCTTTCCCATTCGCCATGACGTCATCGCCGTGGGTGCCTGACCGAGGTGCCCCCCAAACCTCCAGGGCATATTCCTTGGACGTGCTATAGACCCCTTTCCCCAGGCGATAATCTCATTGCACCCCATTAGGTGTTAATGGGGCTATAAAAATGGCAATTTCACCCTAAGGCTTCCAGCCTCATTTTTATATATAAAGTTCCAACCCGCCTCCTGGGAGCAGGTTGACTACCCTCAACCCTCCTCCCGCCTCTGTTAAAACTGGCAGTGGATGGGTTTGAGGTGGGTTAGAAACATAGAAACATAGAAACATAGAAAATAGGTGCAGGAGTAGGCCATTCAGCCCTTCGAGCCTGCACCACCATTCAATAAGATCATGGCTAATCATTCACCTCAGTACCCCTTTCCCACTTCATACCCCTTGATCCCTTTAGCTCTAAGGGCCATATCTAACTCCCTCTTGAATATATCCAATGAACTGGCATCAACAACTCTCTGCGGCAGGGAATTCCACAGGTTAACAACTCTCTGAGTGAAGAAGTTTCTCCTCATCTCAGTCCAAAAGGCTTACTCCTTATCCTTAGATTATGTCCCCTGGTTCTGGACTTGCCCAACATTAGGGTCGCGATTCAGATTTGTAACACTTTATCTTCCATTTTCTGAGGTTAAAATTGCCACCAAAAGAGCAATTACCCCACCATCCGGCCTTTGTGCAGGATGGCTCCCAACCACTGGAGTCCTTCACACTGAATGCAGCAGTCTGTAGATCAAGGTGTTTTATTGGGCCGGATTTTTAATTCAGAGGTGAACAGCGCCCGCCATTCATTAAAATTAAACTTGCCCACAGACTTTCTATGGGGTTTTGGATGGCAAGTTGTTGTCAGCAGGACATCCAAATGGTGCGGCGCCCTCCATAGGAAATCTGAGACCTGTGTGAACAGAGCAAGTAACCGTATCTCCTTAACCAATCAGATGGAAGAATTTTTACTAAGGCACGCAAAGTGTGAACCAGGAAGAATCAGTTAGAATAGTAAATACAATGTCAAATCAGGTACAAAATGCAAACTAAAGAGAATGAAAGAAAGATTGGATTAAAAGAGAGAGAAAAAAAGAGACAGAAAGAAAAAATGAAAACATTTTATTTACATTTTTAAATTTTTTTAATCTCCAACCATAATTGAAATCTGAAGGCATGAGACTCCATGCTTTTAAAAGTTATTTTTTAGTGCCAGAGATGTTGTTTGGCAGTAATTCAAACTTATCATGCATTTAGAAATGTACTTACACTGGATGAACAAGCCCTAGCTTTTTCTGATGGGTTTAGTGGTTATCCATCACAACAACTTCATGCCATTCCATGTATTTCAATGTCGAATCTCTCAGCGAGATATCATTCTTACACACGGTATCTCGGACATCATCATCCTGATTTCTGTGATTAACCGCACATGTGTGGTTGCTGGATGTGGCTGTCCAATATACACTTTAATAATGACATGTGCTGTTAGCCTCACCATTATTTCTATAGCTAAATCCAGCCCAATATATCACAGAGTCCAATGGCATGATGTCATCCCGGCGGTGACTCCGCACCGTACCCAACTTCCGCCCCTCAGTTGCTGTCACTGCCCATTATGACCGACTTCCAGATCAAAACAAAAATTAAACAAAGTGCGCAATTCCACGAAAGAGTCGACCTGATCCGCAGCTGCGATAAAAACCCCGTTTTGGGCGGGGGTAAATTTGTAGCCCTCTGTGTTTCGAATCTATCCTCTAACCTTGTCCTTCACCCAGTTAATCACTCGGCAGGGGGCTGGCTTTCGCACCTAGCAGGTGCCAGGCAGCAAATGGAAGAAAAATAATTAGATCCTGCCATTAAGTTCGGCAGGACCTCTGCATCCCTGGCCTTGCCGGGTTCTTCAGCAATTTCCGGCCTTCCTGCGCACCTTCCCTGCCTTCCCCATAAATATCGGGGCCATTAGATGTTTACTACAAAATACAGAACATCTGCTACATTTTTCTTCCTTTTAAGGATCAGCTGCAAACTTTGGGAACTACTTCGCTAGATAACTGATTGTGACTACAATGCCCATTTATCATTCTGACACAAACATATACTACATAGTTTGTCAAAAATTATGAACTTCTCTTACATGTATCTTAGGTGAGGAAGATTTCCAAATGCTCCTTGATCAATATGCACAAGAAGTTTTGCTTTATCAATTATTCTGTAAAACAATAACAAAGAACTGCATGATTAATTATTACTCTGTTCTGTAAGCTGCTCTGCACAAACAATTTGTTAACATGGCATAGATAAACTGAAAACAATTAAATTTTACATCCAGGTGCACAATACACTATTATAAAGTATGGTTAGAGAATCAGTTATTTATATGCATCATATTTTACAGTCGAAACAGTGGAGATTGGAGAAAAATCTATTGAGTTCCTACTTTATTTGGCTTCTGTTTTAAACACTATTAAAGCTTTAGAAACATTACAGTTGTCAGTCACAGGATTCCTGTTCCGAGCCATGAGATAGAAATACTACAGAAGCTTTGAATACAGATCTCCTTCATTGGAGGGATAAACATCTGTTTCCTGTGTGATATTTTGTCAAATATTAAAATAAATTTGCATTCTGTTGGAGGAGCTTGATCCTGTAGGATGGTACTTTTTATTGCACAAAACAATTGTTGGATATGAGTTGCTATGGTTATAGCCAGTCTTCATTCGTGCTGAGATTGAATGCACAGGTGTTTGAAGATTTTTGATCATAAATAGCTCATGGCAAAGTAGTTCTGCTGGGTTGCTATCTCATTTGCATATCTAAATTCTGTATTCCACATATACAAGCTAACCATTTCAAAATGTTATTAGCAAGATGTGTTGTATCAAAGAAATTCAACGCATAAGATAAATGCAAAATAATATTTTATTTTGAAGAAATACATTTCAACATTTCAATGCCATAAGTACCAAGTCCAAGCAAAGTGAGATTACTTACCAGATCATTGATCAGACCCCCAAATTACAATACCTTTGCATTGATGCGTATCTGCAACCCATCATCATCATAGGCAGTCCCTCGGAGTCGAGGATGACTTGCTTCCACTCTAAAAGTGAGTTCTCAGGTGACTGAGGAGTGCAATGCGGGAATTACAGTCTCTGCCACAGGTGAGGCAGACAGTGGTTGAAGGAAAGGGTGGTTGGGGAGTCTGGGTTGACGCACACTCCTTCCGCTGTCTATGCTTGGTTTCTGCTTGATCTCGGCGATGGGACTCGAGGTGCTTAGCATCCTCCCACTCTTCCTCCACTTTGGGCAGTCGTGGGCCAGGAATTCCCAGGAGTCTGTGGGGATGTTGCACTTTATCAAGGAGGCTATGAGGGTGTCCTTGAAGTGTTTCCTCTGCCACCTGGGGCTCGCTTGCCGTGTTGAAGCTCCGCGTAGAGTGCTTGCTTTGGGAATCTCGCGTCGGGCACGCGGAGAATGTGGCCTGCCCAACGGAGCTGATCAAGCGTGGTCAATGCTTCGATGCTGGGGATGTTGGCCTGAGCAAGAACACTGACGTTGGTGCGTCTGTACTGCCAATGGATTTGCAGGATGTTGCGGAGGCAGCGCTGGTTGTACTTCTCCAGCATCCTGACCCCACCACACAGTACTGCCCCCCGATTATCAAAATCCACGACGAGGCTTTGGAAAACGTGGACCATTTGCCATACTTCGGGAGCCTATTGTCAGCAACAGCAGATATTGACGACGAGGTCCAACACTGCCTTCAGTGCGCTAGCACAGCCTTCGGTCACCTGAGGAAGAGAGTGTTTGAAGACCAGGACCTCAAATCCAGCACCAAGTAATTCCCGCCCTCCTATATGGCTCAGATACGTGGACTATATATATCTGCAACCACATGCATCATGCAACAACTTGCATTTATATAGCATCTTTAACATAAAAGCAACATACCCCCAAGGTGCTTCACAGAGGCATAAGGAAAGAAAATTGGACACTGAGCCAAAGAAGGAGATACAAGGTGACAAAAGCTTGGTCAGAGAGGTAGGTTTCAAGGAAGATCATAAAAGCGAGAGAGTTAGCAAGACAGTTACAGAATCCGGTGGTAATTGTTAGGACACTTTAAAATTAATTTTGAAAAGCTCAATTGCATTATTTTATGGCTGAAATGGCACAAGATGAAAGAATGCACGTCAGGTAGCTGAATAGACACTAGAGCAAAACTCTCCATCGCCATGGTTATGCAATCAACCACATCTAAAGGTACTGGCATGCTTAACTTATGATGACCAAGGGCAACTACCTCAGCAGACTCCTGGTCAATGTAAAAAAGGTCATCACTGCTGGCAATTTTTTTGCCTCTGATGCCTTCCAACATAGGGATATTTTGTAGTATCAGTCCACAATTGTATCAAACAGGTGACTGATAGATATGCCAGTTTGGCCAGCCTTTCATTTCCTTTCCACTGTATAGCAATAAGAATATGATATGGCTGCCTAATTTCAATGCACTGCTATATTCCTCAAAGTACAGGGGATCTCATAGAAACGTTTAAAATTCTGACGGGTTTAGACTGGTTAGATGCAGGACGAGTGTTCCCAATGTTGAGGAAGTCCAGAACCAGGGGTCACAGTCTAAGGATAAGGAGTAAGCCTTTTAGGACCGAGATGAGGAGAAACTTCTTCACCCAGAGAGTGGTGAACCTGTGGAATTCTCTACCACAGAAAGCTGTTGAGGCCAATTCACTAAATATATTCAAAAAGGAGTTAGATGTAGTCCTTACTACTAGGGGGATCAAGGGGTGCGGCGTGAAAGCGGGAATGGGGTACTGAAGTTGCATGTTCAGCCATGAACTCATTGAATGGCGGTGCAGGCTCGAAGGGCCGAATGGCCTACTCCTGCACCTATTTTCTATTTTCTATGTTATTGATAGCAGTCATCGTGCCATCAGTTCTTGTTTTTCCTCCAAAAATATTACTTCATCTATGCATTATGACTCATCCTGTGCTACCCCTTCAAGTTCACTAATGGCATTTCTGGGAAATGCGGAGCTGTGTTGACACTTGCAAACAATGATGATAAGAACACAGAGTGCTGTTCGGTGCTGTCTTGCCTTGGGCCAGTGGTTGTGCTAGCAAGCTCCTGTTCCAGGCCTAGTATTGGTTCCAAGGCACATCTTCCAACAGAATTCATCTCACAAGATATGTGATATGATTCTGTGATATGATTCTGTATATACCTATGTCAGTGATAGTGAGATGAATAATCAGACATAAGAGTTGATTGCCACTAGTCCTGAACTTGGGGCAAGCCTGTAGCTTCATGCTTTAATATACAATCACATTCAGGATGGCCTTCTCCAAAGAATGTAAGGCATCTAATTTCTAAGCCTGCCTCCTGTTCAGGTCGGTTATCTGGGGTAATTTTCTGACTTTCCATCCCTAACAGGGAACATTGCCTGCTGGGAATACTTATCCAAAATTCAGAAATGTACTGTGTATAACTTACCAACCAATTACATGAATCATGTGTAGCACGTGCCGGAATTTCTGGTATGTACATCCAATGGATGAGGCTCTTCACTCACTAGGAGGGAAAAGTCAGAACATTAGCACTTTTGTGCCATCTTGTCGTGGAAGTATAAAAGCAGTCTTAAGATGTTGTAAGTTGAAGGACCATATAAACAGTGACAGTCATGTGCCCAATCTACCGTCCATCCTGTGTATCATTTAGAGAACATGCATTATGTTGCTAGGTTGTATTGCAATAATTTTATGATGAAGATCTTTGAACATGTGTGTGGCAAAGTTTTCAATTATAAGTTGCAGCTTGAATATGTACCCTGCTGGAGTGTGAATATGGACGGAGCTGCAAAATTTTGTGAAAGCTTGGACCATCTTCTTGGTAAATGTTACAATTACTTTGTTACCTTTCTTAATGTCTTTCATCTTATTCCACATCAGTTATCAAATCTTGTGGATGCTCTACATATCATCATCATAGGCAGTCCCTCGAAATCGAGGAAGACTTGCTTCCATTCAAAAAGTGAGTTCTCAGGTAACTGTACAGTCCAATACGGGAATTACAGTCTCTGTCACAGGTGGGACAGATAGTCATTGAAGGAAAGGGTGGGTGGGACTGGTTTTCCGCACGCTCCTTCCGCTGCCTGCGCTTGTTTTCTGCATGCTCTCAGTGACGAGACTCGATGTGCTCCGCACCCTCCCGGATGCTCGTCCTCCACTTAGGGCGGTCTTGGGCCAGGGATTCCCAGGTGCCGGTGGGTATGTTGCACTTTATCCAGGAGGCTTTGAGTGTGTCCTTGAAACGTTTCCTCTGCCCACCTGGTGCTTGCTTGCCATGTAGGAGTTCCGAATAGAGCGCTTGCTTTGGGAGTCTCATGTCGGGCAAGCCGACGATGTGACCAATGCAACGGAGCTGGTCGAGTGTGGTCAGTGCTTCGATGCTGGGGATGTTGGCCTGATTGAGAACACTGACATTGGTGCGTCTATCCTCCCAGTGGATTTGCATGGTATTGCGGAAAAAGCACTGGTGGTAATTCTCCAATGCTTTGAGGTGTCGACTGTATATCATCCACGCCTCTGAACCATATAGGAGGGTGGATATCATGACAGCCCTGTAGACCATAAGCTTGGTGCCAGATTTGAGGTCCTGGTCTTCGAACACTCTCTTCCTCAGGCGACCGAAGACTGCGCTGGTGCACTGGAGGCGGTGTTGGATCTCATCATCGATGTCTGCCCTTGCTGATAGCAGGCTCCAGAGGTATGGAAAATGGTCCACGTTGTCCAAGGCTGTGCCATGGATTTTGATGACCGAGGGTAGCGCTGTGTGGCGGGGGTCAGGTTGGTGGGGGATCTTTGTGTTACAGATGTTTAGTGTAAGGCCCATGCTTTCGTATAACTCGGTGAAGATGTTGACTATGGCTTGGAGTTCAGCCTCTGAATGTGCGCAGACTGCAAGTGCTATCCGCTTACTGTAGTTCGATGACAGAGGTTGGGATGACCTTGGATCTAGCCTGGAGGTGACGAAGGTTGAACAGGTTCCCATTGGTTCTATAGTTTAGTTCCACTCCAGCAGGGAGCTTGTTGAGTGTGAGGTGGAGCATTGCAGCAAGGAAGATCGAGAAGAGCGTTAGTGCGATGATACAGCCCAACTTGACCATGGTCCGGATGTGGATTGAATCTGTGGTGGATCCGTTGGTCAGGATCATGGCTTATACATTGTCGTGGAGCAGGCGGAGGATGGTGACAAACTTGTGGGGGCAGCCGAAACAGAGGAGAACGCTCCATAGTCCCTTGCGGTTGACAGTGTCAAAGGACTTTGTGAGGTCAAAGGAGGCCATGTACAAGGGTTGGTGCTGTTCCATGCATTTCTCTTGTAGTTGTCGCACGGCGAAGATCATGTGGAGCAGCCGGAGGTGGAGCGAGGAGAGGCCTATAAGGGCCCAGCAGGAGTCCGGGGATCAGCAGCAGTCGGGAGCAGTTAGCTGCAACAGGGTCACAAGTAAGAAAGAAGTAAAAAGTAATCAAAGGATGATGTCACAGCCAAGAGGGTAAGTGATTGGCTGGTTGAGTGGTGAGTAGTTTTCTTTTTATTTTTCTTTCTTCTTGTTCTTAGCATTAAGAAACCTTGTCATTGTTGCCAAATTAAGTAATCTAAGGGTTAAGTCATGGCAGGAGAGCCCAGACGCATGTCATGCTCCTCCTGTGCTATGTGGGAAGACAGGGACGCTTCAAGTGTCCCTGACGACTATATGTGCAGGAAGTGCATCCAGTTGCAGCTCCTGACAGACCGCATTGCGGCACTGGAGCTGCGCATAGATTCACTCTGGAGCATCCGTGATGCTGAGGATGTCGTGAATAGCACGTTTAGTGAGTTGGTGACACCGCAGGTAAAGGTTACTCAGGCAGATAGGGAATGGGTGACCATCAGGCAGAGCAGTGGAAGGAAGGTAGTGCAGGGGTCCCCTGCGGTCATCCCCCTCCAAAACAGATACACCACCTTGGGTATTTTTGGGGGAGATGACGTATAGGGGAGCAGGAAAAAGAGTGAGAGAGCTATAATGATAGGGGATTCTATTGTAAGGGGAATAGATAGGTGTTTCTGCGTCCGCAAATGAGATTCCAGGATGGTATTTGCCTCCCTGGTGCAAGGGTCATGGATGTCTCGGAGCAGCTGCAGCACATTCTGGATGGGGAGGGTGAACAGCCAGCTGTCGTGGTACATATAGGAACCAACGATATAGGTAAAAAATAAGATGAGGTCCTACAAGTTGAGTTTCGGGAGCGAGGAGTTAAATTAAAAGTAGGACCTCAAACGTAGTAATCTGAGGATTGTTACCAGTGCCACGTGCTAGTCAGAGTAGGAATCGCAGGATAGCGCAGGTGAATACATGGCTTGAGGAGTGGTGCAGGAGGGAGGGATTCAAATTCCTGGGATATTGGAACCGGTTCTGGGGAAGGTGGGACCAGTACAAACCGGACGGTCTGCACCTGGGCAGGACCGGAACAAATGTCCTAGGGGGAGTGTTTGCTAGTGCTGTTGGGAAAGGGTTAAACTAATATGGCAGGGAAATTAGTGAAGACAAACGTAGGTCCCTTACAGTCAGAATCACTGGGGAACAAAGAAATGGCAGACCAATTGAACAAATACATTGGTTCTGTCTTCACGAGGAAAGGCACAAATAACCTTCCGGAGATACTAGGGGACCGAGGGTTTAGTGAGAAGGAGGAACTGAAGGAAATCCTTATTAGTCAGGAAATTGTGTTAGGGAAATTGATGGGATTGAAGGCCGATAAATCTCCAGGGCCTGATAGTTTGCATCCCAGAGCACTTAAGGAAGTGTCCCGAGAAATAGTGGATTCATTGGTGATCATTTTCCAACAGTCTATCGACTCTGGATCAGTTCCTATGGACTAGAGGATAGCTAATGTAACACCACTTTTTTAAAAAGGAGGGAGAGAGAAAATGGGGAATTATAGACCGGTTAGCCTGACATCAGTAGTGGGGAAAATGTTGGAATCAATTATTAAAGATCAAATAGCAGCGCATTTTGAAATCAGTGACAGGATCGGTCCAAGTCAGCATGGATTTCTGAAAGGGAAATCATGCTTGACAAATCTTCTGGAATTTTTTGAGGATGTAACTATAGAATGAACAAGGGAGAACCAGTGTATGTGGCGTATTTGGACTTTCAAAAGGCTTTTGACAAGGTCCCACACAAGAGATTAGTGTGCAAAATTAAAGCAGATGGTATTGGGGGTAATGTATTGATGTGGATAGAAAACTAATTGGCAGACAGGAAGCAGAGAGTAGGGATAAACGGGTCATTCTCAGAATGGCAGGCAGTGACTAGTGGGGTGCCGCAGGGCTCAGTGCTGGAACCCCAGCTATTTACAATATACATCAATGATTTAGATGAAGGAATTGAGTGTAATATCTCCAAGTTTGCAGACGACACTAAGCTGGAGGCAGTGTGAGCTGTAAGGAGGACGCTAAGAGGCTGCAGGGTGACTTGGACAGGTTAGGTGAGTGGGCAAATGCATGGCAGATGCAGTATAATGTGGATAAATGTGAGGTTATCCACTTTGGTGTCAAAAACAGGAAGGCAGAATATTATCTGAATGGCGGCAGATTAGGAAAAGGGGAGATGCAACGAGACCTGGGTGTCGTGGTACATCAGTCATTGAAAGTTGGCATGCAGGTACAGCAGGCGGTGAAGAAGGCAAATGGCATGTTGGCCTTCATAGCTAGGGGATTTGAGTATAGGAGCAGGGAGGTCTTAATGCAGTTGTACAGGGCCTTGGTGAGGCCTCACCTGGAATATTGTGTTCAGTTTTGGTCTCCTAATCTGAGGAAGGATGTTCTTGCTATTGAGGGAGTGCAGCGAAGGTTCACCAGACTGATTCCCGGGATGACAGGACTGACATATGAGGAGAGACTTGATCGACTGGGCCTGTATTCACAGGAGTTTAGAAGAATGAGAGGGGATCTCATAGAAATATATAAAATTATGACAGGACTGGACAGGTTAGATGCAGGAAGAATGTTCCCGATGTTGGGGAAGTCAAGAACCAGGGATCATAGTCTAAGGATAAGGGGTAAGCCATGGAGGACTGAGATGAGGAGAAACTTCTTCACTCAGAGAGTTGTTAACCTCTGGAATTCTCTACTGCAGAGAGTTGTTGATGCCAGTTCATTGGATATATTCAAGAGGGAGTTAGATATGCCCCTGATGGCTAAACGGATAAAGGGGTATGAAGAGAAAGCAGGAAAGGGGTACTGAAGTGAATGATCAGCCATGATCCTATTGAATGATGGTGCAGGCTCGAAGGGCCGAATGGCTTACTCCTGCATCTATTTTCTATGTTTCAATGTTTCTATCTCCGTTGTATCCCTTCGTGGACAAAATCCGCATTGTGACTCTGCGGGGAACTCTTCAGCCATCGGGAGAAGATGGTTGACGAGGCTTCTAGCAATGACCTTCCCAGTGGCCAACAGGAGGGCGATTCCTCTGTAGTTGTCGCAGTCGGATTTGTCGCCTTTTTTAAAGATGGGCACGATTATGGCAACTCGGAGATCTCCCGGCATGCTCTCCTCCTTCCAAATAAGAGAGATAAGGTCATGCATTCGTGTCAATAGTGCTTTCCCGCCATACTTTAGTGCCTCAGCGGGGATTCCATATGCTCCTGATACCTTATTTTTGCGCTGACGCATGGCCTTTTCTACCTTGTGTAGGGCTGGGGTTTTGCTGAGATAGAAACATAGAAACATAGAAAATAGGTGCAGGAGTAGGACATTTGGCCCTTCTAGCCTGCACCGCCATTCAATGAGTTCATGGCTGAACATGCAACTCCAGTATCCCATTCCTGCTTTCTCGCCATACCCCTTGATCCCCCGAGTAGTAAGGACTTCATCTAACTCCTTTTTGAATATATTTAGTGAATTGGCCTCAAAAACCTTCTGTGGTAGAGAATTCCACAGGTTCACCACTCTCTGGGTGAAGAAGTTTCTCCTCATCTCGGTCCTAAATGGCTTACCCCTTATCCTTAGAAGATGGTGGCGGGTAGCATACTGCGGGATGGAATCGAGGATACTCGTGTCAAAGGCAGAGTCTCGATTAAGGAAATCTTCGAAGTGCTCCTTCCAGCGGGCCCTGACTGCCTCGGTGTCTTTAATGAGTGTCTCCCCGTGCAAGAGCAAGATTGATTATCAAAGATGTTCTCTGGCTATTATGGAAACCCTGAGCTGGCTAAACAAAAGGTATGCTTAAAACCACATGTACACAAGATGACCACTCGTTGACCTCGGGTTCAAAGGAGCAGTAAAGAGCATCTAAAGAGGAACTAATATAACCATATAACAATTTAAGGCAAGTGACATGTGTATTTGATCTTGTGTTGGTACAACCAATCACGTCACTGTTAAGGTCTGTCCACAAGGCCACTCATTTGCCTAAACCTGTATAATTAAGGTGCAATTTGAACAGGTCATTGGAGCTCATTGGAGACCCTCTCACAGGCAGCTGAGCAGTGAGATGCTCCCCTTCATGTGTTGGAATTAAAAGTAATTGAAACTTATCCAAGGTATCCATCTGTTGAATCCGGGCTTGGTAAGAGAGGAGAAGGGCGATTCTCCCCATCACCCCATTCTTGGCCAGCAATGGGGTGGGACCTTGGGTGCTTGGGCCAAAGGTGGAGTTAACTGCAGTGAAGAATCCTCGCACGTCATGGCTGTCGGCCAGCTGCTGAATCTCCTGTGCTTTCTCCACCCACCATCTATTCTTTAAGTCGCGGGTTTTTTGATGGACCTCGGCCTTCAGCTGTCTGTAGAGCTGCTTTGCTGTTCCTGAGTTGGGTTTCTGCTTTAAGTTCAGAAAGGCCCTGCGCTTGTGGTTTATTAACTCCTGGATCTCCTGGTCATTCTCGTCAAACCAGTCCTGGTGTTTCCTGGTTGAGTGACCGAGCGTCTCTTCGCAAGCACTGGTTATGGTGGCCTGGAGAGCAGACACTGTGGGCACTCTGTGTCTTGGGGTCATCGAGGGTCACTATGTTGGCAGTGAGGTGCTGGCTGTATAGGGCTCTCTTAGCTGGGTCTTTGAGTGCCCCGGCGTTGATTTTTCTAGAGCATTGCTTCTGTTGCTATCGCCGCTTTGGGGCTATATTAATGTTGATGACGGAACGGATTCGACGGTGGTCCATCCAGCAGTCATTGGCTAATGTCATGGCACGGGTGATGTGCACGTCCTTGCGGTCCTTCGCTCGGACGATGACATAGTCAAGCAGGTGGCAGTGTTTGGAGTGAGGGTGTTGCCATGATGCCTTGTACTTGTCCTTCTAACGGAACAAGGTGTTGGTGATGACAAGGTCGTGTTCTAGGCAATTTGCCAGGAGCAGGGTACCGCTGGAGTTGGTTTTCCCTACCCATCTCTGCCGATCACACCTCCCCAGAGATCAGTGTCCTTACTGACTCTGGCGTTGAAGTCACCGAGGAGGATCAGTTTGTCATCCATAGGGACTTGGGACAGGGATTGTTCGAGGCTGGTGTCGAATGCCTCTTTGGCCTCATCTGTTGCGTCGAGTGTTGGGGCAAATGCACTGATAGATGTGGCAAACTGGTTCTGGGATAGGGTGAACCGGAGAGTCATGAGACGTTCATTTATTCCGTAGGGGGAATCTCTGCGGCGGCCAACCAGCTCGTTCTTGATGGCGAAACCAACTCCATGGAGGCGATGTTCTTCTTCTGGTTTGCCTTTCCAGAAGAAGGTGTAACTTCCACCTTGTTCTTTGAGCTGGCCTTCCCTTGTCCATTGGTTCTCGCTTAGGGTGACGATGTCGACGTCGAAGCATCTGAGTTCCTGGACAATGATGGCGGTGCGACATTCCGGTCTGTAACTGTTGGGGTTGTCCATGAGGGTCCTGATGTTCCAGATACCGCACTTCATTTTGAAGGGTGGAAGATGCCTGTGCGTGAGTTCTTTTAATGTGGGGTGGCTGTTGCACACTGGCTAGCACACATGCTTAATAGAGTAAGGTCTTGATCCTGTGGTAAGGGGGTCCAAGACGATTGGAGACCAGGCATTGCTGTATAAGCCTAGTTGCCTACGGTGGGATACGAGCCATAAGCTCAGCACCCTTCAGTGAGATGGTGAAAAATCCGAGGCGTGGAAAGTGGGGGTGAGAGATTTGAGGTAATGCTTTCCTCTCCCAGGTATTAACTCCTGACTGAGGGAAGGCATTGGCATGGCCAGAGGTCCACTTTGTGGAAGTAAGAAAGGTCAGAGAGGTCAGAGTGGCCATAGCCATTGTGCACACCACGTGCTCGACAGAGGCTTCACAGTTGAGTGAGGCCAGCGGCCGGGGGGAGGCCAGCACGTCACCGGAGGAGTGGAGGCCTGAAGGTCGCCAGAAGGGTGGAGTCCTCCCACACTCCCCCAAGGACTATAACTCCCACCCTAAAGTATATCTCTTACCCCTATGGGCAGCTACTTGGGCCCACTGCCCATCCCCCAATCAAGACTTACCTTCCAGATCGACCTCCCTGCTGCCAAGACCTCCCAACTGGACCTTCACTGTTTGCTCCCCTCTGGACGTGGCCGATTCAGTTGCTCCACCCAATCCCCGACAGTGTCTGGTGAGCCTCCGATCAACTCCGACCACAGGTTTGGGCTCTACCTTCACTCTTTGCCCTCATGCTCGGGTCTCCATCCCTCCGGCAACTCTACACAACATAGACTCTGGCCACCAACCCCTACCAAACATAGGACTGCTGTCCTGTGGAAAGGGTGCCCAAGTGTGCCACTCATGGTAACCCTTCTTGTACCAACCACAAGGTATACTTCACCTGCATCAAACAGGGATTTCTAGTGCTGTGCTGTTCCATCACAGACTCCATTTTGTGCTTTCAGATTTATTTTGCCACCACTGTTATTCGCCAATGACTTATTTTCCTCCATGCAGTCTTGGGAAATGATGGTATACAAACTACAGTCGTAAAGGTTAAAAAATATTTTTTGTCCAAAGGTTACCACTTATCTTTAAGTGGCCATGGGCTAGAAACTCCACTTTTGAGCTTATCGCCCACAAATGGGCATTATTTTTGGTGTGCGCAGTAAAAAAGAGTTTTCAGATCGCCGGCTTCTCGCCCATTCTCAAAACACCCAGTTTACATTTTTTTAAATGGGTGTTACCGTGAGCGAAATCAAATGGGCGGTAGCGTTAAATTTTTTTGACCTTTTGCCGTAAAGTGTGGCTGTCCTTAGTAACGGCATGGCAACGCTCGATTCCCGCGATTTAGGAGGTCAAGGGTCATCATGACATGCGCAGAAGAGGAGACAAAGAAAGAGGGAGCTCGGAGGCACTGAAAGCGTGTGTGGCTGTGGTGTGTGCTTGTCTGGCTGTTGTGGGAGGCACGACGGAGATTCACCAGCAGCAAAAAGTCTACTAAGCACCAAGAACACAGTTTTTGTCCAACAAATAAGATATAACATGGAAGGGTTGGAGGAGGCCCTGGAGCTGGTAGCCAGGAACAGTGGTGGCAGAGTCCTCCCAGTGGTCCCTGAGCATGCCACTCCACCCTTAGGTTCCGCACCACCACTGCGAATGACAGATGAGAGCAAGGACCAAGATCCTGCTTCTGCATCAGAGAATGTTGCCTCCTCGGCACCCCCCGCTCCTGTACCCATGCACCTAACACATCTGCCATCATCCCCCCACCTCCCCCAATGAGGCACAGCCTGAGAAGCTCCTCGGCCAGGTGGGCTGGGGACCACGCTCCTGCTTTGCCTTTGTATTCTGTGTTGCTGGACATGTTGACCATATGATTTATGTCAATGGTGGAAAAAGTGAGATGTGGGTGGGGGTTGGGTGTTATTGGCTGTATCACTTATGATTTCAGACCAATGTTGGTATTAAACTTTTGTTATTGAACATAACCTTGTTACGCATTGTCTCAGATAGCTGAACCATTACATACTGGTGATTCCTTACCATGAAAGGGTTAAATACAACTTTACATCAATCAATGTAAATTTTAAATGGCACCAAGGTGAAGGGCACCATTGATGTCTGAGCTGCACACACACAGCAGTCTGTCAGCATTGTCACTCACATCAGCGCTCTTTCAGGCAAATCTTTCCGATATCAGCTCCTCACGTAAGAGTGGGATTTAACAAATGCCAGCCACACCGCTGGCATCCATCCCATAAGAACATAAGAATTAAGAACAGGAGTAGGCCATCTAGCCCCTCGAGCCTGCTCCGCCATTCAACAAGATCATGGCTGATCTGGCCGTGGACTCAGCTCCACTTACCCACCCGCTCCCCGTAACCCTAATTCCCTTATTGGTTAAAAATCTATCTATCTGTGACTTGAATACGTTCAATGAGCTAGCCTCAACTGCTTCCTTGGGCAGAGAATTCCACAGATTCACAACCCTCTGGGAGAAGAAATTCCTTCTCAACTCAGTTTTAAATTGGCTCCCCCGTATTTTGAGGTTATGCCCCCTAGTTCTAGTCTCCCCGACCAATGGAAACAACCTCTCTGCCTCTATCTTGTCTATCCCTTTCATTATTTTAAATGTTTCTATAAAATCCCCACTCATCCTTCTGAACTCCAACGAGTAAAGACCCAGTCTACTCAATCTATCATCATAAGGTAACCTCCTCATCTCCAGAATCAGCCTAGTGAATCGTCTCTGTACCCCCTCCAAAGCTAGTACATCCTTCCTTAAGTAAGGTGACCAAAACTGCATGCAGTACTCCAGGTGCGGCCTCACCAATACACTGTATAGTTGCAGCAGGACCTCCCTGCTTTTGTACTCCATCCCTCTTGCAATGAAGGCCAACATTCCATTCGCCTTCCTGATTACCTGTTGCACCTGGGCCAATTGTGGAGCAGAGGAGGCGTGGCCTAAACAGTTGGAGCTGTGAGCAGTGAGAGAAGGAGCTGCTGCTTTTGCTCCTGGCTGGGCCTGTGAATCAGCCCAGGAAGAGAAGGAAGGAAGGAAGGGGCTTCACCACCAACTTTCACCCAGAGGGAGAGGAGGAAAAAGCAGAAAACTTGAACAACTTCACCATTTCTACAAAGAGTTGGAGAGAGGGGGAAAGACCAACAACAACATCCAGTGTGGAAGGAGGGAGACTCTACCATTCTACAGGTGGGTGTATTGGTGCAGTCCCTAAAAGACTTTGCTGTATCGGTGGGGGGAGGAAAGAAGACCAGTCGGGGGCCGGAACATCGCGGGGGGTGTGTGTGTGGAAGTGTGTGTGGGGGCCTTGCTTACAACTAGGCCCCACACACCTTTGAAGCACCCCTCCCCCATTGCCTAGCCTGGGATAGCTGGAGCTACCAGGCTGAAGAAACAATTAATCCACCCTAATTAACATCGTTGGGAGTGTGTGCCTGTGTGGCTCTAGCTGCACCAGGTGAAGACATCTTCTCCCCTCACCCGAAGACCACCCCAAAGACTATTTTTGTTTGCCATCTGGGGATTGCACCCACCCACAGCTGCGAGGGGAGACCTGCCCTCGCAGTTTCCCCCCTTCCCACCCCCCTCTCTCTTTCTCTGTTACTCTCTGTCTCTCCCCTCTCTCTCTGAGAGCCCTTTCCTTCCCAAATTGATTGGAAAAATATAAAACAATTAAGACAACTGAGCAGAGGGAGCAAGGCCCCTCCCCAATTGTCAAGTAGGGGAGAGGTGTGCCTCGTAAAGAGCTCCTCTGCTCAGTCTATTAAACGAGGCCATTTAAAGACCATTAAGGCCTGTGACTTTGGGGTGGGTGTAGCCCTTAAAGGGACCCCGTGATGGCGACCCCATCTACGCCAGTGGCAGGGCCAGCTACGACTTATGCGCAGGCGGCATCCACATCCATGGCACCTCCTGCGCCACCTGCTGCCCTGCCACCGTTCAGACTTATAACTACGAAACACGGGGTCAAGAGCTACACTCACCCCACAATGAGCATTGAGGAGTGCGTGCGGGCGATGGCTGGGGTAGTCGGCCCCTCGGCCATTGTCGCAGCCTCCAAGATGTCTGGGAAGGCCGTGTTCTTCCTGGGGTCGGAGCGGGCGGTGTCCCTGGCCATTGAAAAGAGGCTCACGGTGGGCGGGGCGTTCCTGCCGGTGGACCCTCTCGAGGCCACCGCGCAGAGGGTCATTCTATCAAACATCCCGCCCTTTGTTCCCGCTGAGCTCCTCCTCCCTCACCTACACCAACTGGGGGAGGTAAGGTCGGGGATCAACCCCATACCGCTTGGCCTCAGGGAGAACAGCCTGCGCCATGTGTTCTCCTTCCGCCGCCAGCTCTTTGTCCGGCTGGCGCGGGAAAAGACGACAGAGGGCAGTTTTAATGTGGTGCACGAGGGGACTGCCTACCGCGTCTTTTGGACGTCGGACGGCGTGCGGTGCCATGCCTGCAGGGAGGTGGGGCATGTTCGTAAGAACTGCCCCGCCTCCAAAGCCGTCAAACCACCGAGGGCGGCCAAGGCTGGCGCCGCCGCCAGCCCTCCCCCTAGTAGCGTCCGCGTGCCGGGAGCTGTGGGTGCGCGGGCATCGTCGGGGGCCTTTGTTTTCACGGCCTCTGGCGGGGGGGAGGGAGAGCGTCCGGCCGGAAAGAAGGCGCGGAAGAAGGCGAAACACCTAGAGGCGGGTCCCCTTAGTGCGCCAGACAAGCTGTTCACCGCGCTCGGCCCAACCCCATCACCGGCGAGCGCGGGGTGCCCTGAGCCCATGCCCGAGCCCTTGACTAATACCGCAGAGGGTTTCGGGCGCGGGCAAGATAAGAAAAAGGGGGGAGTGGAGCGGGAGGCCTCGGCAGACACGGGTGTCTCCCTGTCTCCGTGCCCCCCCAGGAAAAAAAGGAGGCGCCGCTCCAATGAGGCGGGGGGGGAACAACATCCCTCCGCGGAGGAGTCGGTGCCCGCCGCATGTCCCGCGTCCCCCACCGGCGCCCCCAAACTGCGCCGTAGGCACGAGGAATCTGTCCCCGGGGAGGGTGAGGCAGTCGAGGCTGCCCAGCCGCTGCCTCCCGGGGATGGCGTGAAAGATCTGCCTGTCGTGGAGGGCGTGGGACCAGCGGAAGAATGCGTAGCCGCCGGGTCGAGCGTCCCGGGGACTGAGGCGGGCGGGGCCGAAAAGGCCGAACCTGAGCCCGCCCAGCCAATATCCAACTTCCCCCGGGATTTGCTCGACTCGGCAGAAATACAAAGTATTAACACTCTTAATGAATCTGCACACTCTGGGCCGGGGGGTGGCGGCGGGGAGGGGGAGGAACACCCACCCTCGCCCCCTACTTTGGAGCTGGAGCGCTTGGAGGGCCTGGGGATTTTCTATGGCCGGTTCTCTCCTTGTTCCCCGGTTCCTGGGGCGGAGGAGGAACCCCTTCCGCTGTCGCTTCCCGACCCAGCACCAATTCTAAAAGAGCCCAGTGAGGACTCCTCTGCCGACGATCCTGGGGGTGGGATCGGGGCAGAGCCAGGGCCGGATGGAGCGGCCGGGCCGTTTGCCGTACCTCGTGCGGTCGACGGGCCGGCTGCTAGCGGCGATCTCCCGGAGGAGGACGGGGACTCGGTGGAGGACGCGGGTGAAGATCTCGAGTCCATCGCCAGTGAGGCGGTTGATCTCCTCGTGCCCGCCGCTGAGTACCCCCTCATTCCCGTAGAGGATCTCCAGGACTTTTTGGTCGAGAGCCAGGGTCGCCGCAACCGAGCCCATCTGGCCAGGGAAAGATGGTCCGAGCCGGGGCTGCTCATCGCTTCTGTCCGTGTTGCCGCTAAAACCATGGCCGCGGGCGGGCCCTTATCAAGGGCACAAGGCCTTGAGCTGCGCCGGCTCAAAAAGTTCCTCGCTGGGCTGCTGAAGGAGTGGAGGTCAACAAAAGACTCCGCTCCCTCCCCCGCAATAGGTTAAGGTAGAGGTTGCACTATGCTTTTGCCATGAAGATAACCATAGCCAGCCTCAACATCAACGGCGGCAGAGGGGCACGTCGTAGATTTGACAATTTTTCGCTCCTGCGGGAGGGGAAATATACGGTGTGCTTCCTGCAAGAAACCCACACCGTTCCGGGAGACGAAGCCACGTGGCTCCTGGAATGGCAAGGAGAGGTCCGTATGAGCCACCTCACCGCCACTTCTAGTGGGGTGGCCATCTTGCTGGGCCCGCATTTTCAGCCGGAGATCTTGGGGGTCGAGGAGCCCGTGCCAGGCCGCTTGCTGCACGTAACGGTTCGCCTGGGGGACGTGCCGCTCCATCTCGTGAACGTGTACGCCCCTCAGCCCGGCCCGCAGCAGGCGGGCTTCTTTGAAGAAGTGTCCGCTCTTTTTGGCTCCGTCAACGTCGGCGACTGCATTGTCCTCGGGGGGGATTTTAACTGCACCCTCGAGGCGAGGGACCGCTCCGGTGCCCCGCAGAGCATGACGGCGATGGAGAAGTTGAGGGACCTGGTCGGGTCCTTCGACTTGGTGGACGTCTGGCGAAATCTCCACCCCAACTCCAGCGCCTTTACTTGGGTGAAGCCTGGAGTAGGATGGTCCAGAGTCGAGCGCCTTTACGTGTCTCGGGCGTACGTTTCCTGCGTCCCGGCGGCCTCCATGCGGCCGGTGCCGTGTTCGGACCACCACCAGGTGTGGGCGGAGCTCGCTTCGCTCCGCGCGAGGACGGGGTCCGGGTACTGGCACTTTAACAACCGGCTGCTGGAGGACGTGCGGTTCCAGGACTCGTTCCGTCGATTCTGGTCCGACTGGAGAAGGAAGCAGGGGGGCTTCCCCTCCTTGAGGCTATGGTGGGACGTGGGCAAGGCTCACGTCCGCGTCTTCTGTCAAGAGTATGCGAGGAGGTCGACCAAGAGGCGGGCGGCCAGGGTTGGGTGCCTAGAAAAAGAGGTGCTCGACCTGGAATCTCGTCTCGGTCAAGTCGTCGAGGACCCGGCCCTGCGGACGGTGTACGAAGCTAAGAAGGCCGCGCTGAACGGGCTGCTCCTGAAATTCTGGCTGCACTTCAGTCCCACTCTCCTGATCTTTGGGCACCCTGTGCGGAGGGGAGCAGGTAGGTCCGAGGGCCTCCTCGTAGGACTGCTCCTGGGCATGGCCAAGGGAGCCATCAGCCGGTCCAGTCAGCGGGCGGTCGAGGGGGTCGTTCAACCTGACTGCCTGCCTCTCTTCCGCTCTTACATCCGGTCCAGGGTGTCCTTGGAGATGGAGCACGCGGTGTCCACTGGTACGCTCACGGCCTTCCGCGAGAGGTGGGCACCGGAGGGACTGGAGTGCATCATCACACCCGGCAACCAAATTTTAATTTGATTTTACGTTTTAAAGTTTAATTTGTTTTAATTGCCGGTGCTTTTAGTGTCCCCCTCCCCTTTTATAGGGGGCACTGGAAAAAAAAAGAAAAAAAGGGCCTTGCAAATGTCTGGTGTGTCATCCAGGTCGGGGGGCACGGATTAATGTTTATGTTTTTCAGGTAAACTCCAAAAGAGTTTCATGCACAAGGACCCCCAGGTCCCTCTGCACCGCAGCGTGTTGTAATTTCTCCCCATTCAAATAATATTCCCTTTTACTGTTTTTTTTCCCAAGGTGGATGACCTCACACTTTCTGACATTGTATTCCGTCTGCCAAACCTTAGCCCATTCGCTTAACCTATCTAAATCTCTTTGCAGCCTCTCTGTGTCCTCCACACAACCCGCTTTCCCACTAATCTTTGTGTCATCCCGGTTAGTTTCACTTTTTGTGGGGGGTTTTTTGAGCGGCGATATTCTGGGCAATATGTGTGCGAGTTGGTGAAATTGACGGCGGACGATCTCCATGGCCGCTAGTTCAGGTAAATATGCTCCTTACGACATAAAACAGTTGCCGGGCATTATTATTGAATCGCGGCATTAAGTCCGTGAGGAAAGTAACACTGGACGATATGAGCGTTGAAATCGTTCATTCTGCTGATACCGCCCAAAAAAAGTGGGCGGGTGGTAATATTTTTTCTCGGCGTTAAGCACCTGGGGAAAATAACGCTCGGTGATAAGTTTCCTAAAAAAGCCTGTCAGTTTCCATTTTGTGCGAAAATGGTCGATATCTGGGTATATTGGCCCCAAGTTTCCACACGCTACAAAACGGGCGACCCTCCGAGCTAGGCACACGTTTTCACGCCGAAAACGCGCCGGAAAATAAACGCATGATTCTAGAGCGCCCTGCAGCTCCATGTCTGCTTGCCGATTTTGTAAGTGGGAGGGGGGGGGGTACCATTTAAATTAGTTTTTTTCCTGCCGGCAACCCTGCGCATGCACGTTGGAGCGTTCGTGCACGCGCAGTGTGAAGGAAACATTGCCACTCGGCCATTTTTGTAGTTCTTTGTAGCTGTTTAATTTTTGAACATTTTTAAATAAAAGCACATTGCCCTTCCATGATCAGCACTGAGGCTTCTTGCAGCAGTGAGAAGGCTGCAGGAAGCCTCAGAAAGTTGAGGCAGCCGTTTCCCGATGGCCTCCCCCCCCCTGCCGTTGGGAATGGCTGCTGAACTTGTGAGGCTTCCTGCAGCCTTCTCACTGTCTTCTTCCCCCCCCCCCCCCCCCGCCGTCTGGAACGGCTTACTCCCCCCCCGCTGCGTTCGGTCGGTCGGTCGGGCCCGCACTCCCTCCCTCCCCTCCCCCCCCCTGCCGTCGGGAACGAACGGCTGCCTCAACTTGTGAGGTTTCCTGCAGCATTCTCCCTGGCTGAAGCACTTTCACACAGGTAGGAAGATGGTTTATTTAATCTTTTTTCTGCTTATAAATTTTTATTCAGGTTGGATTTATTTGTATAATATTTGTATAAGTATAATTAAGGATTTATTATACAATTTAATGACTTCCCTTCACCCCCCCCCCCCCACCTCGTTCTGGACGCCTAATTTGTAACCTGCGCCTGATTTTTTAATGTGTAGACAAGGTTTTTTCAGTTCTACAAAAATCTTCACTTGCTCCATTCTCAGTTAGTTTGGAGTACGTTTTCACTGTGGAAACTTTGAAATCAGGCGTCAGTGGCCGGACACGCCCCCTTTTGAAGAAAAAATTCTGTTCCAAAGTGAAACTATTCTAACTGACTGGAACTGCAGAAAAAAAAATGTGGAGAATTGCGATTTCTAAGATAATCCGTTCTCCACCAGTTGCTCCAAAAAATCAGGCGCAAATCATGTGGAAACTTGGGGCCTATATGTCATTTCAGTGATTAAATGGGTGTGAAGTGGGCTTTAAGCAGGCAAAAAAAGTGTTGGTTCTAGCCCCATATCTTTTTAACTCTAGTCTACAGCCCTTTAATGATATGGCAGATTTCCCCTTTGCTTCCCATTCAGCAAAATCTTAGCAGCACGCCCAATGCATACAGCCAGCTTGAATAATTAAGCCAACCCTGTCGAGATTGGATGTACCTATTATATGCATGCGGAAATTTCCAGTTTTACACAATTCTATAAAGAAAAGAGACTTGTGTAATGATGTAAGAATATATGGAAACTTTTGGTAATGTAACATTTAGGAATTGATTCTAAAATTATCATCTGTCTCAGGACTAAATTTGATTCATGTTATTCTTAACTTGGATGACATTTCAAAACTATTTGAGAAATATATGTGATTTAAAACAATTAGCTAACAATTGGTTCAGTGATAAATTAGCCTGAATATATATATATATAAAGAACAGTTTATTGAATAATTGAGATTTGTTGACAAAATCAAGTCAAATGATGCAGCTTTAATACATTTAACCCAAAGTTTAAGAATAACATCTTAAAAAATGAAATGGACAGAAACCTGTGGAAACCTGTCTTTTATCTATGTCATTTAAGTATATTTAGACAAGTTGTACATTAGTTCTTTGTTAACTACAGGTTGAACCTCCCTTATCTGAAACTCACTTATCCGGAACCACCCCTCGTCCGGAACCATTCCCAGCTACCAAGTGGCGCATGCGCAGAACTCCGACATGAACAAACTAAACAAATTGAAGTCCTACCTCGCTGCTGACTCCCACAATCTCTGGCCTGACCCCGTGATCCACTATCCCTCCCCATGATCTCTCTGCTGCACTCCCAGCCCCAAGCCAGCCATCCCCAAGATCCCCTTGCTCAGTACCCATACCATCCACTTTAACGCGACCACCCCTCGTCCGGAAAAGTCCCTTATCCGGAACAGGCCAGGTCCCGAGGGTTCCGGATAAGGGAGGTTCAACCTGTATCAGCAAACAGATATTGACAAGGATTCTGGATGTATTACATTTTGTGTCAGTAGCAAGAAAGATAATAATACTTGTAAAGGTACCCAGGAGATTAAATAAATAAATGGTGCCAGGCACTGGCCATAAATGCAGAGGGAAACAAATTCAGAAAAAAGGCAGGTGGAAAACCAGAGAAGCTAGCTTGGAAAAAGACACAGTCTGAAAGTCACGTAAAGATTACAGGGGATTCTATTGTCAGTAAAATAAATCACCAGGTGCGTTGTAAGGACAATATCGACAGGCTGTTGAGCTATCTATTGGAAGCGGGAGCAGCACATATTGAAGAAAGGTTCAAAGAGATACTGAAGGGGACAGGAAGAGACCAATGTGACCATGCTCTATGTAGGAGTAAACAATATAGGAGTAAACAATATAGGGAAAAATAATATAGGGCTTTATTTTTGCTACCATTTTTTGGTGTCCACTGATTTTTTTTGAGCAATCTTGATTTTGTAACTTTCCTCAAAGTTTGTACGCTGGCGGCGACTGTCAGCACCGGATTTTTTGTACTCCAGATATTTTGGCGCAGGTCTGGTTGAAAACTGATTTCCACACCGTTTTTGGCCATTTAATCGATTTTCACCAACACCGATTTTTTTCAGGACAGCGCACAGTAGCCTTAAGTACCGATCAGAAAAACCCTACGTTAACTTCAGGAAATCGCCGCTGGCTATATTTCTGGATTTTTGGAGCAAGGGAAGAAGACAATTTAAAACACAAATTCATGATGATTTTTGCAGAGGGAACTTGGAAACTTAATTTTTCCCACAGAATGTTAGAAATTACATTTTTTCCATGTTATGTGAGAAGGCAAATTGTGATTTCACCGCACCACAGAATTTCTGCTCACGGGGCTCCAGGCATGGGTCGGAGGAGTGCCGGCCAGCCGGCAGCAGGATCGCTCCCTCGGCCGGACACAGCACAGGAGCTCGCCGCTTGGATTCCACCGTCCTCCCGGGCCCAGCTTGGAAAGAAGCCTGGGGTGGGGGGCTGGGGGGGGAGGTGGATGGAATACAAGTGTTTCTCTCCGGTCAAGGGAGCGATCCTGCTGGCATGCACTCCAAACTGTGCATAGGAGATGCCACAACACAGCAGCAAACATATGCATTTCGACAAAAGCTCTTAGTGCTATAAATCACTGTGCAGCGCATCTCCATAGAGACAGAGCCTAGTGTTGCACATGCGCAGACCAGGTTGTTCTACTAGGGCGTCACCCAGCAAAGGTGTGAGTGCTTCAGTAATAACAAGAATAACAAAATTAACAATAATAATTATGGGTGCAAATATTACTATGCCTCATGTAGTAAGGTTGGTTTACATGCATGCCATGCAGAGATGACGGATAATATAATGCCACCATCGCAGAAACCAGATCGCTCGGGCATTAATGGGGAGGAGGCCATACTGTGATCGAATCTACAGGGACAGACACTCATCCCGACACCTGAGTGAGGCAGACTGCATTCACAGGCTGCGATTTAGAAAGGAGATCATCACCGAGACCTGCCAGCTAGTCAGGGCAGATATACAGCCAAGAAGTGGCAGGAGGATTGCCCTACCTGTGGAAGTGAAGTTCACTGCAGCACTAGCCTTCAATGCTTCTGACTCATTTCAAGCAGCAACTGGGGACATGTGCTGCATCTCACAGCAGCCACACATTGTTGCATTCGACAGGTGACTGCTGCACTGTATGCCGAAAGGGACCAGTTCATCAATTTTCCTATGACCACGCATGCAATGTGAGACAGGGCTGTGGGGTTCTCCTGAATTGCTGGCTTCCCAAAGGTACAGGGTGTGATCGACTGTATCCACATCATCTTAAGAGCATCTTTGGATGACTCCGAGGTTTATCGCAACAGGAAAGGGTTCCATTCCCTAAATGTGCAGCACATCTGCGACGATCTGCATCGGATCATGGCAGTGGATGCCAAATACCCAGGTAGCATCCATGATGCTTTCATCCTATGTGAGTGCATGATATCTACAATGTTTCGGCAGCTACCAGAAGGGCACAGCTGGTTGCTCAGGGACAAAGGGTACGGGCTTGCTACCTGGCTTATGACACCCCTACGCAATCCTGACACTGACCCAGAGCGTCGGTACAACATGTTGCACATAATGATACGGAGCATCACAGAACAGACATTTGGCATACTGAAGCAATGTTTCCGATGCCTGGACCACTCTGGAGGCTACCTGCAATACTCCCCTCACCACAATGGTCAGTTCACTGTCATGTGCTGCATGCTGCACAACTTCGCCATCATGAGGGGACAGGTACTGGACATTAAAGATCCTCCTGAGGGGAGAAGGAGGGTGGGGGAAGAGGAGGACAAGAAGGCTGACAATGAGGATGAGGAGGAGGAGGAGGAGGAGCAGGAGGAGGAGGAGGAGGATGAGAAGGACCAGCAGCAGGAGGAGGAGGATGAACCCTTGCCACCACCTCAACCCGCAGGACGACGGCGGAGGTGGCGGCCTCATGCACCTATAGTCATAGCTAGAGACTTGCGTCAGCGGCTAATCCATGATCGCTTTGTTGCCTGAAGGCTAAACGGCCCGACAGTGTTGACTCTTTGCACCTGTTAGTCTGAAAAAATGATGTACATAATAATGTATGTAATGTTGTGCTGGTTTATGTTGCTTTAATTCAAAAAATAATGTGCAGGATTCTGCTTAAATTTAAAAAACAATTAGGTTTATTAAACAACAGTTTTACTTAACTTTAATAAAAACATTTGTCTCAAACTGTAAACTTTTCAATGAAGAAAACAACAAGTAGCAGCAACAAACAAACAAACAGACTGTAGCTGCAGCCATCTCTCCTCCCCCTTATTCAAAGACCTTAGCGCTGTGCGCCCTTCTTGCCCCTGATGTTGCCTCTAACCCTACCCATGCCCGTTGTCTCAGACTTCTGCTTCCTCCCCCTGACCCCAAGGCTTTTTCTGCTTTTTGCGCGAAGGCGCATTTATTGTTGGTGGGGTTGGACAGGGACAGACCAGCAGACAGCATTGTGGAAGGCCCGTGTTCCTCTTCAGAATCTTCTTCATCCTATGGATCAACTCACGGCACACTACCTGAGGTTGGGCTGGTGATTGGAAAGTGAGTGTCTGCAGTTGATGCTGCCAATTGCTGTTGGGCAATGACAGCCTGGGTGTGTCCACTTACTGCAGCAGCTATCTCTGACATTCCCTTCCTAATCTGTCCTGACACTGCATCAGCTGCCTCCGACATTCCCTCCCTAATCTCCGATATCCCCTCCCTAATCTCTGACATCCTCTCCCTCATCTGTCCCGACACTGCTCCCATTCCTCCAGACAGTGTTGCTACCTCTACTGACAGACCCGCTAATTCGACCCTCACCCCACCCATGGTGTCCAGGAGCGATCTCGTTAGCTCAATGCTCTCCCCACTCATTCCCATAATTTGTCCTATGTCCCCTGCATCCTGCATTTCAGGTTGAGCTCTCCTTCCCATCTTCCTCAGCCATTTCCCAGGTGTGCTTTGCAGCAACCCACTGGGACCCGCAGCCTCAGACTACACCATGAAATGCCACGTCGGTTGTATCGCTCAGCAAAGGGTTTGGCATTTCAGTCTGAGTCCAACTTTGTCCAGACAATATATAACCTCTTCCAGGTTGTTCAGATGTTCCTCGGAGTCACAACCTGTGATCAGGATGTCATCTTGGAACACGGCAGTTCTGGGAACAGAGTTCAGTAGACTCTCCATGTTCCTCTGAAATATTGCTGCAGCTGAGCGAATTCCAAAAGGGAACCTGTGATAAATAAACAGTCCTTTATGCGTGTTAATGCACGTAAGTCTCTTTGACGTCTCGACCAGCTCCTGTGTCATGTAGGCCGACGTCAAGTCCAGTTTGGTGACCGACTCCCCCCCCCCCCCCCCCGCCCCCGGCTAGCGTTGCAAACAAGTCATCAGCCTTCGGTAACGGGTACTGATCCTGTTTCAAAACCCTGTTGATCGTAGCCTTGTAGTCGCCACAGATTCTGACTGTGCCATCACTTTTCAGCACAGGGACAATGGGGCTGGTCCATTCATTAAATTCAACCAGTGATATGATCCCTTTACGCTGGAGTTTGTCCAGTTCGGTTTCGACCTTCTCCCTCATCATATACGAAACTGCCCGAGCTTTATGATGGCCGGGTCTTGCATCCAAGTCCACGTGGATCTGAACTTGGCTCCCATGAAGTTGCCGATGCCTGATTCAAACAGCGAGAGGAACTTGCTCGGTATTTGGGCACACGTATCTTTCTCCGACAACAACGCCTTGATGTCGTTCCAATCACATCTGATTTTTTTCAAGCAAATTCCTGTCGAACAGCATTGGGCCATTGCCTGGGACATTCCATAGTGGTAATTCATGAACTGCACTGTCATACAACACTTTATTGTGGCACTGCCAATCACCGTTATGAGTTCTTTGGTGTACATGCGCAACTTGGCATTGACTGGACTCAGCCTGGGCCTCACAGCCTTAGTATCCCACAGCTTGTCGAATGCCTTCTGGGTCATTATCAATTGACTCGCCCCCGTGTCCAGTTCCGTCGATACTGGCACCCCATTAAATTTCACATTGATCATTATCGGTTTGCTCTAGTTAGGAATGAGTATAGTCCATACACTTCCTTCTCTGGTATCTTGGATTGCATATCCAGATCCATGCTAGTCTGACCATCATCCTTCAGATGGTGTGTCGCAGCACGCTTGCTCATCTGCGGACACTTGCGCTGGAGATGCCCCATTCTCAGAAAGCCTTTGCAACTATATTGCTTAAATCAGCTGGTGCCGGTGATTTCCCCCACAACATCAACACAGAGAAGTCGGATGCATTCCCGCTGGCGTACACAGTTGGGTAGGCCCTGTCATGTTCTGTTCTGCCGAACGCCGAATCAATCATATTTACAGTACTTGCCAAATTTCGATTTTTCACTGATATCTGCTTTAGACTTCTATCCTTCGTCATGCTATCTGAGCGATCGTGATGGCCCTGTTCAAGTCCAACGTCTCCGCCAGTAGTTTACGCAGGATCACCTTGTGGTTGATGCCAATTACAAAGAAGTCCCGCAGTATGTCTGCCAACATAGCCCCGAACTTACACGGTCCTGCTAGACGTCTCAGATCGGTAACGAATTCCGCTGCATTCTGGCTCTCTGAGCAAACGTGCGTGTAAAATCTGTATATCGAGATGATGATGCCTTCATCTGGCTTAAGGTGGTCCTGTACCAGTGTACACAATTCTTCTTACGTCTTCTCTGTTGGACTCACAGGCAGGAGTAGATTCTTTATCAGACCATAAATTTTTGGATCGCAAACCGTGAGGAACACCGCCCAGCGCCAATCTGCGTCGCTGACCTCCTCCATTTTGTTGGCCACGAAGAACTGGCTCAAACAGCTCAAAAAGTCTGCCCAATCTTCTCCTTCCACAAATTGCTCCAACAATCCAATTGTGCTCATTTTTGCATGCAAAGGTTCTTGTTGCCTCATCGTCAAATGTTGTGTATGCAATAACTGTTAGACTGAGTACTGTTTAACTCCAAGAGGTATGACCTTGGCTCTTCTTTTTTAAGGCCCAAAGTGACTAATATACAAAATGGCTGGCCTTTTATACTTGGGCTGCACACACGTGTTTGCAGCCCAATGGGCTCCAACAGTGACTCCATCTAGTGGCTAGTGAACCCAAAAGTACATATATGACAGACGGCTTCTTGATCTTCTGCTTCAGCTTTTGTCTCTTCCTGATGCACAACATTAGCAAAACATAACAGAGCAGATGTTTGGTTAGCAGCAGGGGAGGGGACAGAGGGGGAAGGGGGCATGAGTATGCGAGTCACACAGCGCAGGGTCTTTTCAAAGACCACAATGCCAACCCAGACTCTGCAATTTTCAGGGCTTACCCTCTCTCGGTAACCTGGGTCCAGTGTCCACATTGGTGGTTGATCTTCTCTTGCGAGTTTTAATCAGATCAGCGATTCTCTGTTCCAAGACTGTTAGTTGCAGCCTACTTGGCGCACCTCCTCCAGCTTTTGACCTTTCTCGGTTGATCTGTGACATCTTCCTCTGCAAAGATGAAAATAGAACTTTTTAAGACAGGGTCCTTTTGCTGTGGGTGGCCACACACACACACACACACACACACACACATATACACACACACATATACACACACACACACACACACACACACACACACACACACATTAGTCACATTTACAAATGTAATTGCAGTGCATAAATAAAAATATTACTTACAGTAACTGCTTGGCCAAGGTCCTGCTACTTCTTTTTGATCTGCGTGCCGCTTCTCGGGGTCATGGCCACTGCATTAAACTCTTCGCAACTTGGTCCCAAAGTTTTTCTAGTAGAGAGGTTTCAGTTTCTTTTGTCCCATTCTTTCTTTGTCCTCAAGCACATCCCATCTTCTCGCAATTATGTCCAGCAAGGGTTCAATTTCTTCTGCTAGAAATCTCTTGGCCCTTCCCCTTCTCCTTCTCCTTGTCCTTATCCTTCTCCTTCACCTTCCCTTGGATCCAATTTTTGCAGCTAAAATTTAAATGTCCAGATCCAGCTCCGATCCCAATATGTTCTCACAAGCTGCTGATCCAGACCAGGAAGTTCACTGTGGATGCGCGGACATACCCGTCACGTGGAAAAAGTGTTTTGGTTTTTTCCCCGGCGCAAGCCCCTGCCTTTTCAGCGCACACTTGAAGCTCCAGCCCCCAGATTTAACTTCAGGTACCGCAGCGCCAAAATAACATTTTACTTTGGCCAAAGTTGTATTTTTTTTCCCACCACAATCGGGTACAAAAAAATCGGCCGCATATTCTCCTGGGTGCCAGAAATCGGCAAAGAGGAAAACAGAGCCCATAGGGTCCTTAAAGGTCACTTACACATGGAGCAGTAAAGTGGAATTCAGGATGGTGTGCTAAAATTGACCCAGGTTCTACTGCATTGTTAACCTTCTGAAAGAAATGAAGGCTAAGTCTTAGATATATAAAGATGTTTTAAAAATTGGCTCTGTTATAAGAGCGGTAAAACAACAGTTATCTTCGGAGGATGATAATTTATGCTCCTTCTTGCTTTGTGATATACTTTGAGTCATGCTTGGTTGGGAGCAGTGTTAGAATTTGGTGAGGAAAGGAACCTTTAACTAGACTGCAATCACCATCTGTCCTCACTGGTGTTAAGATGACTCATAAAATGCAGAAATGTTGTCAGTCTCCAGCTGTGGGGAGAATGAACTTCTTGCCCATGCTGACTCTTGCCATGGGTAGAAAAAAGACTTGCATTTACAAAGTGCCATTCACAACCTCAGGATTTCCCAAAGCACTTTATAGCTAACAAAATCATTTGAAGTATAGTTATTGTTGTAAGGTAGGGAACGGGCAGCCAATTTGCACATCACAAGATCCCAACAAACAGCAATGAGATAATGACCAGATAATCTATTTTAGTTATGTTGGCTGAGGGGTCAATATTGGCCAGGGCACCGGGAAGAACTCTCCTGCTCTTCTTCAAAATATGGCCATGGGATCTCTCACATCCACCTGAGAGAGCAGGGGGACCTGAAAGATGGCACATCCAACAGTGCAGCACTCCCTCAGTATTGCACTGTACTACTTGAGCATGTGCTGTTATCTGTGTGGAGGCAGTACACAGGTCTGGAATGAAGTCGATGAAAGCCCACATCAGGGTATTATCCGCAAGGTTATATGGAGCGTCCTCCTCCGTTTCAGATGCTCCCAAAAGTTTGTCACCATCCTCCGCCTGCTCCACGACGACATGCAGGCCGTGATCCGTACCAACGGATCCATTACAGGCCCAATCCACGTCCGGACCAGGATCAAACAGGGCTGCATCATCGCCCCAACCCTCTTCTCAATCTTCCTCACTGCCATGCTCCACCTCACAGTCAATAAGCTCCCCGTTGGAGTGGAACTAAACTGCAGAACCAGTGGGAACCTGTTCAACCTGCACCATCTCCAAGCCAGGTCCAAGACCACCCCAATCTCTGTCGTCGAGCTACAGTACGCGGACGGTGCCTGCGTCTATGCACATACAGAGGCTGAACTCCAGGACATAGTCAACGTATTTACTGAGGCATACGAAAGCATGGGCCTCACATTAAACATCCGCAAGACAAAGGTCCTCCACCAGCCTGTCCTTGCCGCACAGCACTGCCCCCAGTCATCAAGATCCATGGTGCGGCCCTGGACAACATAGACCATTTCCCATACCTCGGGAGCCTCTTATCAATAAGAGCAGACATTGATGATGAGATTCAACACCACCTCCAGTACACCAGTGCAGCCTTCGGCCGCCTGAGGAAAAGAGTGTTTGAAGAGCAGGGCCTCAAATCTACCACCAAGCTCATTGTCTACAGGGTTGTATTAATACCTGCCCTCCTGTATGGCTCAGAGACATGGACCATGTACAGTAGACACCTCAAGTCGCTGGAGAAATACCACCAACGATGTCTCCGCAAGATCATACAAATCCCCTGGGAGGACAGACGCACCAACATTAATGTCCTCGACCAGGCCAACATCCCCAGCATGGAAGCACTGACCACACTTGATCAGCTCTGCTGGGCAGGCCACATTGTCCACATGCCAGACACAAAAGTGCTTATTTTTTGATGACAAATCCATTTGCAGCTGCATTAATCAAATTGCACCTAGTTATCACTCTTAAATATATCAATGAATATTTTTTATGTAATTTTTAAAACACTGCTACATGTTCTGGTTCATGGCAGATTTTGCATTCAGCAATATGCAAATGAGTTTGAGCAGAAACTCAAAACATAGCACGTTGCAAAACTGGTGCAATTTTAGCTGCAATTTGCGCAAGTTTAGCTGATTGCACGCAAAGTAGAAGCTCTACCCCGACCTCTTACAGCAGCTTATCATTTTGTTCGTGATGCTGTAGTATATTAAATTTATTTTGTTGATCACTGTCCAAGTTGAACCTGCCATTTGCCAAGTCTCTCCACGTGCGATCCAGATACTTCTGTGCCTGAATAATACTGGACCTGAATGGGACTCTTGAATAGATGGGATGAGATTTGACTTTCACCAGCAGCACAGTTGTTCAACAATACCTTCTCTATAACTCAGAGAAAGTACAAGATATTCACAGAAGTCAGTAAACATAGCCCCAAAACAAAATAGCAGTGGAAGTATGTGATGTGAAAATAAAAACCTCACTTTTGAATTGCTTTTGGCATAAGAGAGCGAAATAGTTGAAACATTTACGAAAACGAGTGCACACTTACTAACTGATTCCAGATTGTATTTGATCCTCTGATGCTTGCTTTCCCTATACTGCCTCTGCATTTCATCAAAGAACTAAAACTGCAGTATCTGTAGTTCAGCACTATAAGCTTTCTCCTCAAACTTCAAACACTTGTAAAACCTAGTTCCAATAGCTTTAAAAGAGATCACATTTAATGTTATAGGGAAAATTGTAACACATGAGGAAAAAGTGGCTGATAGTAGCACAATTAGTGCATTAATGTACTGCAAAATGCTCCTGCACAATGAAAATTGCATGGCTGGGGAAAAAAGATATGACACGTAAAAACACAAGGCAAGCAATACCAAGAAATATGTGAAAAAATAATGTTTGTAGATAGACTAAAAGCATTTTCTTCAAAGCACCGAGGGATAAAATACAGCAAGTCATTTTCGAAGACTAACCAACTATAACTGAAGTCGTCACTAAATGTGGAGAAAGAGAACTCTAAATGTGCAATGTTACAATCTATGTTATAGCCAAAACAGACTGCCTGCAGCTGAGATCAATCACTTGATAATGAAAGTTGCTGACTTGAAACTTACAAAACAGATTCTACATGCTGCAGCTCATTTCTTTTTAACAGCTGTATTCACAAAACAAAAAATAACTTTGTTACTAAAAGCAAAACATTAATAAGGCAATAGGTGAGGAAGACAAATACCAGTGTCTCCAAAATGGTCAAAGTCCAGAACTTCCGGCTCTCCTGCTCTCACTCTCAAAGCTTGCAAAGAGATTACATGAGCATATTTCTCCGAAGTCCGAATGGGTACATGCACTGCCAGTGTGGTACTCAGCCATACACAACAGAAGCTTCAGAGCAGATCCCCAGTCAATGCAGAACTAGTTAAACTTAGCTGGATGGTAATAATGGTACTAATGGATTTCTGCACTGGCTTGTGATCTGTGCTAAAAGGCACATGCTTGTGAATTTGGAATGGACGAATGTGGCTACATTACTTCCAAAGGATGAATAGCTAGCCAACAATTTGCTGTCGAGGTTTAGGTATGAAGGGATAGAAATGAGTGCTTAATGCGTCTGTTTTCCGGCCAGAAAAATAATATGAACAGAATGGCAGAGGTGAAGGAAAATCAAGACAGAGAGGAACAGAACTTCTTTGAAGCTGGCAGTGCTGGAAGAAATAACCTACTACAAATGATACGGGGGGTGAAATTGGTCTTCATTCTAGTGCACAATGGGTGCTAATGAATCGGCAGCCCGTTTTACACACCGCCTGAATTTCTTCTCCATTGAAGTTTAACATTGAGTACAGTGTAAAGTAGACTGCTGATTTGCCATCACCCATTTTGTACTTTCGGCAAAGACTAATTTTTCCCCCATTATTTTCATGTTTATGACATGAAAGATTTCATTCATTAACTGCTTTGGCTTGGCTTTCACCATTTATGTAACTTAAAACCATGATTCTCTGCTGTCTTGTAACATACTCCCATTGAATATATCCTGATAGAAAAATAATACTGCACAGATTCAGCTGTTTTGTGATCACTGGATCCTATAATAATGAAAATATATGTTTGTATGTAGTCAACATACACGGCCATATGTTTAAGTTCTTCAGCATTTATCTACAACACAAGCTGTTCGCTTTGAACACTTTACACAAACAGACGTTAACACAAACAAACTTTAACACTGAATGCAGTGATAAAGACAGCTTCAAGTAAATACAGTATTTTTATTTCATTCTCAAATTAAAGTTGGTTACGAGATGCATTTACTTACATTTCATTAAGATTGGGTAGATTGACAAAGGTATTTTCTTCAATTCTCTCCAAAGCATCATTCTGTAACACCCAACTGTTATTTCCAAAAACAGAACAAAATGAGATGAATTAAAAATTTAAATAATGCAAGTCTGCAGACTTCAAATTTATTTTCCATAATGCAATAGGTATTATATTAATATCTAACATGCAACAACAGGCATTTATCAAGGGACATTAACAATAAACTATCAGTATATCTTGATGTTTTTGCTTTAAATTTCCAGTGAGTTTGGGAATGTTTTTGAAAGAAATGATAATTCCACAAGTAGCTGTTATAAACATGGGTATAAGGAAGACATTCCACCATTTTAGCTCATTCATCTAGAAAAAACTTGCAGTTTTCCTCAGCACAGCATCTATCAAGCTCCGAAATAACTTTTTTTGCCATGACGATCCTACCAGGAGGCCTGTTCCAAGATTTTATCACACTTTGCACAAACAACTGACTCACATTGGCCCTAAATATGCCTTTTCACTAGTTTACACCCTTGCCATTATGTCCCGCTGTTACAGTTTGCCTCTGAATTTATCTTTTTTTTCACTGTTTGCTATCTTACATACCTCAATAAAATACCCCACAATCATCTTTTAAGGCTTGAGAGTCAAGTTTCTCCTGTTTTTCCTCACATCTCAATCCTTTGACACTGGGGATCAGCCTCATGTCTCTTTTCTGCAGTCTCTGAGAAGTTGCAACAAAAATGAGTATTTTGCACTAAAGTTGGTTTGAAACTCTTCTGGTCACTTGAATCAAATCCGCATCTAATAGGACTGAAACTAATTCATTCCTCCAGCGTACTTTCTGGGGAGAAACTTCTCTGAGACAATCACAGCAAGCTAATTCAGTTCATTGGTAACTCATCTGAAAGGCAACGATAAACATTTCTAAAACAAAAGAAAAATGCTGCATACACTGGAAAACATTTCTAACCTGTTTCTAAAGTAGGTCTGAATTGATTAAAATGAGTGTCTTCTACAAAGTATCAACAAATGCCATACTAAAGTACAATCTTTGGTAGCATAGTGAAAAGAAAGACTTGCATTTATAAAGCACCTTTCACAACCACCAGACGTCTCAAAGCGATTTACAGACAATTAAGTAATTGTTGGAGTGCAGTCACTGTTGCAATGTGGGAAACACAGCAGCCAATTTGCACACAGCAACTCTCATAAACAGCATTGTTTTAATGACCAAATAATCTGTTTTGTTATATTAATTGAGGGATATTATTGTGTTCCTAAGATGAGACTGCACACAGGGAGGTTAAAGCAACAGTGACCTCAGTCTTTATTAAGACACTCCAGAGTGAGGAACAGGCCTTATGGGCCGGCTTATATAGAGTGCTCCCAAGTGATGCTGGGATCCCTTGGGACTTCAGGGGATGCGCTCCCTGGTGGCGGAACATGGGAGTGCATGCTTTACAGATACACAACATCATTCCCCCACCGCAAAGTCAAAGTGAAAACTATTTACAAGGTGAGGCGGTCGGGAGCCTTTCTTTCCCTGGTGGACTGCCTCAGTACAAATGTCTGTTCTGATGTGTTGGCTGTGCCCTCGCTGGGCTGGCGTGTTGTTGGCCCTGCAGGGCTGCTGGGTGAGCCTGGCCTTGCTGGGCTGTTGGACGTGATGGGTTCAATTTCATGGTCCAGGGTGGTGTCATTGATCCTTTGGGTGTGTGTTGTGGGCTCGAAAAAGGTGGTGTCTGCTGTGGGTTGTTCACGGCAGTCTGTGAACCGCAGCCTCGTTTGGTCCAGGTGCTTTCTGCAAATTTGTCCATTGTCTAGTTTGACTACAAACACCCTACTCCCTTCTTTAGCTATCACCGTGCCCGCGGTCCACTTGGGACCATGTCCATAGTTTAGCACATACACAGGGTCATTCAGATTAATTTCCCATGACACAGTGGCGCGACCATCGTTTACATTTTGTTGCTGCCGCTTGCTCTCTACCTGATCATGCAGGTTGGGGTGAACCAGCGAGAGTCTGGTTTTAAGTGTCCTTTTCATGAGTAACTCAGCCGGGGGCACTCCTGTGAGCGAGTAGGGTCACGTGCGGTAGCTGAGCAGTACTCAGGACAGGCGGGTTTGGAGTAAGCCTTCTGTGACTCGTTTAAGGCTCTGTTTGATTGTTTGTACTGCCCGCTCTGCCTGCCCATTGGAGGCTGGTTTAAACGGGACCGAGGTAATATGTTTGATCCATTGCGGATCATGAATTCTTTAAATTCGGCACTGGTGAAACATGGCCCATTGTCACTGACCAGTATGTCAGGCAGGCCATGGGTGGCAAATATGGCCCTCAGGCTTTCAATGGTGGCGGTGGCGGTGCTTCCCGACATTATTTCACATTCAATCCATTTTGAAAAAGCATCTACCACCACCAGGAACATTTTATCGAGAAACGGGCCCGCATAGTCGACATGGATCCTTGACCATGGTCTGGAGGGCCAGGGCCACAAACATAGTGGTGCCTCTCTGGGCACACACGCTGCATTGCTGTACACAGGACTCTAAGTCAGAGTCGATACCGGGCCATCACACGTGGGATCTGGCTATCGCTTTCATCATAACTATACCCGGGTGTGTGCTGTGGAGATCCGAGATTAGCGTCTACCTGCCCTTTTTGGGTAGCACTATGCGGTTACCCTACAACAGGCAGTCTGCCTGAATGGACAGCTCTTCCTTTCGCCGCTGGAACGGCTTGATTAGCTCTGGCATTTCAACGGGGATGCTGGCCCAGCTCCCATGCAGTACACAGTTTTTTACTAGGGACAGCAGAGGATCTTGGCTGGTCCAGGTCCTAATCTGGCGGGCCGTGACAGGTGATTTATCATTTTCAAACGCTTCAATGACCATCAACAAGTCTGCGGGCTGCGCCACCATCAACAAGTTTGCAGGCTGCGCCATTTCCACCCCCGTGGTGGGTAATGGTAGCCGACTGAGAGCATCTGCACAGTTCTTGGTGTCTGGCCTGTGGCGGATGGTATAGTTATACGCTGATAGCGTGAGTGCCCACCTTTGTATGTGGGCTGAGGCATTAGTATTTATCCCCTTGTTTTCAGCGAACAGGGATATGAGGGGCTTGTGATCGGTTTCCAGCTCAAATTTGAGGCCAAACAGGTACTGATGCATTTTCTTTACCCCGAACACACATGCTAATGCCTCTTTCTCAATCATGCTGTAGGCCCTCTCGGCCTTAGACAAGCTCCTGGAAGCATAGGCGACAGGTTGCAACTTCCCCGCCACGTTAGCTTGTTGTGATACACACCCGACTCCGTACGACGACACATCACATGCTAGCATAAGTCTTTCACACGGGTTATACAATACAAGCAGCTTGTTGAAGCATAAAATGTTTCTGGCTTTCTCAAAAACAATTACTTGTTTTTTTCCCCATACCCACTTCTCAACTTTATGCAATAACACATGTTGGGGCTCAAAGAGGGTGCTTAACCCCAGTAGGAAGTTACCAAAATAGTTGAGGAGTCCCAGGAACGACCGCAGCTCCGTGACATTCTGTGGCCTGGACGCGTTCCTGATAGCCTCTGTCTTGGCGTCTGTGGGCCGAATGCCGTCCGCCGCGATCTTTCTCCCCAAAAACTCCACTTCTGTTACCATGAAGACGCATTTCGACCACTTCAGCCGCAGCCCTACGCGATCCAGTCGCTGGAGGTCCTCCTCCAGGTTTTGTAGGTGCTCGACGGTATCCCGACCCATGACCAATATGTCGTCCTGAAAAACCACCGTGCGTGGTACCGACTTGAGTAGGCTCTCCATGTTTCTCCATGCTGCAGCGGACCGAATTCCAAACGGGCATCTGTTGTAGATGAACAGTCCCTTGTGCGTGTTGATGCAGGTGAGGCCCTTCAAAGACTCCTCCAGCTCCTGCGTCATGTAGGCCGAAGTCAGGTCGAGCTTGGTGAATGTCTTGCCGCCTGCCAGCGTTGCAAATAGGTTGTCTGCCTTAGGTAGCGGGTATTGGTCCTGTAGCGAGAAACGATTTATAGTTACTTTATAATCGTCGCAAATCCTGACCGTGCCATCACTTTTGTGTACTGGAACAATCGGGCTGGCCCACTCGCTGAATTCCACTGGGGAAATGATGCCCTCGCATTGCAGCCTGACCCGCTCGATTTCCACTCTCTCCCTCATCATGTGAGGTACCGCTCGCGCCTTGTGGTGAATGGGTCGTGCCTCTGGGACCAAGAGGATCCGCACCTTCACCCTGGAAAAGTTTCCAATGCCTGGCTCAAAAAGAGAAGAAAATTTGTTCCGAACCTGGGTATATGAGGCCTCATCGACATTTGATAGTGCTCGGATGTCATCCCAGTTCCAGCGGATTTTGCCCAGCCAGCTCCTTCCACGTAGTGTGGGGCCATCGCCTGGGACAATCCAGAGTGGCAGTTCGTGCACTGTGCCCTCGTGACCTTAACCATGGCGCTGCCCATGACAGTGATAAGCTCTTTGGCGTACGCTCTCAGTTTCATGTGGATGGGGCTTGATAGAGAATTCAAACAGGCTGCATTCAGACAGGCTGTGAAAATTCACAGACCCCAAGTCAGAGTTGCTACGTGCAACTCAGCATGTTGCATTAAGTCATCAATCAACTTGACATTTTAGGACCTTTTGGAGCGAGCCAATTAAAGGTTAACAGACTATCAATTGGGCCAATAAGGTCAAAGAAGGTGCGTTCTTTTCTGTAAACTGAGTCAGGTAAAGTACAGCCATTTTCGCCATGTGGTCTCAGAAGGACAAAGGCCTGGCTGAAAGCCAGAAGCTTGTTGCTGCTGCCAGAATAAAATTACATTAAAACTACAACCGGAGTTCGTATTTCATTGGAAATTAAGAGATCTAACAATTTTGGCATCACGAACACGATCGCTGAGGAAAGAAACTGAATTTTGGATATCGGATCTACATACTGAGGTAAGGACTCCTCTTTATAAAAGTCCTCGGTCAAAAGTCTAAATTCGCCTCTCCTTCTACGTGATTCCGAAAGCCTCCGGTTTGTGAACCCTCCGGTTGGTAGTCGGCTCGAGGTCCCATAGACGTCTAACTTCGGCGGTGTGTTAGTTAATTAATCACCGACCCACTGATCGGCTGGAAAGCCGACGACTCGAGACCCCAGTAAAGAAATCAGTATTATGGCAGCAGGAGATAAGAGCAAAGAATTGCCTACAACTGTAAAAGGTGGGCAGGCACCACCTGAGATTTCGATAGATGAAATCCTCCAACAGTTGGAAGAATACATAGAGCAACAATTCGACTTATCTAAAACCTGTGTTAAGATCGAACAAAAGTACGGAACCTCCAAAGGACAATGGTCCTTGGACGAGATTAAAAGGGTCTGGGGAAAAATGACCCGTATGAAAAATAAAGAGCAAATCCGGTGGCCCCTAACCGTTATGGGACAGATCCAACAGCGGAATGAAATTATAACGCGTTCCCAACATGATAGGGACCTGACCAGTACAAAGGACCAATTGCAAGCTGTTTGTGCACAGCTGCATCGGAAAAGACTTCAACTTGAAAAGTCAGAAGCGGAAGTTAAAGATCTTAAAGGTGAAATTAAAGAATGGAAAAAATCATTCGGTCAAGAGACAGTAATAGGAAAAGGAAAATGTAGCGGTCAATTCCCAGGGTACCCATGTTTGGATAAATTAAAAGCGTAAACCCGAAGACACGACCGAGGAATAGATACGGATTCTGAATCCTCTGATGATACAGGGTCGGAGGATGAAGAATTAGTGGTGCGCTTTGCCCCGTTTAAAAAAAGACGAGTTGTAGTCAAATCAGAAGAGACGGCTGATGAGGGCGGAACCAAAAAAACGAGGAAAAGGGTGTATGCAGAATACTTATTTCATGATCCAGCAGACCCAGAGAAAATTGATAAATGGTCCAAGGAATTGCCCAATCCAAAGAACGGGGGAGTGAAAACGTGGGACCAATTGGACTGCTTAAGAAATATATATCAACTTCATCCCTGGGATAGAGTGCAAATTTTGACCATAATGGTGCCAAAAACACAGGGAAGAAAATTGCACAACAAGGTAGAAGAAGCTTTGGGGCAGGATGAGCAAGAATTAAACACAGGATGGGAGGCGATTAAACACTGGCTGCAAGCCTTCAGTCCAGCTAAGACAGACTGGGGAAAAATTGCAGCCTGCCAACAGAAAGGAACAGAGGAGATCCTGGAGTATGACGAGCGGTTTAGATGCACGTGGCTAGAACATTCGGTTATGAATAATATGGATGAGGAAATGGATGAACAAGTGTTTGGACCCCTGAAAGCAGCTTTCGTGGCAGGTCTAAAGCCAGAACTGTCCAAAATGCTGAAGGTAGTGTGACCGGACTGGGAAGGTAGAGGAACTACCTTTGCAGCATTGGTGGATCGATGTAAGCAATTAGATCGTGATATGGGAGCTAAAGTCCGAGCTGTACAGGCTATGGGATGGAAATCCCAGGATTCCGATAAACAGTCATTCGGAAAATTACCCGGAAAATGTCATTATTGTGGGAAAGAAGGTCACTGGGCCAAGACGTGCAGGCCAAAACAGCAAGGTCGCAGCTAGGGAAGAGAACGCAGCCAGGGATACAATTCAGCCAACAAACCAGCTTGTCACAAGATAATGACCTCAGAAGCATTTAAGCGACTGACAATACAACAACAGAAGGAGTTACTTGGGATAGCAAAAAACGATTAGAGCCCACCCTGGCCCCCCTCCTCGCACTAATACAACAGAGGGGAGATGGGCTATATATAACTGTGAGGGTGGGCGATAAGGATGTGGACTGTCTTTTAGACACAGGGGCGGAATTAATATGCTTACCCCTACAATATGGAGTCTTTTTGCTGTTGGATTGTAGGGCACGTACAGCCTATGGAGTTGGGGGCCATAAAATGGAAATTAAAAGGACAACACCGGTACTTATAGCGCTGGGTCCACATGAACTAACCACGCCGGTCTGGATAGGCCCAGTTGATCAACCCCTTTTGGGAATGGACGTTCTAATCCAAGTAGATTCATCGTTGCATTTCGAGGATGGTCAGGTTACATGGTCAATTAGAACTTTGAAGAAAGAAGAATTGAAGGAACACTCGATATGGGCTAAAGATAAGAACGATTGTGGCCCACTCCAGATGGAACCTGCGGCATTTACCGGGACCAAGCCTCCATGCACTAAACAGTCTCCCATCAGTCCAACTGCCACCGTGGTAATCTTACCGGTTATTCAGCAATTGGAGAAACAAGGAGTGCTTATTAAAACGCATAGCTCCTTCAATAGCCCTGTGTGGCCGGTACAGAAATCTAATGAGACTTGCCGTTTGACTGTCGATTATAGGAAAGCTAACCAGTGTATTGGTCAAAAAGCTCCTTTGGTCGCAGATCTCTCCACCATTTTTAATGCCCTCAAACCGGAACATAACTATTTCTCGGTTATAGATATGGCCAACGGATTTTGGTCGGTGCCTCTGGCATAGAAACATAGAAACATAGAAAATAGGTGCAGGATAGGCCATTCGGCCCTTCGAGCCTGCACCGCCATTCAATGAGTTCATGGCTGAACATGCAACCTCAGTACCCCATTCCTGCTTTCTTGCCATACCCCTTGATCCCCCTAGTAGTAAGGACTATATCTAACTCCTTTTTGAATATATTTAGTGAATTGGCCTCAACAACTTTCTGTGGTAGAGAATTCCACAGGTTCACCACTCTCTGGGTGAAGAAGTTTCTCCTCATCTCGGTCCTAAATGACTTACCCCTTATCCTTAGACTGTGACCCCTGGTTCTGGACTTTCCAAACATTGGGAACATTCTTCCTGCATCTAACCTGTCTAAACCCGTCAGAATTTTAAACGTTTCTATGAGATCCCCTCTCATTCTTCTGAACTCCAGTGAATACAAGCCCAGTTGATCCAGTCTTTCTTGATATGTCAGTCCCGCCATCCCGGGAATCAGTCTGGTGAACCTTCGCTGCACTCCCTCAATAGTAAGAATGTCCTTCCTCAAGTTAGGAGACCAAAACTGTACACAATACTCCAGGTGTGGCCTCATCAAGGCCCTGTACAACTGTAGCAATACCTCCCTGCCCCTGTACTCAAATCCCCTCGCTATGAAGGCCAACATGCCATTTGCTTTCTTAACCGCCTGCTGTACCTGCATGCCAACCTTCAATGACTGATGTACCATGACACCCAGGTCTCGTTGCACCTCCCCTTTTCCTAATCTGTCACCATTCAGATAATAGTCTGTCTCTCTGTTTTTACCACCAAAGTGGATAACCTCACATTATACTTCATCTGCCATGCAATTTGCCCACTCACCTAACCTATCCAAGTCACTCTGCAGCCTTATAGCATCCTCCTCGCAGCTCACACTGCCACCCAACTTAGTATCATCCGCAAATTTGGAGATACTGCATTTAATCCCCTCGTCTAAATCATTAATGTACAATGTAAACAGCTGGGGCCCCAGCACAGAACCTTGCGGTACCCCACTAGTCACTGCCTGCCATTCTGAAAAGTACCCATTTACTCCTACTCTTTGCTTCCTGTCTGACAACCAGTTCTCAATCCATGTCAACACACTATCCCCAATCCCATGTGCTTTAACTTTGCACATTAATCTCTTGTGTGGGACCTTGTCGAAAGCCTTCTGAAAGTCGAAATATACCACATCAACTGGTTCTCCCTTGTCCACTCTACTGGAAACATCCTCAAAAGATTCCATAAGATTTGTCAAGCATGATTTCCCTTTCACAAATCCATGCTGACTTGGACCTATCATGTCACCTCTTTCCAAATGCGCTGCTATGACATCCTTAATAATTGATTCCATCATTTTACCCACTACTGATGTCAGGCTGACCGGTCTATAATTCCCTGTTTTCTCTCTCCCTCCTTTTTAAAAAAGTGGCGTTACATTGGCTACCCTCCACTCGATAGGAACTGATCCAGAGTCTATGGAATGTTGGAAAATGACTGTCAATGCATCCGCTATTTCCAAGGCCACCTCCTTAAGTACTCTGGGATGCAGTCCATCAGGCCCTGGGGATTTATCGGCCTTCAATCCTATCAATTTCCCCAACACAATTTCCCGACTAATAAGAATTTCCCTCAGTTCCTCCTTCTGACTAGACCCTCTCACTCCTTTTATATCCGGAAGGTTGTTTGTGTCCTCCTTAGTGAATACTGAACCAAAATACTTGTTCAATTGGTCTGCCATTTCTTTGTTCCCCATTATGACTTCCCCTGATTCTGACTGCAGGGGACCTACATTTGTCTTTATTAACCTTTTTCTCTTTACATATCTATAGAAACTTTTGCAGTCCGTCTTAATGTTCCCTGCAAGCTTCCTCTCGTACTCTATTTTCCCTGCCCTAATCAAACCCTTTGTCCTCCTCTGCTGAGTTCTAAATTTCTCCCAGTCCCCGGGTTCGCTGCTATTTCTGGCCAATTTGTATGTCACTTCCTTGGCTTTAATACTATCCCTGATTTCCCTTGATAGCCACGGTGAGCCATCTTCCCTTTTTTATTTTTATGCCAGACAGGGATGTACAATTGTTGTAGTTCATCCATGCGGTCTCTAAATGTCTGCCATTGCCCATCCACTTTCAACCCCTTCAGTATCATTCGCCAATCTATCCTAGCCAATTCATGCCTCATACCTTCAAAGTTACCCTTCTTTAAGTTCTGGACCATGGTCTCTGAATTAATTGTTTCATTCTCCATCCTAATGTAGAATTCCACCATATTATGGTCACTCTGCCTCAAGGGGCCTCGCACAACGAGATTACTAATTAATCCTCTCTCATTACACAGCACCCAGTCTAAGATGGCCTCCCCCCTAGTTGGTTCCTCGACATATTGGTCTAGAAAACCATCCCTTATGCACTCCAGGAAATCCTCCTCCACTGTATTGCTTCCAGTTTGGTTAGCCCAATCTATATGCATATTAAAGTCACCCATGATAACTGCTGCACCTTTATTGCATGCACCCCTAATTTCCTGTTTGATGCCCTCCCCAACATCTCTACTACTGTTTGGAGGTTTGTACACAACTCCCACTAACGTTTTTTGCCCTTTGGTGTTCTGCAGCTCTACCCATATAGATTCCACATCATCCAAGCTAATGTCCTTCCTAACTATTGCATTAATCTCCTCTTTAACCAGCAATGCTACCCCACCTCCTTTTCCTTTTATTCTATCCTTCCTGAAGGTTGAATACCCATGGATGTTGAGTTCTGAGCCCTGGTCATCCTGGAGCCACGTCTCTGTAATCCCAATCACATCATATCCATTAACATCTATTTGCACAGTTAATTCATCCACCATATTACAGATACTCCTTGCATTAAGACACAAAGCCTTCAGGCTTGTTTTTTTAACACCCTTTGTCCTTTTAGAATTATGATGTAGTGTGGCCCTTTTTGTTTCTTGCCTTTGTTTACTTGGCCTTCCACTATTTCTTTTTACCTTTCTACCATCTGTTTCTGACTCCATATTACTTCGCCCTATCTCGCTGCATAGGTTCCCATCCCCCTGCCATATTAGTTTAAACACTCCCGAACTACATTAGCAAATGTTACCTCTAGGACATCAGTTCCAGTCCTGCCCAAGTGCAGACCGTATATTTTGTACAGGTCCCACTTCCCCCAGAACTGGTTCCAATGTCCCAGGAATTTGAATCCCTCCCTCTTGCACCACTGCTCAAGCCACGTATTTATTCTAATTATCCTGCTCCCTCTACTCTGATTAGCACGTGGCACTGGTCGCAATCCAGAGATTACTACCTTTGAGGTCCTACTTTTTAATTTAACTCCGAGCTCCCTAAATTCAGCTTGTAGGACATTTTCCCGCTTCTTACCTATATTGTTGGTACCTACATGTACCACGACAACTGGCTGTTCACCCTCCCTCTCCAGAATGCTCTGCAGCCGCTCCGAGACATCCTTGACTCTTGCACCAGGGAGGCAACATACCATCCTAGAGTCTCGGTTGCGGCCACAGAAACTCCCATCTATTCCCCTTACAATAGAGTCCCCTATCACTATAGCTCTCCCACTCTTTTTCCCGCCCTTCTGTACAGCAGAGCCAGCCACGGTGCCATGAACTTGGCTGCTGCTGCCCTCCCCTGATAAGTCATCCTCCTCAGCAGTACCCAAAGCGGTGTATCTGTTTTGCAGGGGGATGACTGCAAGGAACCCCTGCACTACCTTCCTTGCACTGCTCTTCCTGCTGGTCTTCCATTCCCTAGCTGGTTGTGGACCCTTCACCTGCGGTAAGACCAACTCGCTACACGTGCTACTCACGTCATTCTCAGCATCGTGGATGCTCCAGAGTAAATCCACCCTCAGCTGCAACTCCGCAATGCGGTCTGTCAGGAGCTGGAGGCGGATACACTTCCCGCACACGTAGTCGTCAGGGACACCGGAAGTGTCCCTGAGTTCCCACATGGTACAGGAGGAGCATAACACGTGACCGAGCTCTCCTGTCATGACTTAACCCTTAGATTATCTTAAATTGGCAACAACAATGCTAAAGTTTACTCACTGTTATAGAAGAGAAAAAAGAAAAACTACTTACCAATCACCAACCAATCACTTACCCCCTTGGCTGTGACGTCACCTTTCTGTTTCTTTCTACTTCTTTTTGCCCTCTCCCTGTAGCTGCACCGGCGGGCCTTTTGTAGGCCTCACGCCCACCCCTGACTCACGCCTCTCTGACGCACCTCCCGACGCATCTCGCGGCCTTTTGTAGGCCTCTCGCCGACTCCGGACTCACGTTTCTCCACGCACCTCCCGACGCCTCTCGCGGCCTTTTGTAGGCATCGGAGGTTCAACAGTGGTTTGCTTTCACTGTCCAAGGACAACAGTATACTTGGACCCAATTACTGCAGGGTTTCCACAACAGCCCTACGGTATTCCACATGGCTTTACAAAGCCATTTGCGAGAATTACCTCCCCTGTCATCCACAGTCATCCAATATGTAGACGATATCCTGCTAGCTTCAAACACGGAAGAACAGCATGAACAAGATTTACGAGCTTTGCTGGACCACCTTTGGCTGAAAGGACATAAAGCCAGCATCGACAAAGCACAAATATCCCAAGAAGAGTTTGTATACCTGGGACAAAAGATTTCTCAAGGAAAGAGAGAACTTACCCAGGATAGAACTGCAGCCATTCGGGCTGCTAAAAAAACCACCACTATTCAGGAACTAAGGTCTTTTTTGGGATTGTGTAACTTTAACAGAAATTGGATTGACTCCTTCACACAGCTTGCTCAGCCATTGAATTATATTTTAAAGGGGAAACGTGCCTCTAAAGAAGCCATCACCCTCATGAAGGAACAGCAAGAGGCCTTCCTGAGTTTGAGAAAGGCTTTGTGTTCGGCACCGGCTCTGGGAATCCCCGACAGTGATGAGCCATTTACCCTGTTTGTCCATGAAAAAGGATATATGACAGCTATACTGATACAAGAACATGGGGATCGGCAAAGACCTACTACTATTATTCGGCAAAACTAGATGCGGTAGCCCTTGGATGGGGAAGTTGCCTAAGGGCCATAGAAGCTACATGTCGAGCAGTAATGACCACTGCGGGTCTAGTCCTCGACCAAAAGCTGATTGTCAAGTGTCCCCACACCGTACACGCTTTGATGTCTATGAATAGAATGTCTCAAGTGACGGCAGCTAGATGGACCCGCTTGACAACAGTTTTGGAAGCTCCTAATCTCCATATCGTCCGGGCCAGCCAGGTTAATCCCGCAATTATGCTCCTGATGTCAGAATCAAGGGAGCAAGAGGGGGGTGAATATGAAGAGCATAACTGCATGGAGATTTTAAAAGAAACAGAAGAAGCAGCCTTAGCAGCAGAGGAGCCTCTGCACAACCCAGACCTCATCCTGTTTACAGATGGTTCCTCCTTTGTTGACAATGGTACCAGAAAAGCAGGATGGGCAGTTACAACCTTATATGAGGTAGTGGCAAAAGGATGTTTACCTTCAGGAACGTCAGCACAACAGGCCGAGTTATGGGCCCTGTCAGAAGCATGTCGAATAGCAGAAGGACAGACAGCTAATGTCTGCACAGATTCGCGTTATGCTTTTGGAGTCGCTCACGACCTTGGTCTGTTATGGCGGAAAAGAGGATTCCTCACTGCTGCTGGTACACCTATCCGAAATGCAAAAGAAGCCCGAGACTTACTAGAGGCCATACAATTACCTTAGGAAGTGTCCATCCTGAAGTGTAAGGCCAATACCAAGGAAAATACCACAGAAGCACAGGGAAATGCCCTAGCCGACCAGGCAGCTAAAGATGCCACCTCACAGGGCGTTCCCCCAGAAGGACCAACACAGATGTGCAGATTGAAAGCACTCAGGACTCTGACACGAGACCTTCAAACAATGCAAGGCGAGTGCTCCCGAGAGGAAAAATGGACATGGATTGAGGCAGGAATTAAGCTATGCGAAGATGGTGTCTGGAGACAAAGAGTTACTGACAAGCCAGTTGCGCCACAAGCGCTTATGCCTTTTTTAGGCCAACAGATCCATTCGTGGGAACACTTGGCCTCACAACAGATGACGGCATGGTTCCAGAAAAGCTGGTGGGGTCAGGGATTTAAAAAACATGCCCAGCTGGTAGCAGACCGCTGTGTGGTCTGCCAGAAAAATAATTCTGAACCCATCACAGTAATGCCCCAACTGAGGCCCCCTGCCCCTGTCGGACCATTCCAGCATCTGCAGGTTGATTATATATCTCTTCCTTCATGCCAAGGATACACTAACCTTCTTGTCATGGTCGACAGATTCTCTAGATGGGTAGAAGCTGTCCCAACTAAAAGAGCCACAGCCAATCACACTGCAAAGGTCTTGTGTAAAGATTACATTCCCCGATGGGGAGTCCCGAGTAGCATTGACTCAGCTCAGGGAACACACTTCACAGGTGCTGCCTGCTAAGAAGTCTGTAGGTTACTGAACATTACATGGGATTTACACTGTCCTTATCATCCACAATCATCAGGACAAGTAGAGCGAATGAATCGAACTCTGAAACAACAGCTTGCCAAATATCACCAAGAAGGAACACCATGGCCCCAGGAACTACCAATAGTGCTATGTAATATTAGGGCAACCCCAAACAGAACTACAGGTCCATGCCCATTTGAAATTATAACAGGAAGACCCATGTCGCTGCCAGGAACTATCGATTTACGGAAAGCTGATGTTCACTTAATGAGTGACACTTTGTTATCATACTGTCAGAACCTAACCAATGCTATTAGTTCTGTTTCCCGACAGGTATCGGCAGCTTGGGGTTATCCACCCGAAGGAGGACACAACATCATCCCGGGAGTCTGGGTGTATGTGAAAAAGTTGCATAAAGAACCTTTGGGTGCCAAGTGGGAGGGACCTTATCAAGTGTTATTGAACACCCAGGCAGCTGTTAAAGTCCAAGGAAAGAAAGCCTGGATCCATGCTTCACATGTTAAACGAGTACCCATAATTAAAGCTGAAATCTAATAAGGACAATTACTTTTTGCCAAAATATATAAATTTACTGTATTACTGACTGTAGGTATTCTCGGCATTTGCCTACTTCTTACTAGCCGACCCTCTGTACAAAAGGGAAATAGTAGGGTAGCAAGGGAATTACATGTAAATACCTTTTTACATATGTCATACAAGGTAACATTTCCAGTTGTTGGGTGTGTGCGCATATTCCTATTCACTCAAAGGGAGGGATTCCCTTGAGGCCAGCTCCCTTGAATATCTCGGAAATGGCTGAGTGGATAATTAATCAAAACAAAACAGGCAATGCGTTTCAGGATACGGAAAACTGGGCACGTAAATGGAAGTCAGCAGGTTACAATCTGACTACCTTTGAAGGGGGATACCAAACATGGTACAATAATTCCAAATGGCCCCCATTTTTTGTTATCACTAATACAACGGGAATAGGAAGACTGGGGGAATTGGTCTGTTTGATTAGAAACATCAAAGGAGGCCAAAAAATATGGGGTATAGTAACTGCTCCCGGAATTATAATGTAATCAAGCCACGGAACCGTTCAAACTGGGCCGATGTGGGAATTCTTAACGTAACGGGGATTCTGAATAAAACAGATGGAAAAGCCTGGTCAGGCCCCAAAGTGTTGCTGACAAAGAAACAGCTAACATTCATTGCCTATAATGGCACCTATTAGGTGTGTGGCCACAAGGCCTACCCTTGGCTGCCCCAGAATTGGACGGGATCCTGCTATTTAGCCTATATTGTGCCTTAGATGTATCATATAAAGTCACTGTCGGAACATTTACACCGTCCAAAGAGAGCTATCACAGAAACAAAGAGGTTTTTTCCAGTCTGATCCCCAGGTATGGGACTGCCAGACTGGCAAGGGAATCCATTAACATGGCATCTGTTGTGGAACGGGTAGCCAATGATACCTCAGAGGCCCTAGTTAAAATCAATGCAGAAATGGTTGCAATCTGCACAGTAGCCCTACAGAATAGACTGGCCCTTGACTACATCCTGGCTGAAAAGGGAGGTACTTGCGCCCTACTCGGAACTGAGTGTTGCACATATATCCCAGATAGCTCCGAAGAAATTACCCACTTATTGGCGCATATCCAAAAGGAGGTAGAAAAACTTAAGCAACCCCATCATTCACTTTGTGAAGCGGAGCCACTGAATGGCTAGGTTCAATAGGAACTTCATTGGTGGAAGGTTTAATTCTATTTGTTGTAATTATTTTACTTTTATATTGTTTGCTTATGTTGATTAAATGTTGTTGCGACCAGGCGGTTGTAGCTGCTGTCCCGCAGGTGAGACACCTTGCAGGTCCCAGCAGACCGTCTGTACGTGGCACAGGGGTATGTTATGCTTAAGGGAAGGTTGTTTACTGGTTGAATTAAGATATTGATTTGGATTAAATTGGAATAAGGTTAATTAATCGACTAAAACCAGACTTCCATTGTGGCCAAGATGAAATTTGGGTTGGTGTAAATTTGTGTGAAAGCTACTAGTCCGGACATGTGGCGAAACACATCAACAAATTTTAGAAGGAAACTCTATTAACATGTATGAAATTATTTTGTAGAATGTTTAACCAGTGATACCTGATGGTTTATGATTCAGTTTGTGAAAGAATCAAAGGGGGGATTGATAGAGAATTCAAACATTCAGACAGGCTGTGAAAATTCACAGTCCCCAAGTAAGAGTTGCTACCTGCAACTCAGCATGTTACATTAAGTCATCAATCAACTTGACATTTTAGGACCTTTGGGAGCGAGCCAATTAAAGGTTAACAGACTATCAATTGAGGCAATAAGGTCAAAGAAGTTGCGTTCTTTTCTTTAAACTGAGCCAGGTATAAGTACAGCCATTTTCGCCATGTGGTCTCAGAAGGACAAAGGCCTGGCTTAAAGCCAGAAGCTTGTTGCTGCTGCCAGAATAAAATTACATTAAAACTACAACCGGAGTTCGTATTTCATTGGAAATTAAGAGAGCTAACAGGGCTCAAAGCTGGTCTGAGTGACTTGTTGCACCACAGTCTCTCAAACATCTTTTTACTCATGATGGGTTGGCTAGCACCAGTGTCCAGTTCCATGGCTACGGGTAAGCATTTCAATTTTACATTTAGCATTATAGGTGGACCTTTCATCAAAAATGTGTGTACCCCATATACTTCAGCATCTGCCTCCTCTCTCTGAGGCTTGAAATTGCTTTGATCCACCATGGGCCGATCTTCCTCTGCCACGTGGTGGTTAGCAGGTTTTGCAGAGCTGCAAGCTCGTTGGAGGTGTCACATTGTTCCACAGCTCTTGCGAACATATCCTTTGAAGCGGCATGAATATGCTGAATGGAAGCCTCCACAACGCCAACAAGGTGTGAATTGCCTTGCATTCATCCTTTGTTGCGGACTCTGAGTCATCTGGGACACCTGAGGCCTGCTGGCAGTTGCAGACTCATGGTTTCTGCCCTGTACATTTCTGCTCGCAAACACAGTTCCAGTTAATTTATGAACATTGCTAGCACTTGTGTGCTGAGAGATTTGCTTGGTGTTATCACTGGTGGACATTAACGCCTGTGCTATCGCAATGGCCTTACTGAGGGTCGGTGTCCAGTCAAAAGTTTTCATAGGGTGGTCTTGTGGCCAATGCCCAGTACAAAAAGTCTCTGAGCATTTGCTCCAGGTAGCCATCAAATTCACATTGTCCTGCAAGTCGCCTTAGCTCGGCGACGTAGCTCGCCACTTCCTGACCTTCAGATTGCTGGCATGTGTAGAACCGATACCTCGCCATCAGCATGCTCTCCATCAGGTTCAGATGCTCCCGAACCAGTGTACACAGCTCCTCATATGACTTATCTGTGGGTTTCACCGGAGCCAGAAGAATCTTCATGAGGCTTAGGTCGGTGCCCCGCAGACCGTGAGGAGGACCGCTCTCCTTTTTTCAGCGCTTCCTTCTCCGTCCAGCTCGTTGGATACAAAGTACTGGTCTAGCCGTTCGACATAGGCTTCCCAGTCCTCACCCTCTGAGAACTTCTCCAGGATGCCCACAGTTTGCTGCATCTTTGCATTGGATTCGTATACTCGTCACCAGTTATTGTGTTCCAAACACAGATGAGACTGCACACAGGGAGGTTAAAGTAACAGTGACCTCAGTCTTTATTAAGACACTCCAGAGTGAGGAACAGGCCTTAGGGGTCGGCTTATATACAGTGCTCCCAAGGGATGCTAGGATCCCTTGGGACTTCAGGGAATGCACTCCCTGGTGGTGGAACATGGGAGTGCATGCTTTACAGATACACAACAAATATTGGCCAGGACACCGAGCATAACTCCCCTACTCTTCTTCGAAATAGTGCCATGGGATCTTTTATATCCGCCTGAGAGTGCAGATGGGCCTCGGTTCATCTGAAAAACTGCTTTGTTACTGAACGAACAACTACAGAGGCCTGGACTTCTGAGCTGGAGACATGAGGTCAAATCCGAATACAGCAGCTGGGGAATTTAAATTCAGTTCATTAATACATCTGAAATTAAAAAGCTAGTACTAATAATGGTGAACATGGGCTCAAATTTCCCCATGAGTTGCACCGTTTTTTTTGGTGTAACTTGATTTTTCTGGTGTATCTTAAAAGTTGCAAATATGGCCATTTAATTTGCGCCAGTGTAAGTGAGTTAGTTAGGATTTTTGTTAGGTCAGTTTTTTTTTTCAAAAGGGGGCGTTCCCAGTCACTTACACCATTTATGCCAATTTGGCCAGAAAAAAGTTGTACTAAACTAACTTCGGGCAGCGTATGTGTCCACTTTTGTCCGCACAGAAAGACCTTACTTACAGTTAAGGAATCGGTGCAAGTAATTACATTTCAAGCACCATCAAGCACCAAAGAAAGCACAAGCAGTAATAACAATTCAATAAAAAATAAAGAAGTGAAGTAAATAATTAAAGTAATAAATAAAAGTACTACATCAAATCCTCCCTTAAACTGAACGGGCAATTAAGAAATCGGCGCAGGTAAGTAAGTAAGGACCTGCACCCACGCACCACATAGTGCAAATAAAAGTTTAAATACTCATTACAAATCAAGAACTCAGGGAAGCAATTGAATAACAAATAAAGAATTGTGGTAAATCCTACCTTGACTTGAACTCGGCCGGGGAAGGCAGTGGGCCGGCCTGTACGGGAGGCCATTCGGTTTGGGAAAAGGGCGGCTGGCAAAGATGCATCGGGAGGCTGAAGGAAGGGAGGGGGAGGAGAGGCTGGGCTGGGCTGGCTGGGCTGGGCATACACCGGTAAGCTCTTCAGCCAGGGCTAGGGTGGGGAGCCGGGGGGCAGCGTGCGAAGCAGAGCGACTGAACGCGGCAACGGTGGTGTGGGGGGGGAGGAAGGGAGAGAGAGAGAGAGCGAGCTGCTGGCTGGCCTTGGCAGGGGGGGGGAGACAGAACGCGGCATCAGTGGTGGGTCGGGGGAGGAAGGGAGAGAGAGAGAGCACTACTGGCTAGCCTTCGCGGGAGGCGGGGGGGCGACCGAATGCGGCATCTTAATTTGCATAGAAACAGCAACACAGGCGGAACAGAGCTACAAGTTTTGCCGCTGCTGTAAGGTTCGAAAATCCACGGCCACATTTGAAACACCCTCAGGACAAGAAAACTAACATGGGATCGTTACATACACTAAATGAACATTTTTGGCCAAATAAAAGCAGGCTGGGAAAACGTGTGGGCGGATACAGACATTGTGGAGTCTGGCTCACAAGCGAGACAGAGGCACTGGCCAATGGGGGAAAAGTGCATTCTGGCAGGCCAATCAGGGGTCGAGTCGGGCCTGAAGTGGGAAAATCTTTAACCAATAAGGACTCCCTGGCCCAGTTTGAAAATGACTTCCCCCCCAAATCAAACTACAAATGTGGGCCATTATCTACCTAATTAATATGGACAATAGCTCTGAATCAAAACTATGAATCACTGCAGGAATGGCCCACTGACTCCCAGGACTATAACAAAGGACCCATAGACTTTCAGGCACCGATGTGCACTGAAAGAATACCCTGGTCCTCACACCTGCATGTACCTGTGACATCTTCTGATTAAATATTCAAAGCTATCTCCCCGCCCAAACTTACACAATGGACCACCCACTGGGTTTGAGCGCGAAAAGACCAGAACTGAATTGAATACAAATATAGGACACAGAACCACCAGGAAGGAGTTGTGGACCAAAAAGAGTTGCGGGCAGAGTTCACAGGGAGGACAGGTGTGGAGAGGAAAAGACTTGCAGGAGTTTTGGAGAAAAACAGTTTGGGGTCAGTTCTTGAAAGGGCTGCTGGCTGCTGGGGGGGAAGGAGCTGAGAGAGTTTTGCAAACTTTGATTTTGGTCGAGACTAAAAGCCCATGAGCCAACCTCCTGGTTGGTAAGTGGCAGCAGGTGCTGCTGTTAGCCCTGAACACACTGGACAGGGTGAGAATAGCCGAAGCATCAGGCTGGGGCACACAGAGCTGTACAGACCTGGACACATGGTTCAATAACCTGGATTCACAGCTGTAGTCTGACGATAACCGAGAGGCAGATAGAAGAAACCGACGCAACATCGAAGAGGAAAACCGAACAATAACATAAAACCCACCCCAGAGGGACCCTGAGCTGAAATAAGTGCTACAGAACCCCAGAGTTGATAGGATTGTGAGTATAGTCCAAACCCCCTTACAGACTCAATTTAGGATAGGAATTGGTAGGAAGGGTGGGAGTGGGAGGTGTGGTTGTGTGTGAATGGAATGTTTTAACCTCTTGTTTTCCCCTTCCCTGTTGCATGATTTTTTCGGGTTGTTGAATGAGATTTTGCCATTACTGCTATATTATGACCTCTTCCTATGCCCTCTATCTTTGTGTTTGCTATTCTAAATAAACAACATTAGCCATTTTGTATTCTTACCCACTGTGTCTGTTGCCTCGTTACTCACCCACCCTCATAAATCGCATGTACAGAACCCAAGGGGAGTGTGGATTCGAACCCACACCCCAAGCTCCCCTTACACTACTGCGCATGTGCGAACACCGGACCCGACGCCACTTAGCATGCCGGCACTGATTTTGGCGCAGGGCTGTTGCTCCGCGCCCCCCACCCCCACCACTGTTTAATCTGCGCCATGCCAGGGCACTCCAGACTCTTCAGAACGGCCAAAATGGGGTCATTTTTTTCCGGTGCAGTTTCCAGCACACAAAAAGGGCGCATACAGAGTAAGTACGCCAAAAAAATGGGTTGGCCAAAATTGGGCCCCATGAAACTAACGGATTGTCATAAAAACCCAGCTGGTTCACGAATGTCCTTTAGGGAAGGAAATCTGCAGTCCTTAATCCAGACCCACAGCAATGTGGTTGACTCTTATCTGCCCTCTGAAATGGCCTAGCAAGCCATTCAGTTACAATAAACCACTGTGAGAAACAAAAATAAGAATAATACTTAATGGACACCTCGGCATCGGCCTCGGACACGACAAAATCCAAAATTACCTGGATTCTGGGGAGGTCTCAGCAGATTGGAAAACTGAAAATGTAACGCCCTTATTTAAAAAAGAGGCAGACAAAAAGCAGGAAACTATAGACCAGTTAGCCTAACATCTGTGGTTGGGAAAGTGTTGGAGTCCATTATTAAAGAAGCAGTAGCAGGACATTTGGAAAAGCACAATTCAGTCAGGCAGAGTCAGCATGGATTTATGAAGGGGAAGTCTTGTTTGACAAATTTGCGAGAGTTCTTTGGGGATGTAATGAACAGGGTGGATAAAGGGGAACTTCCAGAAGGTATTTGGACTTCCAGAAGGCATTTGATAAGACGCCACATAAAAGGTTACTGCACAAGATAAAAGTTCACGGGGTTGGGGGCAATATATTAGCATGGATAGAGGATTGGCTAACTAACAGAAAACAGAGAGTTGGGATAAATGGTTCATTCTCTGGTTGGCAACCAATAACGAGTGGGGTGCCACAGTGATCAGTGCTGGGATCCCAACTATTTACAATCTATATTAACGACGTGGAAGAAGGGACTGAGTGTAACGTAGCCAAGTTTGCTGATGATACAAAGATGGGAGGAAAAGCAATGTGCGAGGAGAACACAAAAAATCCGCAAAAGGACATAGACAGGCTAAATGAGTGGGCAAAAATTTGGCAAATGGAGTATAATGTTGGAAAGTGTGAGATCATGCACTTTGGCAGAAAAAAATCAAAGAGCAAGTTATTATTTAAATGGAGAAAGATTGCAAAGTGCCGCAGTACAGCGGGACCTGGGGGTACTTGTGCATGAAACACAAAAGGTTAGTATGCAGGTACAGCATGTGATCAGGAAGGCCAATGGTATCTTGGCTTTTATTGCAAAGGGGGTGGAGTATAAAAGCAGGGATGTCTTACTACAGCTATATAAGATATTGGTGAGGCCACAACTGCGTGCAGTTTTGGTTTCCATATTTACAAAAGGATATACTTGCTTTGGAGGCAGTTCAGAGAAGGTTCACTAGGTTGATTCCGGGAATGAGGGGGTTGATTTATGAGGAAAGGTTGAGTAGGTTGGGCCTCTACTCATTGGAATTCAGAAGAATGAGAGGTGATCTTATCGAAACATATAAGATTATGAGGGGGCTTGACAAGGTGGATGCAGAGAGGCGTTTTCCATTGATGGGGGAGACTAGAACTGAAGGGTACGATCTTAGAATAAGGGGCCGCCCATTTAAAACAGAGATGAGGAGAAATTTCTTCTCTCAGACTGTTGTAAATCTGTGGAATTTGCTGCCTCAGAGGGCTGTGGAAGCTGGGACATTGAATAAATTTAAGACAGAAATAGACAATTTCTTAAACAATAAGGGGATAAGGGGTTATGGGGAGCGGGAGCGGAAGTGGAGCTGAGTCCATGATCAGATCAGCCATGATCTTATTGAATGGCGGAGCAGGCGCGAGGGGCCGTATGGCCTACTCCTGTTCCTATTTCTTATGTTCTTATGTTAAAGGCCCAATCGGCCCTGCAAAGTCTTCCTCAATAGCACCTGGGGATTTGTACCAAAATTGGGAGAGCTGTCCCACAGACTAGTCAAGCCTGACATAGTCATAGTCACAGAGTCATACCTTTCAGCCAACGCCCCAGACTCTCCCATCATTCAGTCCCACTAGCAGGGCAGATCCACAAAAAGAGACCGCACAGTGGTATACAGTCGAGAGGGAGTGTTCATCTGGTTTTATTCTTACTTTTGTCCTCTACATTGACTCCGGACCCCATGAAATCTCATGGCTTCAGGTCAAGCATGGGCAAGGAAACCTCCTGCTGATTACCACCTACTGCCCTCTCTCAGCTGATGAATCAGTACTCCTCCTTGTTGAATACCACTTGGAAGAAGCACTGAGGGTAGCAAAGGCACAGAACGTACTCTGGGTAAGGGACTTAAATGTCCATCACCAAGAGTGGCTCGGTAGCACCACTACTGACCGAGCTGGCTGAGCCCTGAAGACATAACTGCCAAACTGGGCTTGCAGCAGGATGTGAGAGAGACAAGACAAGGAAAATACCTACTTGACCTCATTCTCACCAATCTACCTGTGCAGATGCGGCTGTCCATGACAGTACTGGTAGCGGTGACCACCACACAGTCCTTGTGGAGACGAAGTCCCGTCTTCACACTGAGGACACACGCCATCATGTTATATGGCAGTACTGCCGTTTTAAATGGGATAGATTCAGAACAGATCTAGGAGCTCAAAACTGGGCATCCATGAGGCGGTGTGGGCCATCAGCAGCAGCAGAATTGTATTCCACCACAATCTATAACTTCATGGCCCGGCATATCTCTCACTCTACCATTACAATCAAGCCAGGGGTCCAAACTTGGTTCAATGAGGAGTGTAAAGAGCATGCTAGGGGCAGCATCAGGCATACTTAAAAATGAGATGCCAACTTGGGGAAGCTGCAGCACAGGACTACATACAAGCTAAACAGCAGAAGCAGCATGTTATAGACAGAGCTAAGCGATCCCACAATCAATGGATCAGATCAAAGCTCTGCAGTTCTGTCACATACAGTCGTGAAGGTGGTGGATAATTAAACAACTAATGAGAGGAGGTTCCATGAACTCCCCACCCTCAATGATGGCGGAGCGCAGAATGCAAGTGCAAAATACATGGCTGAAGGTCCCCACCATCACAGAAGCCAGGCTCCAGCCAATTCGATTCCACATGATATCACGAAATGTCTGAGCGCACTGGATACAGCAAAGGTGACAAAGTCCCGTATATCGTGCTGAAGACTTGTGCCCCAGAACTAGCCACGCCTCTAGCCAAGCTATTCCCATATAGGTGCAATACAGATATCTACCGGACAATGTGGAATACTGCCCAGGTATGCACTGTCCACAAAAAGCAAGATAAATCCAATCTAGCCAATCAGTCTACTCTCAATCATCAGCAAAGTGAAGGAAGATGATATCGACAGTGCTATCAAGCAGCATTTACTCACCAATAGCCTGCTCACTGATGCTCAGTTTGGTTCCCGGCCAGACCACTCAGTTCCAAGCGGACAAAAGAACTGAATTCGAGAGGTGAGGTGAGAGTGATGGCCCTTGACATCAAGACAGCATTTGACCGAGTGTGGCATCAAGGAGCCATAGTAAAATTGAAGTCAATGGGAATCAGGGGGAAACTCACTACTGGCTGGAGTCATACCTAGCACAAAGTTGTTGGAGTTCAATCATCCCAGCCCCAGGACATCGCTGCAGGAGTTCCTCAGGGCAATGTCCTAGACCTAACTATCTTCAGTTGCTTCATCAATGACCTTCCTTCCATCATAGGGTCAGATGTGGGATGTCCGCTGATAATTGCACCGTATTCAGTTCCATTCGTAACTCCTCAGATAATGAAGCAGTCTATGCCCATATGCAGCAAGACCTGGACGACATTCAGGCTTGAGCTGATAAGTGGCAAGTAGCATTTCATGCCACATAAGTGCCAGGCAATGACTAGCTCCAACAAAGGCGATGGGCCTCAACAGCATCACGGCTGTCATGCTGAAGACCTGTGCTCCAGAACTAGCCGTGCCTCTCACCAAGCTGTTCCAGTACAGCTACAACACTGGCATCTACCCGACAATGTGGAAAACTGCCCAGGTATGTCTTGTCCACAAAAAGCAGGACAAATCCAATCCAGCCAATTACCGCCCCATCAGTCTACTCTCAATCATCAGCAAAATGATGGAAGGTGTCGTCGACAGTGCTATCAAGTGTAATTCACCAATAACCTGCTCACTGATGCTCAGTTTGGGTTCTGCCAGAACCACTCGGCTCCAGACCTCACTACAGCCTTGGTCCAAACATGGACAAAAGAGATGAATTCCAGAGGTGAGGTGAGAATGGTGGCCCTTGACATCAAGGCAGCATTTGACCGAGTGTGGCATCAAGGAGCCCTAGTAAAATTGAAGTTAATGGGGTTCAGGGGGAAAACTCTCCACTGGCTAGAGTCATACTGAGCACAAAGGAAGATGGTTGTGGTTGTTGGAGATCAATCATCTCAGCCCAGGACATTGCTTCACGAGTTCCTCAGCGCAGTGTCCTAGGCCTAACCATCTTCAGTTGCTTCATCAATGACCTTCCTTTCATTATAGGGTCAGATGTGGGATGTCAGCTGATAATTGCACAGTGTTCTGTTCCATTCGTAACTCCTCAGATAATAAAGCAGTCTATGTCCACATGCAGCAAGACCTGGACAACATTCAGGCTTGAGCGGATAAGTGGCAAGTAACGTTTCATGCCACATAAGTGCCAAGCAATGACCATCTCCAACAAGAGAAAGTCTAACCACCGCCCCTTGACATTCAACGGCATTACCATCGCTGAATCGCCCACCATCAACATCCTGGGGATTACCATTGACAAGAACCTTAACTAGCCCAGCCACTTAAATATGGTGGCTATAAGAGCAGAGACTGGGTATTCTGCGGTGAGTGTCTCATCTCCTGACTCCCCAAAACCTTTCCATCATCGACAAGGCACAAGTCAGAAGTGTGATGGAATACTCTCCACGTCTGGATGAGTGCAGCTCCAACAACACTCAAGAAACTCGATACCATCCAGGACAAAGCAGCCTACTTGATTGCACCCCATCCACCACCTTAAACATTCACTCCCTCCACCACTGGCGCACCCATCTAGAAGATACACTGCAGCGACCATCCAAGGCTTGTTCGTCAGCACTTCCCAAATCGCGACCTCTACCATCTAGAAGGACCAGTGCAGCAGGCGCATAGGAACACCATCACCTGTAATTACCCCTCCAAGTTACAGATCATCCTAGCTTGGAAATATATTGTTGTTCCTTCATCGTCGCTGGGTCAAAATCCTGGAACTCCCTCCCTAACAGCACTGTGGGAGTACCTTCATCACACAGAATGCAGCGGTTTAAGAAGGCGGCTCACCTCCATCGTTTCAGGGCAATTAGGGATGGGCAATAAATGCTGGCCTTGCCAGCGACACCCACATCCCAGGAATGATAAAAAGCACATGCCTTTAATTTGATATAATTGCTAATTATATGTTTCAATAATGATATTGCAAATATATGCTGAATTGTATGAAGTAATGGATCGTCAGGTGTGATTACAAGGCAGTAATATGATCATGGGTTTAGCTGGCACCATAAACTGAATATAAAGCTTAAGATATGCAATGCACTCTCAGATCACATCCTTCTGGACTTATACATTTAAAAAAATATATTTTTGTACAATGATGATCCAGGTTTTTCCTTCACTTATAATCCTGCAAGTGCTATGGGTCACACCCCCGCAGTAATGAACTGAAGTACATTTCTAATGAAGCCAAGGCTGAGAGTGAAGCTCGTACAGTTCATAATCATTAGTTGAAATCACTCCAGTATATCCATTATACAGCTGGGACCCTAAAATAGAGGATTAAAATTAAAATTACTGGGAGTGGGGCTCGAGGAGCCCCAGCATGGCCATAGCTGGGTAACTGCCACCCCATCCCAACCCCAAAGATGGTAAATGGCAAAGTTTATGTGTGCATCGAGCATCCAGGTGCCAGAAATGTGCCTGTAATGGTGCTTGTGCCCACTTGCCCCATGTTAATTAGGTATCCTTGCATTAACCACCCAAATACCAGCAGATCGGCATTGGAGGCCATCGGCGGGTGCAGTTTTGGCAAAATCGATGAGGTCATGCCCCAAGGAATTTGAAGGCCCATATTTTTAAAACCATTTGATTTCACTCAGCACTGCTTTATTATTTCCTTTCCTTTTTTTAGTCAATTTTCTTTTCCCAGTCCTCTATCGAAGGCACTGACTCTTTCTCGTGCGTCGCTCTGTGGGCATAAGGTGCCTTCTGGAATCATGGACAAATGGTCTTTCTTCATGCATGACTTCATATAGACAACTCGATAAGATAAGTATATGAGGGAGAAAGGAATAGAAGGATATGCTGATAGGGCAAAATGAAGTAAGGTGGGAGGAGGCACATATGTAGCATAAACACCGGCATAGACCAGTTGGGTTGAATGGCCTGGTTCTATGCTGTAAATACTAATGTAATACTATGGCTGGAAATTTGCCGGTGCTCAGCAGACAGGATTGGTGGCGGTTTAGCAGTTAAATGTGAATTGAATGACAGCGGGTTGGGAACCTGCAGTCAAGTTGTGCACACTTGCCTTTCCCAATGTTCGATCTGCCAGCGCTGTGCACACCTGACAGACAGTGGCAGGGGAGCCAATTTAAATGATTAGTGGCTTGTTTACAGCCGCTTAACAATGGTTTTAAACTTACCTTTTGAATTGGAGAGCTCGCCCAAGGGCTTCGTGCTGTTGCTAGACCACGTCTGTGTAGCTGAGGCAGGAGGTCAATGGCCATTGAATCAGTTGTTGAGTTGATAGCTTCAAATGTCAGTAAAAGCTCCCACCTTATAGAGATAACTTCTCTCAGCCACAAGCTCTTCCTCGCTGCATTTCCACAACAGATTCACCATGCTTCAAATCTTTACACAAGTCTCCATCCAGTCTGATCTTATTACCTCTCTCACCATTGACCGATCGCTTCTGTCATCTCTACTTCACCTCCCATCTATTCCAGCAGCATAAGTGCTCTTTATACTCTCTCATCTTGGTCCTCAGAATCCCACCATGATCAACCCCAACACCAGCAGCACCAGGCACACCAACAGCACCAACAACAACACCAACCTTCTCCGCAATCAATTGCAGCTGCACAGGACACAGGGCATCAGCACCCAACCACATTGCTGCCCGGGAGGCCAGGGATGGCCTCACTATGGCCAGATGTACTTGACTTGATTCTGTACACCCTGGCTGCCACATGATGTGCCAGGTTGGCACCACACCACACTAACAACATAAAGCATCTCAGCAATGCCCAAGCCATTCCTTTCACACTCATGACCATTGCGGGGGTATCGCTTTGTCTCACCATTCACTGAACTCACTAAGCCACTTCCATAATCTGTCCAAGAATGTAATATGTTGAAAATAAAGATTTCAATGTTTGACACCACATTAACAGAAACATGAACATTGCACAAAACACCCAGTTGCCTACCCTTTTATGTTGTTTGTTGGTATGATTGCACTAGGATGAGGATGAATGTGAGGGGTGGCTAGTGAGATAAGGATGAGATCATATTGATAGATAGAGAGGGCTGGGAGGAGGTGCAAGGTCAGTTGGTGTGAGTATGGGGGAAAAGTGGGAATATGATGTTGAGATAGAGGATCAGCCATGATCATATTGAATGGTGGTGCAGACTCGAAGGGCCAAATGGCCTATTACTGCTCCTATTTTCTATGTTTCTATGAGTAAGGATGTGCAGGAGTAAAGTAAGGAAGGAAGAGTGATGGGATGTGATGAGTGACACAGCAGGATGAGGTTGAGTGTGGCTTTGTATAACGTTTCATGATCTACTGAGATAATTGAAACATTTGCAGCACTGCACCCAGTTCATCCTGATCACATCCCTGCCTTTGCCCTCTTCTGCAATGTGCAATCTGGCTGTGTTGATCTTCTGGGGTGGTCATTCAGTCCACAGAAAAGGAAGAGAACCTCCCTGTGTGCTGTGACTCCCTCCATAAGCATATGAAGGGAGTCATGGGAGAGCCTGGGTGCAACCCTGTGCCATTGTGCAATGATTGTCAGTGTTTGCAGCACCCCAATGCAGTAGAACACTGACAGCACAAATTTGGACATGGTCCCTTTCAGGAAACCAGCTGATAACGTGTCATCAAAAGATGTTACCAGACCCGCTTCATCTAATTGGCCGGGTAACAAGCTGGGCAGGGCTAAAAAGCCCAATCAAGGGAAATTCATTTAGGACAGGGGGAAGGAGACAGCAGCGGGTCAGGAGTGACCCCCGACGCCGCCCGCCACAGACCCGCCAAGGTCAGCAGAAATGCGGGTTATGTAACCAGTGGATGTCAGTAGGCTTTCCAACCATGAGGAGCGTCATCACTGAGCCTTGTTATTTATTCGTTCCTGGGCTATAGGTTTTGTTGCCAAGGCCAGCATTTATTGCCCATTCCTAATTGTCCTTGAGAAGGTGGTGGTTAGCCATTTTCTTGAACTGCTGCAGTCCATGTGGTGATGGTACTCCCACAGTGCTGTTAGGGAGGGAGTTCCAGGATTTTGACCCAGCGGCAATGAAAGAACAGTGATATATTTCCAAGTCAGGATGGTGTGTGACTTGGAGGGGTACTTGCAGGTGATGGTGTTCCGATGCACTTGCTGCCCTTGTCCTTCTAGGTGGTAGAGGTTGCAGATTTGGGAGGTGCTGCCGATGAAGCTTTGGCAAGTTGCCGCAGTGCATCTTCTAGATGGTACATACTGTAGCCATGGTGCGCCGGTGATGGAGGGAGTGAATGTTTAAGGTGGTGGATGGGGTGCCAATCAAGCAGGCTGCTTTGTCCTGGGTGGTGTCAAGCTTCTTGAGTGTTGTGGGAGCTGCACTCATCCAGGCAAGTGGAGAGTGTTTCATCACACTCCTGACTTGTGTCTTGTAGATGGTGGAAAGGATTTGGAGATTCAGGAGATGAGACACTCACCGCAAAATACCCAGCCTCTGACCTGCTCTTGTTGCCACAGTATTTATGTGGCTGATCCAGTTAAGTTTCTGGTCAATGGTGACCCCCAGGTTGTTGATGGTAGGGGTTTCGGTAATGGTAATGTCATTGAATGTCAAGGGGCAGTAGTTAGATTTTCGCTTGTTGGAGATAGTCATTGCCTGGCAATTGTGTGGCGCAAATGTTACTTGCCACTCATCAGCCCAATCCTGAATGTCATCCAGGTCTTGCTGCATTCGTGCATGGACTGCTTCATTATCTGAAGAGTTGCGAATGGAACTGAGCGCTGTGCAATCATCAGCAAACATCCCCACTTCTGTCCTTATGATAGAGAGAAGGTCTCTGATTCTGGACTCTGATTCTGTTCTTATTGACATCCACACCCGTGCACTTGCAGCAGGGGCTGTTGAATTTCAATTAGGAGTGAAAATCCTGATGATTTTCTTCTCCCTAAGGCTGAGGGGTGACCTGATAGATGTGTTTAAGATTATGAAAGAGTTTGATAGGGTATACATAGAGAAGATGTTTCCACTCGTAGGGGAGATCAAAACTACAGTCCATAAATATAAGATAATCACTAATAAATCCAATAGGGAATTCAGGAGAAACTTCTTTAGCCAGAAATTGGTTAGAATATCGCACTGGCCATCACAAGGAGCAGTTGAGGCGAATAGCATAGATATATTTAAGGGGAAGCTAGATAAACACAGGAGGGGAAAAGGAACGGAAGGATGTGCTGATAGGGTTAGATGAAGAGTGGTGGGAGGAGGCTCGTGTGCAGCATAAACACTGGCAGAGACCTGTTGGACTGAATGGCCAGTTTCTATGCTGTACATTCTATATCATTCTATGTAACCCAAGGGCATGGAAGCCAATTGTAGCATTTGTACTACCGACTCGCCTGATATCAGCTGAGATTGGTATAGGCCAGGTATATAAAATACATTATTCAAGGTCTGTATGGCTCAGTTAGTGACCTCATTAATCAGCTAAAACATCATGGTAGCCCCACTCAAGATTGCTTACAAAGAAAAATGATTAAAAATATTCTGACTATAAATATTTGATGAATAACTACTGCTGCAAAAATGTATTAGCTCTATTAAAATCAAAGGTACCTGCAGCACTATGACTTTTTCTTGGAGGGAAATGGCTTTTTCAGATGTGCTGCTGGAATTTGTTTCTTTATAACTTTTTGGTTCCAAATGTACTTTTTCATGGCATCTCATTCTGAGTGTTGCCAAGTTGAAAACATGATTGCATCGAGTTTCGATATCTGAATGGACCAATTATGTTCAGAAAAGTGAAGTGGGTCTTTGAACAACACTGTATTTGTGCTAGTGAACTGTCAACAAGAGCAACTCAAAATCCAAGGACTTTGCTTTCCTCATACATATTTGACCTTGACTGAAGCTTGAGAAGCAGCAGGTGTTCTATCTTTGAAAGCCTTTGTATCATTCTGATGAAGGATGAACATTTTTTCCACTATTTCTGCTGACTACAATCCTAAAATGTTACTATATTAGCCGAAAGTGAGCTGCAGTAGATTAAATGATCTAAGCACTCTTTAGAAAATCCTGCACGACAGAAATAGGATTATTGCATATTAATCATAAAAATCTGCATATTGTATTGCACAAAAATAAACTTGAGCAACAAATCACTTTGCAGCAGACATGAATGTTACAGGGAAAGCTGTAGACTGAGAAGGACATGGTGGCTCCCCTGTTGCTGGGGCTGGGGAGATTTTTCTTTGGAGGGCAACAAGTCTAGGTTGACTAGTATTACCAAAGCCATTCTCTTTGGTCCCCGCCACAAACTGCGTTCTCTAACCAATGATTCCATCCCTCTCCCTAGCATCAATCTGAGGGTGAACAAGACTGTTCGCAACCCAGATGTCATATTTGAACCTGAAATGAGTTTCCAGCCACATATCCACGGGATAACTAAAACCACCTTTTTCCACCTCCATTGCCCACTTATGCCCCTGTCTCAATTCCTCTGCTGCTGAAAACCTCATCCATGCCTTTGTTACCTCTAGACTTGACTACTCCAACTCACTCCTGGCTGGCCTCCGACATTCTACACGACGTAAACTTGAGGTCATCCAAAACTCAGCAGCTCATGTCCTAATTCGCACCAAATCATGATCACCCATCACCCCTCCCTGTGCTTTCTAATTGGCTCCCGGTTAAACAATGCCTCGATTTCAAAATTCTCATCCTTGTTTACAAATCACTCCATGTCCTTGCCCCTCCCTATATCTGTAAACTTTTCAGCCTCACAACCCTATAAGACGTCTGTGCTCCTCAAAATCTGCCCTCTTGAACATCCCACATTATAACTGCTCAACCATCGGTGGCCATGCCTTCAGCTGTTTCGGCCCTAAACTCCCTAAACCTTTCCGCCTCTCGACCTCTTTTGCACAAAACATAAAAACAGATAGTAAAAGCTTTTACAGACATATAAAATGGAAAAGAGTGACTAAAGTAAATGTTGGTCCCTTAGAAGATAAGAAGGGGGATTTAATAATGGGAAATGTGAAAATGGCTGAGACCTTAAACAATTATTTTGCTTCGGTCTTCACAGTGGAAGACACAAAAACCATGCCAAAAATTGCTGGTCACAGGAATGTGGGAAGGGAGGACCTTGAGACAATCACTATCACTAGGGGGGTAGTGCTGGAAAGGCTAATGGGACTCAAGGTAGACAAGTCCCCTGGTCCTGATGAAATGCATCCCAGGGTATTAAAAGAGATGGCGGAAGTTATAGCAGATATATTCGTTATAATCTACCAAAATTCTCTGGACTCTTGGGAGGTACCAGCGGATTGGAAATCAGCTAATGTAATGCCTCTGTTTAAAAAAGGGGGCAGACAAAAAGCAGGTAACTATAGGCCGGTTAGTTTAACATCTGTAGTGGGGAAAATGCTTGAAACTATCATTAAGGAAGAAATAGCGGGATATCTAGATAGGAATAGTGCAATCAAGTAGATGCAGCATGGATTCATGAAAGGGAAATCATGTTTGACTAATTTACTGGAATTCTTTGAGGATATAACGAGCATGGTGGATAGAGGTGTACCGATGGATGTGGTGTATTTAGATTTCCAAAAGGCATTCGATAAGGTGCCACACAAAAGGTTACTGCAGAAGATAAAGGTATGCGGAGTCAGAGGAAATGTATTAGCATGGATAGAGAATTGGCTGGCTAACAGAAAGCAGAGAGTCAGGATAAATGGGTCCTTTTCGGGTTGGAAATCGGTGGTTAGTGGTGTGCCACAGGGATCGGTGCTAGGACCACAAGTTTACAATATACATAGATTGGACAGAGTGTAGTGTAACAAAATTTACAGATAACACAAAGATTAGTGGGAAAGCGGGTTGTGTAGAGGACACAGAGAGGCTGCAAAGAGATTTAGATAGGTTAAGCGAATGGGCTAAGGTTTGGCAGATGGAATATAATGTCGGAAAGTGTGAGGTCATCCACCTTGGGAAAAAAATCAGTAAAAGGGAATATTATTTGAATGGGGAGAAATTACAACATGCTGCGGTGCAGAGGGACCTGGGGGTCCTTGTGCATGAATCCAAAAAAGTTAGTTTGCAGGTGCAGCAGGTAATCAGGAAGACGAATAGAATGTTGGCCTTCATTGCGAGAGGGATGGAGTACAAAAGCAGGGAGGTCTTTCTGCAACTGTATAGGTTATTGGTGAGGCCGCACCTGGAGTACTGCGTACAGTTTTGGTCACCTTACTTAAGGAAGGATATACTAGCTTTGGAGTGGGTACAGAGACGATTCACTCGGCTGATTCCGGAGATGAGGGGGTTACCTTATGATGATAGATTGAGTAGACTGGGTCTTTACTCGTTGGAGTTCAGAAGGATGAGGGGTGATCTTATAGAAACATTTAAAATAATGAAGGAGATAGACAAGATAGAGGCAGAGAGGTTGTTTCCACTGGTCGGGGAGACTAGAACTAAGGGGCACAGACTCAAAATACGGGGGAGCCAATTTAAAACCGAGTTGAGAAGGAATTTCTTCTCCCAGAGGGTTGTGAATCTGTGGAATTCTCTGCCCAAGGAAGCAGTTGAGGCTAGCTCATTGAATGTATTCAAGTCACAGATAGATAGATTTTTAACTAATAAGGGAATTAAGGGTTACGGGGAGCGGGCGGGTAAGTGGAGCTGAGTCCACGGCCAGATCAGCCATGATCTTGTTGAATGGCGGAGCAGGCTCGAGGGGCTAGATGGCCTACTCCTATTCCTAATTCTTATGTTCTTATGTTCTCTCTTTCCTCCTTTAAGACGCTCCCTTAAAACCTACCTGTTTAACCAAGCTTTTGGTCATCTGCCTTAATTTCTTCTTTTGTGGCTCGGTGTCAAATTTATCTGTTTTATCTTGTTACACTGCTATGAAGCGCCTTGGGGCGTTTTATTACGTTAAAGGCGCTATATAAATAAAAGTTATTATTATTAGTAGAGATGTGGAATTGATAAATATTCTGGAAAATTGCTTGATTACTGTAATGTATGCACCTGTGAGTATGCTCACAGGTTTGTAGAACTGTTGCATAGCCAGGCACGTGATGTTCACAAGACTCAATAAAATCCCAGTCAGTTGGGTCTAGGTCATTCACGATGAGGCATGCGGTTGCGAGCCTACTGGATGAACTGGTAATGTGTAATGTGATTGTTAATCTTTTGTTAAGAAACCAACTAGTTCTTCATAGCAATGTGTTGCTAACAATTCTTAAGCAAAGAACCCATGAAGCAAATACATTACAATTACCTTAAAGATCAGGGAGCATTTATGCAGAACTTTTCCACTGGAGATTAAATTAATGATATAGAATCTGCAATAGGGGAGAATGTACATGACCGGTCTGTAGAATTTGCTGGTTTATGGGCTGAATGACCATTTCTCTTTTCATTCTTTCTTATGTTTTTTATATTAACACAATACAAAGCATTTCAGTTTCAATATGGGCTAGAATTTCCCCTGGGATCGCCCAGTTACCGCCCATTTACCACCCAGTTACTGCTGGTTGTTGCCAAAAAGGCAAATTATCACCCTGTACTGCCCGTTTGGCGCCCGTTTTACTCCTGATTATTGCCAGCGGTAATTTCAGCTTACGATTACCACCGGCGTTGCTGCACATCACCCGCCCATGTTTCCCGCCCAAAAATCGATCAAAATTCCCCTGCAGCACAAATTTCAACAAAAATGTTGTTTTACCGCCCGCTATCGCCCGTTATCGCTCAGGATCGAAACCGCCCATTTTTTAGGTTCTTGTCTTACTTGGGCCCAGCGTTATCCCTCCATTTTGTTTTTTTTTTCTCTGTGGGGAAATGGCTGCATTTTAAGCTTATCTTTCACTCCCAATGTATATTGAAGGAGGACAAGAAGAAACAGGAGCATTTGATGAGAAACAAACGATAATCAGTCCGCCCAGCAATCTCGAGGCCTCATAGAAAATATTACAACTGAGGTTTAAATTTCTGGCTTCTTCAAATTGTTTCCTGTCTCTTACTTTATTTTGCAGTGCTTTCAAACAAGTATTATTACCCTGAAATCTTACAGAAACCCTCCCTTGCTTTTGCAGGGTTCCCAACTGTTGCCATTCACTCACATTTCAGAGAACATTAGTGTCTTAATCAGTAAAATTCTATTGCTTCAAAATATTTCCCCAAATTTGCAGGGTTTGGCTGACTAAATTTTATTCCATTTTTAAAATCTGCCCCTAATAAAGATGAGTTACTATCATGCACTCCCCTCCTGCACGCCCTCCCCCACTCCCACCCCACTCTTTTATGTTCTGAAAATGTTGAATCTTGCTGAAGTATGACCACGTGGGTACAGTGAACTATCTACTGCCTCAGCCAAGAGGACATTCTGATGAATAAGCCTAGATAGTCAGTGTTTACAAGCTATTTGAGCATTGGTGGGTGGGGGGAATTACTGGACCAGGCTTGAAGCCTTGAGAAATTGTTAAATCATTGCAGATTTAACAAATGGTAATCTGCAGATGATCATCAGAAAATATTACACCTGATGAAAGAAAGAAAGATTTTTTACCTTATTTTTCAGTTTTTAGTTCCAGTGAAAGGGACATATCCAAAGCATAATAAACTATATTTTCTCATTGCAAATTTTCACTGACTATTGCATTTTCCCCACATTTTCTGTTGTATTTTGGATTGTTTTCCCTCACTGCTGGGTTGGTTTCTAATTGATGCATTAAAAACTTAAGATGTGGCAAACAGTAAAACTTAAACAGTACAGTTACGAGGGACACCGGCAATCACACATTTAAAGCTGTGTTTCCTAAAAGTTGTCATATGGGACATATTTTTCCCTTCCCAAAAGTGAGTGAGATACAGTACAAGAATGGTTTAGGTGAATGCAGTTTTTTTTTATAAAAGTTGTAATTTCTATTAAACTTTAACAATGTAATAAAATAACATAATTCCTCTGAATGAAAATTTTACAAAACAAAACATTATCAACAACAACCAGCAACAACAACATTAACAACAGTATAAACAACATTCAAACTACCCCTGCACCCGATTCTAGCTGCGGCCACCTTTCCCAACATCTTTCCTCCCTAATCCCCCTTGATTCTTGGCCCTGACTCCCTCCACCTCCTCCCACTATCAATACCCCTGGCCCTGCCCACGTCGGGACCAGTACATGGAGCAGCTGCAGAGCACCTCGAGCGTGACTGCTGAGGGGGGCGGTTGGTGACAATTGCAGCACTTTGTGTGGGGGCTCTGGAGAAGCTGGGGGTGCTGAGGACCCATTTTCAAAGTCAGAAGAAATTACTTCCTCCCGACGATCAGGTGTGGCACCTTTGGGTGCAGTGCCATATCCCAGGACCGTCGATTGCCGCATAGCATTGGCATGGATGGTCTGGATATTGTGCTTCACCGTCGGCATCAGCTCCAACATGTCCTCTGATTGACGGGCTGCTAAAGCGGTGATGTTTGCAGACAACCCAGCAATGGCAACTCAAGTCGATGCTCATCCTAGACAGCCCCATCATGTCCAGGCTCACAACTGCCTGTCTCACAGCATTCCCACCTTGACGGATCAGCCACCGCGGATTCAGCATAGGGGTCAGTGTGTCCTGCTGCATGCCGCTTGGTCCCGCTTCCTCGGACCGGTATTCAGGAAAGTTGGATTCCGACGAGGATCCGGTGGCCGCAGGTAGAAAGGACCCTTGAAGTCCCGCCACCCCAACCTCCACCTGCACCACCATCGTGACAAGGTTTTGAGAAGTGTTCTCCTCCTGCTCCTGCAGCTCTTCTGTCTCTTCCACCGCCATCTCTTCATTCCTTATTCCCTCCAATGACTCCTCTCTGGGAGGGGCAGGCGGCTCCACCTGTAAAAACATAACGACAGGAGGGGAGGGGTCAGAGGTAACATGAGAGTAATTTACTTTCGGCAGGCTTATATCGAGAATCATGACATGAAACTATCATAAGCAAAGTAGACAGAAACTACATGACATAACAAAACTTGAGTCCCAAACAGTTTGCTTTCCAAGTGACAGAGTGTGATCAACCAAAAAATCATGTCAGAACATTCTACATTATATTGCCATAAGATTGAATTACATGAATGCAGTATAGCCCAGGGATTATGCACACTTACCCCCCGGGAGAACTGGTTCGGCAGCAACTCACGTGGCGGTGCTCCCGTCAGGGCTGCAGCACGTTCCTCTAGGTATGTTAAGGAAATAGTCTTCGGCGGACCTCTGCCCATTTGACGGAGCTCTGCCCTATTGCCGGCTAATTTTTTCTGCAAAAGTGACAAAAAATGTGTCATCTGATTTCACAGCTACTAATATGGAACACACACATACAAATATATATATATATGATAGGTATACATTCCCAAATTAACCATCCCCAGTCTTTTTGTCAACGAGTGCACCATTTAAGTTCTGTTAGCATGCAAACGTTGCATGATGAACATATGAAAATACAGAGGACTAACACAATCAGATCAATGATGGGTAATAAAAAATGACACCAAGCTTTACAACATAATAAAACATGGCACTACTTAAGAGTAATTAGTCAGTGCATGATAAAAGTTATTACTTACTCTCGCAGACCCAACGTTGTCATTCCACCATTTGCAGCACTTGTTCGGCCCCTGCATCACGGGTGCGATGGACAACACTGCGTCAGCGATCTCTCACCATAACCTCTGGTACACATTTGGTGCAGGTTTTCCTCACCCAACCCATGTTAGTTGATCCCAGCGGGCCTCCACCATGGGCCAACGATTCCAGGGCTTCTTCGGAGAAACAAACGGCCCTCCTCCCACCTAGCTCCCTCTCCACTTCCATGGCTTGATTTTCCATCTTAGTTATACTGATTTATATATTTAAATTTAAATAATTATTTATTATTTATTATTGGTAGTATTATTTTTTGAGATGTACTATTATTATTATTAATAATAAAAGTTATATTATATTATCAATTAATAGTGAATATACTCCTCAAAATCATTTTATACACAGATCTTATTCAACAGCTCCTCTCTCTCTCAGATTGATCCACCTCTGCATTTTCAAAATGTCCAACACTCTCTCAGTGTTCCCTGTGCATGCGCAGGATCACCTTTGACCCCAAATTCCCGGGAGAATGCCCACACATGTGCAGAGGAGAAAAAACCTGCGTTTTCCAGGGAGCTGCTTGCCTTTATTAAAGGAAGCAGATTGCGACTTTTAGGCCCTTTACCACCGCCCACTCCGGCCCGCTACTGCAACGCATCGCCACCGCCAAGACTCAACCACCGAAAATTGCGGGAGCGTGCAGCAGCGGTGTTCTGGTGGTTCAAAAGACTCAACCACCGGAATAGCGCCATAAATCCGGCGGCAGCGATCCAAGGGAAATTATAGCCCAATGACAGTAATTTATGTTTTCAGCCCTTTCACTGTAAGCTAGAGATTTGGTGTAACTGTTAGAATCTATCTAGGTGGTGTCCAAACTTAAAGCTTTGCTTTTTTATTTGATTTTGTGGGAAGTGGGAGACACTTTACAGCCTTCTGGACTCAACATTGAGTTCAACAATTTCAGAGCATAACCTCTGCCCATCCTAACTCACTTTCCCCCCATCCCCTCCAGCTTATGATTTTTATTCTTTGTCTCCAATGGCAGTTGGTCATTATTCCACCATTCACACCCTATCTAGACTAACCTTCTTCAAACTCCAGCCATTACCATTTCAATTTGGTCCATCATCCCTCTTGTCTTTCTAATCTCTTCTGCCTTCCACCCTATCACAGACCTTCCCTTTTGTTCTTTCTTCCCCTCCCTCTTTTAGTGCTTCTTAAGAATGTGTTCTTTTCGAACATTCGGCAGTTCTGATGAAGGGTCGTCGACCCGAAGCGTTAACTCTGTTTTTCTTTCCACAGATGTTGCCTGACCCGCTAAGATTTCCAGCATTTTCTGTTTTTATTTCAGATTCCAGCATCGGCAGTATTTTGCTTTTGTAAAGATTTCTTAATTTTTTCTCATTGCAGAAGTCTTACTATAAAACTATTTGTGAGTTGCGTTTCTTCAAATGATTTGAAAGCACACTGGAAGATGAATTTTAGCAGTTTTTTAATGTTAAATTTCATATGAGATCTATTATCAACTAGGAAGAGAGTAAAAGAGAGAGAGAGATTAACACAGAGTGACACAAAGGGACTTCTGACCTCGATTTTACTTTGCATGGAAAATTAGAAACGTTTGATTGTTTATATGAAAATGTATTTATGCACCTATGCTACCTTTTTTATTCACTGCACTAGGTAAGGGAAACAGTAATTTTTTATGTTCCAGTAACTAAACAAAACACTTGCTTTGCAGTATCTGAACAGAAATTTATAAACATCGTTCCAATTCTTTCACTGGAGAGTTACACTCCTCTTTATTGATATTTACTCAGGTTCTTGCCTTTCTGGGTCAAATAGACCTGGCACACTGGACTGCCTTAAAATGAAGGCACTGTGACAGCTACCAGCAAAGTGAATATTCCTGTTGATGCACACAATAGGATTACGAAGGGAGCACCTATGGCTACATGGGTACAATCTATTGTACTTTGGCAAATCCAGTCGCATGGTACAATTGCATTGCTCTGAAATGCATGTGGAAGGTGAAGAAATATTTGCTCTAGAAAACAATGCATCTGTGACTACTATGTTCCTGTGCCTGCCTATATTTGAATGGTGGTACCAATGGTTGAGTGTCATACACTTTACATGGTGACCCCCTCTTCCTCCAAAAACACAAAACAGGGGTATTCCCAATGAAAACTTAACCTCTTTAGAATGGGGGGACAGAGAAAAACTAGATGGCCCATGAATAATAGGTACGAAGGCAGACAATTATGAGCAGAAAACAAAAGCTGTTCAGTTCCTTTTGTGGTCTTTACCGCCTAACTTGTCAGATTTTCCAATGTTTGATTGAAGTGGCATTGGAAAATCTGTCAGATGGAAAAATGGGTTGAGATCTGGCATAATGGAATCCTGCCCCACTTTTGTCCTGCACCTGCAAAAATACTGCAGTTTTTGAAGGAAATTTTAGCCTCTACAATTAACCCCTTTACAGTGAATGATTTAAAAATGTTTCAACAGCTGTTAATGGTTTGGTTCACATATGTTCCACTGTTTCTATTGGATATGCTTAATCCTGAAGTAACACCATTTCCCAGGCTGCCGGTATTGGAGAACATCTCAAATTTGAATCTGCCTTTATGCAAACAATCATTCATCTATTGAAATGTAGGAGAAATACAGGTCTGAGTGTGGTCTCGGAACTCTCATTTTACTAATAATAATGGCTAGGAGATTATGCCCATAATATTTGATCCTGTCATGAGACATTCCCAATGTTTCTTCCCTTCTATCTTTTAGGAAATAACCATTCGAATCCCAGAAAGAATACTGCAGTTGATGGCAGAAATCTAGAGGAAAGATCTAATCAGTGAATTCCAGTTATTGCTTCATGTCGATTCTGTTCTCTGCTGATCAGGATGTGGTTCAAAGCTCTAGGACTCTGTCATTCACTAAGGGTCACTGTTCTAGTATTTCCCATAATTTTTAAAGTAAAACATTTTGTGGCTTAGTTACTGTTGAATTTTATGCACAGCTTGTAGATTACAGGCCCGATATTCCAGTCCAGGCCAAGTCGGAATCTTTGGTTCAAGGGCTGGAAAATGGGGCAGACCCCATTTCTGGCCCTATTTTTTCTGGGTTGAAATTTTTCTGTGCTGTAGAGAGTTCCTGTGCAATCCCGGAATTTCAACCTTTGCGCTCTTAAAAGGCTTCAGATGGATTCTGAGAGCTTGCATGAATCCTTTTGAAGCATTTTGAAATGCCTTAGATTTTACCTGGACCAGCAAAATCAATTATGTTGGGGTAGATATTTTTCTTCACCACCTGGGCAGTAATCTGGTAGGGTGGATCGCATGCCCTTTAAAGATTCTGCCTAAATTTCCTCCATTTCAATTCAAGTAGAATAATTATTAGGAGGTACATTTCCTCACCATTTTTATCCAAAATTTCAATGGAATAAAAATCTGGTGGGCTTTATAAAGATGAGCATAGCTTCAGATCTTCATGCAGCAGCACTTTTGCACACACTGCTCTCTCTCCGTGGCAATGAAGGTGTCCACCACCCCAACCCTTATGGCACAAGATCATTTCAAGCAGCCACGGCAATTTGATGACTAAAATTTACACCAGAGTCATTTTTTCATGTTTATGGCGAGCTTCTATTACATAGTAATTTATAGAATCTTATATAGAATCAAAGGGGTAGAAAGTCATTGCGGCTGCCCATTTTGCAGAGTGCCTGTTATGGAACTGAATATCAGGTGCTGCGTATAATGGGCAACTGATCCGAAACTGCCTGTCTTGCGCCATCGCACAAGACTAATTTCAAGCCCAAAAAATTTTTACATTAATGAAGGAGGCGATTTGACCCATCACCTGTAATTGAGAGCTCTACCTAGTGGACGACTGATGTACTACAACTAATGATGTAAATAATAAAGGATCATGTGGCAAGGTCACATGATGACAGTTTCTGTATAAAGACCCATCTTGTAGAGTGCGTTTGTTAGTGATGTTGTAAGAATATATTACATTGGGGATGAGGATAGGATTTCTGGATTCTCTAGCTAAAAATTTTGTTGGTGGATGTTCCTGCCACCCAAAAGAGAGACTTTGAGAGGTTCTTTGTTTTGCAGAACAGCTAAAAATCCAAGGCAAATTTCAAGAACACGAGGCTGAAGAGTTGACATTGCCAAAGTCTAGATGACCGTGCCTATTGGAATAATAGGGCACTTGCGTATGTTCCATCATGACTGAGAGACATTCAAAGCATATGTGGAGTGGCTAGAAATGTTTTTAACTGCAAAAATATAATTGAAGTTCCGGATGATGAAGACCATAACCGGATGGTTTTAGAAAGGGAACGGGCTATTTTCTTGACTGAAGCAGGCCCTGAGGTGTATGAAACCCTGAAAAATCTGCTGTTTCCTGTCAAGCCAAACAAGAAACCACTGACAGAGATTCTAACCAAGTTAGAACAGTACTATAGACTTGAGCTCCTGGAAATTGTTGAAAGTTACCATTTAGGAACATGAGATCAATTACATGACAACAGTATCAGTGAGTCAGTGAGTATATTGTAGCTTCAAAAAAGCTAACCATTCACTGTCATTTCGGAAACTTTCAGGACCGAGCATTGCGTGACCGCTTTGTTTGTGGGATGAAAAATAATGAATCAGAAGGAAGTTGTTGACAACCCCTAACGTGACTTTTGATTTAGCTTGTCAGACAGCTATGTTGATGGATATGGTCTACCAATATTTACGAGAATTTTGTGCCATTTCCAGTCATCAGAAAACCGAGGTGAATCGCCTGCAGGTTAAATGTAAAAGGCAGTTGAGCCCCAAGGCCTCAGCAATTGGCCACGGTAACAGTGATTTGAAGTCGTGCTATCGGTGCCTGGGACAACACATTGCTCCAAGCTGTCCGTACATGGAGACTGAGTGTTTCTTCTGCAAGAAAATTGGGTATATTGCTCAGGCTTGCCGATTGAAGAGTAAACCGATGTTCAATGCTAGAAGTAGAAATCACCAGAGACTACATATCATTGAAGAGAAGCAACAGGATGAGAAGTTTCTTGAGATACACGTCATCAGGAGCACCAAGGTATCTCACAGCAATTCGTGAAATATCGTCATCCAAGTAGACGTTGCAGGAACCAGGGAAATCGACACTGGTGCATCCATGAGCATAGTACCGGAATCACTATATCTCGACAAGTTACGTGATTTTCCACTGGAGAAATCAAAGATAGAGCTGTGAGGCTACGCAGGAGAGCAAATCCCTGTGGTAGGTGGTATCACCAGACTGGTGAAATAGAAGGATCAGTTTCATAGTAGTGACAGGAGACAAGCCTGCCTTGATAGGTAGAAATTGGTTGGGATCACTGAAGCTAGATTGGAATGAGATTTTTCGTGTGAAACAAATTTTGCATCGAAAGATGATGTCATCAAGCAGTATCCGAAGATGTTCCACGAAGCAGGCAATCCAATCCAAGACATCAAGGTGAGTGTCAGAGTGCAGAAGGAAGCAAGACAGTTTACTGCAAGCAATGTCCCGTACCACACGCACTCAACAAAAAAGTTGAGCAAGAACTCAAAGGTCTAGAAACTGAGAACATTATCTCTAAGGCAGACCTAAGTAATTGGGCTACATCCATTGTTGTTGTACCTAAGTCAGATGGTAAGGTAAGGTTGTGTGGTGATTAGAAAGTAACTGTAAACCAGGTTCTAGAGGGTAATCTACCCAATACATTGTCAAATATAGAAGATTTGTTCACAAAGCTGACAGTTGGCCTGATCATCTCAAAGTTAGATCTTACAAATGCCTACTGCAACATGAGGTAGATGAGGAGTCCAAGTCATTCTTGACTATAAGTACTCATCGTGGCCTATATCAGTTTAATATGTTACCATTTAGAGTGTCTTCCACCCCCGTCTTATTCCAAGGGGTGATGAACCAGACTTTGCAAGGCATCGAATGGGTAGTATGTTATTTAGATGACATACTCAAACATGCAACTCCATAATAATGTATTGAATGATGTGCTCAAATGGTTAGCGAATGAGTGACTGCTCACAAGTATGAGTTATTTCAAAACTCAGTGGAGTACTTAGGGCATAGAGCAGACAAAGATGGTTTACATCCAACCAAGGGAAAGCTGGATGCAATCAGAAATGCACCTACTCCCAAGAATTTCACTGAACTTCAATCATTTTTGGGTCTTTTGAACTATTATGGGAAGTTCCTACCAAATTTGGCTACAGTGTTATAGCCACTGAATAAGCTGCTGAAAAAACAGGTCCACTGGAAGTGGTCAGAAGAATGCGACACAGCAGTCAAGGAGTGTAAAAGACCCAATTGGTAGAGAGCACCATGTTAGTTCACTATGACGTATCTAAGGAGATCAAGCTAGCATGTGACGCCTCTCCATATGGAGTTGAGACAGTGATCTCTCATGTACTACATAGTGGGGAGGAGAGAGCAATTGCTTTTGCTTCACGCACTCTTAGGGCCAGTGAACATAATTATGCGCAGCTTGAAAGGGAAGCTTTGGCATTGATTTTTGGGATCAAGAAGTTCCACAAATACTTGTATGGTCGTAATTGTTATGTATGCAAACCTAGGCAACCTGTATCATACCGCCACCAGAGGGCTTACCTGTTGGCGTCCCAAGGGATCCCAGCATCCTTTGGAAGCACTGTATATAAGCAGGCCTCCCATGCTGTACCAGCACTCTGGAGTTTGAATAAAGGAGCTATGGTCACACTTACTCATTGTCTACAGTACTCAGTTGCATTACTTTATTATGAGCTTAACAACTGGCCATGAGGTAACGAAAAACCACGCGAAAATGCAAAGAACAGTTGGTATCCTGGAGAAATTCTCAGAAGGGGATGATTGGGAGGCCTTCGTGGAGCGACTCGACCAATACTTCGTGGCCAATGAGCTGGAAGGGGACGAGAACGCTGCCAAACGAAGGGCGATCCTTCTTACCGTCTGTGGGGCAACAACCTATGGCCTCTTGAAGAATCTTCTCGCTCCGGCGAAACCAACAACCAAATCATATGAAGAACTGTGTATGCTGGCCCGGGAGCACCTAAATCCGAAGGAAAGCGTTTTGATGGCAAGGTATCGATTCTACACGTGTCAACGGTCTGAAGGCCAGGAAGTGGCGAGCTATGTCGCCGAACTAAGGC